>NC_056735.1:1605992762-1606345262 GCF_019279795.1 Protopterus annectens | reverse complement strand
GGTGACAGCAAGATCTAGGTACACTGCTTCCCTAACTAATGCCTCATATAGTACATTACTTATCCCGGAGCATTCAGATTTAACATATGAGCATAGGAAGAATGTGCTAGACATGCAGTCATGCTGTTAAATAGTTGGCTAGCCATAATAAGGAAACAAGTAAATATAATAATAATCATAATAATAATAATAATAATATAGATAAGCTTACATACTTAAGTGTGGTCACCTCCTCGTTTGGAGAGGATTATTTCTAACCCTGGATTGAATTTCTGCCTCTCCATCCAGGAATTAAGAGTGATTTAGAATGTGGTCATAGCAGTGCATTGCTTAAGTTGCAGTAGAAATTTATTCCACAGGATGGAAATGTGCTGTGCAATGACTTTTGTTTATTTTTTGGTGTGGATTAACATTGCTTGTGCATGTGGTTGAAGCATCTGTAGCTCAACATAGGAAAAGAAGGTGAAATATGATAGGTTTATTTATGTGTTAATAGGTAAGCCACAGGCTCCCATAGACCAGGCTGGTAGTGACAGAGTATAACAAATGCTGAGCCAGATGCTAATATTCTTGGGACCATTTCAGGAGGAGAGACATGGATCTGCAGAAATACAGCTTGAAATGGTAAAACTTCATGTTATTCTGATTTAGGGGGAAGATGGTGGCTCAGTTGATTGCAAGCTGTGCATTGCACTGGTACCATAGTTTTTTGCTTCAAGAGACAAACAAAGTGCCTTTAAAGTTTTGTTTCTGTTCCCAAAGTAGTTCCAAGCCTGTAATTTGGAAGTGTCTTTGACTTGCAAGTAGTTCAGGAAGTGAGAGGCAGACATAAGAGTGTATTTCAGAAACATTACAGACTGCAGTAAGCTATTTTTTACTGCTGGCTCTACCATTTCTGTTTTAGAGACAGCTCTACCACAGGGCTTTAACTCAAAGAGGTGTAGACCAACAGATCTACCACAGGGCTTTAACTGAATGAGGTGTAGACCACAGGGGGCTGTCTGTTTATCCTACTGCAAATGCTAATGAGGCATTCTGAGGAGTGGCATGTGTTAATTAGCCATGTGCTCACTCCTGGAAATATCTATAAGAAGCTCTTTATACAACCAAGCAATTAAAGGAATTGTTTGGCTCGTAAATCCTTGCCACCAGCTCCATTATTTAACTCTAAATGGGAGAGATCACTTTAGAGGTAAGTGCTGTACAGTTTAGTGGAGAGTTAGTCTGGGGTTGTTTGTTTGTGTATATGTATGTGGTTGCATGTATGAATATTTACAGTGGCATTTGTAGTATAAGGTAATGTGTGTGTGTGTGTGTGTGTGTGTGTGTGTGTGTGTGTGTGTGTGTGTGTGTGTGTGTGTGTGTGTGTGTGTGTGTGTGTGTGTGTGTGTGTGTGTGTGTGTGTTTTTGCTTGCATGCGGGAACTAATAAAGGAAATGCCTGTGTTAAAGCAATGCATTGGTTGCCACTGGTGATGACTGCAGGCAGCAGAAAAGAGACTGTCAACTCTTGCAGTAAACACTGAGCAAGTCAGAGACATGTAAATCAGCTAATAATGAGGTATTGCTTGTGTCTCTGAATAGCTGTTTTTTGTAATCATGATGAAAGGCTCTTTTTGATGCAGCCTTACCACAGAGCCTGTTTCTGAAACCTTGCCTTATTGTCAGCTAGATTGGTTACTGAATGTCTGCAGCAATAGATACAGCAGAAATGTCTGCCTGTTTTTATTTTCATTTCTCATGAACATAATAGATGAATATCCTAATAGAATGAGAACAAAATAACTTTTAAATATGATATTATACCCCATCATTTCTATTTGTTTATCTGTGACTGAAACATCAGTTTTACTTTTACTGTTATTTTTTTATATTACCAAATGGAGACTTATGATGAATAGTTTCTACATTTTTTTTGTATAGACTGTTTCATACTAATGGTGAGATCACTGACTTATTTATAAATTAATAAGAAGATTTTGAACTTGTTGAACTATGGTAGGGGATGGGAACCATGCTGCATAACTCCAAAACAGCTATTTTCTCTTTGCTTCAAAACTTAATTTTTTACACACCATCTTTTCACAACATTACAATTGGATATGAGGCTCCCAGGAGTGCTGTAATTAATATATATCCATAATGAACAGTCTCTACTAGTCTTTTTTTTGTATGCCTTTACCTTATTTTATTAGTGCTACCTGAATTTGAATGTTTCTCTTCTGTCCTGTATGCTCATAAGTATGGGTGCTTGCTGACCGTATTAATGGATGAAGTGACTTGGGTGGTCTTGAATTCACAGCTTATGTCATGTGTGTTATGGGACATGCAGAATGTTTCCAAATATAACATTTTAGGGTGTAACATTGCAATTATTGCAATTGATTATTCTGTTTAAAGCAAATGGAAACTTTATAAAGTCAATATTTATCCAAAAAAAAAGTATTTCATGAGTAAAGTGCCTCATTGGTAGTTTCTAGCCTTACAATATAATACAATTTCCTTTTACTATTCTTTCTCTGAAATAATGAGGGTGGGAAAAAATGAGATAGTGTTCCTTCCTCATGAAAAGAAAGGTAAATTAAGAAAGAAAGGTTCAAAGTCACTCTCATATTTGAAAATTAAAGCTCCATCAAATGCTGATATTGATAGAAGAGATGATGTAGGAATGCTTATTAAGCCTGAAGCATGAGATCTTTATGGGGTATTAAATAATTGCTATAAAACTGGTTAAAATGGCTACATTGCACAAAATACGAAGGAAAGAGATACTAATTCTGATGAATCCAGATTCCAGTTCCAGACTTCAGCAGACTTCCATAGTAATATGTCAGTTATTGCTATGCAGAATATGTGGAGATCATTACCATCTTCATGAGAACGGGACTGGACCTTCATAGACAGCTGTATAGACTGAAGTATTATTGATGAAAATTCATGAGGGATTTGAAAAAAAAATGGAAATTTTTAAATATGAACTAAACATATTTCAGAGCTGAAAATAAACTAAAAGAAAAGTCTTGAGCAATTGGATGAACTGACACAGAAAAACAAGTTAAATGTCAATGGATTAGAAACTTTGAGTTTCAGAAGAAGGAGTTGGGGTCAATGTTCTCATCAAAGAGAATACGCCAATTATACAAAGCTGTTTAGATTTGCAAACTAGATCTAGGAACTATAATTTGAAGCTTGTGATGACACCAGACCTCCTGAATCTTCAGCTGAGATGGTCATAGATCATCATTTTCCTAATTCCTTGAATCAGAACCAAATCTCAACAATAAATGTGGTCCATAGAGTGGGTAATTAAATAAATAGAGACAAAGTGAATACATGGGCTACTATAGTAAAAAAATTCCTCACTTCCAATGAAAAATAAAGTATAGAATGCTTTTAGTAACACCTCAAAGATATTAATGGAGCAGAAACAGATTCATATTATAGGAAGTTCACAAATGAGGTTACAAAATATAATAATCAGTTTAAAGAAGATGTACACATGCTTTGGACTAAATAAATTGAATCTGTGTTTCAGTATCCTAACACTAGTACTAAGTGCAGCGCATATACAGCACAAGGAATAAAATTAGTCTTCACTTCTAACGAAGAAGCTGAAGTGGAGCTGAAAGTTATAAAGATTACTAACTGAGAAATGGTTCTGATGTATGCTTTCTTATAAATTATATGAATGGTGGCAGCAGACTGCTGGCTTTGATGTGTGCTTTCTTCAAAATTATAAAAATGTGAGACTATTTCATATACCTATCAACTTTATCCAGCATGTCAGTACGGCAGCGGCATTATTTTTGTGATTATGATTAACATATATAGGTATTTATATAATAAAAGTTCATTTATATTCAAAATGTACATGCTGGTTAGGCAAATTGATCAGAAAGAAGTTCCATTAGCTAACTTTCCTGGCACTACTACCAAAATATTCAAAATGTTAAGAAAAACAAAAAGAAAAACACTTTTCATCGCTAGTAAACTGTTCTGTGGAGCAGAGAAATACATTTTGAAAAAAACATACAACTTCTAGTATTGTTTCTATAACAAGCCCCATGGTATATATCTTAACTATTGAAACACCTCTTGTTATTTACTTATTTTCTTTCTCAAGTACGTCCCAGAAAACTACAAGGTTTTTCAAGAACAGACTGAAAATTTGAGGGAAATATCTCTGCATACTTTGAAAATTGCCACAACTCTTATACATGACTCTTTACAAAAAAAAAACATCAGATTCATATAATAATAATAATAATAATAATAATAATAATAATAATAACATTAAACAAGCAGTGTATCATAAAGCCATAGAACATGGGCAGTACATGCCTAGGATTGAAGATAAGTGGAATAGTACTAAATCCTATTATAAAATGACATTATTTATAATCGGTAAGTCTTTTTTCCTTAAAGAATATGATTGTGTAATAGCAGTAATTCATGACCAGGTGGGGTAAAATATTTACCCATGGTTGCATTTGTTTAATCACACACACTTCACCTTGTGATCAAACCATGCTAAACATGGATAAAGACTACATTTCTCAAACCCAGTCATGGATTATTGCTAAGATGGTCATTGCTGGAGGAGTGATTACATGCCTGGAGTACCCATGTGGAAGGATAAGTTATTAGGAAGGGGTGGATTTAATGACAGGAAAGGATGAGGTACTTTTGATTTACCTCATAAATGTGAAAGAGCTGACTAATCTCAGTACAGGAAGTTCATATAAAATCTCACCACATGGAGAATTTGGTTAAGAGAAACAAAAAAAATAATTTGTAAAGCATTTTATACTCTTACAGAATATTGGGACAGGGGTAGCAGTAATAGTTCTTTACCCTAAAAACTGAAATAATCAGCTGCAGAGCAGGGTTAAAAGCAACAAACATGAATAAGCATTATGGATGGGATGGAATGGAAAGGTACATGTAGTTGCTTCAGTTTAGGCTTCCTGTTTTCATTACAGGGAATGTGTAGTGGACTTAACAGTGCAAATTATAGAACTACCTTCAGAATACATAATTTTAATCACTGGCTATAGCATGGTACCTTGCTCAAGATTTCATTAATCTAACAGTATTGTTTCTCCTCCGTACTATCTCCATGCTCAATAATTAGTGGATTCATAATGAAAAACTCTGAGCTGTGCAGGCACTTCAGTAATAATGATTTGAGGTGGAATTGTGTTCTTTTAGCAACACAGAAAATAACTGACATTCTGCAGGATGCATGGCTATTACCTAGAATTTGGTCTAACCACTTGCCTGATGGAGTTACAAGTATATTGTTGCTAAAAAAAGGGTTTTCTATCTGAGAAATATTAATGCTAAAATTTTAAATACCTACTCCTTACTCAGGAAATTAGGGCTTCCATAGATTGTTTTTCGATATAATGTCTGGAATTCTTCATATATTTATGTATATATATATATATATATATATATATATATATATATATATACATATATATATATAAAAATATAAATTATACATGTATAACTAGCGGCTCCTATTACAGATAGGCACAGGTTGTCGAATGCATCTTTGTCAAACTGAAAAGCGTGAAAAGGCAAAATAGCGAAGCGGCTTTTCAGAGAATTCTTTTCCTGGGAAAGAATTTGTTTGGCCACTTTCACTACTTTGCCTTTTCAGCACTGTAGTGCGATCTTGGAGTTGGTATATTTGAGTAGGGGGGTGTGGGGGGCACAGCCCCCCCAGCCCTCCATGTCGGGGGTGGGGTGACGAAGACCCCCACATTATGTAATGTTTTATGTTTTACAGTTTGTTTTTTGTTTTGGAACAGCGATTTTTTTCCCTTGGAAAAAAATTGCCGTTCTGAAGTTTCGACATTGCAAGCTTTCACTTACATGGGGTCGATTATGTGTCGTTCACTCTTCTGAGTGAGCAATATCATAATATAGACCCTAAATAGCTCACTCATACTCGCCAACTCTCTCTCTCTCTCTCTCTCTCTATATATATATATATATATATATATATATATATATATATCTATAGAGAGAGAGAGAGAGATACACTAGATAACACACACACACACACACACACACACACACACACACACACACACACACACACACACACACACACACACGTATAAATTATATATATATATATATATATATATATATTTTTTTTTTTTAATTTATTTTACATTTGTTGACCGGGCTAGTCTAACTGGATATAGCTCCATTTTCAGCAGAGGCCTGGGGAGATAAGCTCCATTAAACAGATAAATTGAAGAAACAAGAAAAAAGAAATATTTATAAGGAAGAAAACATGTTAATGTAATTAAGAGCTAGTTAAGCAAGTTCATACTGTGAAAAGGGTTCCTAAAGAAAAATAAAAGTTACAACTGACTTTAGATAGCTTACTGGTCCTAGTTACTAAGGGAAAACAAGAATGTTAAAGGTAGAGACAAGTTAATACATTAGAAAGCTCGTTAAGCAATTATTATCTAAGGTAAATCACAAGAAAGAGTAAGCACAGAGTTAAGGTAGTTTAAAGCTTCTACTCTTTGAACATTCAATGAGCAAAGGTGGTAGTGATTGTTAGTCTAGTCTAATATGTGGGCAAAGCCAGTGGGTGTTAAGGTAAGCTTTAAGTTGCTTTTTGAAAAGTGGTGTTGAAGAGATAGATGAGAATTCATTTGGAAGCCAGTTCCAGATTTTCCCCACTGAGTTGGAGAACAGACAGTCCACAGCCTTATTATTGGATTTATGTGAGGCTACTAGTAATTTATCTGCAGAGCATAGGGTTGTGAGATTTCTGTAAGGGGAGATAAGGCTAGTGAGTATTGGAGTGTTACTAGGATGATAGGGGATCTTGTGGGTGATAATAAGTTGTTGGAGCTGAAGCTGATTCTGCAGTTTGAGCCATCCTAGTTGTTTTAGGTTGTGACAATGATGGGTTCTAAATGAGGAGGCAGTGGCAAATCTGGCAATGTTATTATAGGAGGTTGCCAGTTTGTTGAGGTTGTTTTGGGATAGGTTGGTGTAAATGGTTGAGGTGTACAGGAGGGTGGAGATACAATGAGTATGGGCAATAGTAGTTCTAGCTAATGGTGTCAGGAAAGGTTTAATCCTGTATAGGGAGCCTAGTTTTCTGTTGACTGATTTAATTATAGTGTTGATGTGTGTGTCAAAGTTAAGGTTGTGGTCAATTGTAACACCAAAGAGTTTGGTGGTTGGCTCGGGAGATATGACAGTGCTGTTATTGGATATAACTGTGAAGTCTATTGGGGAAGACTTTTGTGTAGGAGTAAATATCAATAATTTTGTTTTTTTAGGGTTCAGGAGGAGGCAAAGCTGTAGGAACCAATTTTCAACTATGTTAAACACTGTTTGGGTAAGGGCATGGAGTACAGCTAAAGAAGTAGCAGAACATATTAGTGTAGAATCATCTGCATATTGTATGCAGGTGGCTTGAGGAAGTTTTACATTTAGATTGTTGATAAAAACTGAGAGTAGGAGAGGACCCAAAATAGTGCCTTGAGGGACACCAAGAATAATAGGAAGATGTGTGGATAAATTAATATCCCAAAAGACAGCTTGTTGCCTATTTTCTAAGTAGCACTTAAACCATTGTAATGCTTGTGTATCTAGTGAGAGGGTTTTAAGTTTATTTAAAAGTAGCTGATGGTTAACCATATCGAAGGCCTTTGACAGGTCAATAAAGAGTGCAGAGGATAGCAGATTGCTATTACTATTTTTGTTTAACAGAGTCAGAGAAGGACAAAAGAGCAGTGGTGGTACTGTGGAATGGCCTATACCATGCTGACAGTTGGCTAGTAAGTTATATTGGAGTAAGTGATGTAGCAGTTGTCGGTGGATGCATTTTTCCAAGATTTTTGCTAAAGGCGAGAGTAAGGCTATTGGACAAAAGTTAGAGAGTTCGGTTGAGGTACCGCCCTTATGTAGTGGGATAATATGGGAGATTTTCCAGATAGATGGGATGGTTCCTTCAGTAATAGTTCTATTAACTAGGATGGAAATGGGATATGCCAGAACTCTAGCAGCTATTTGCAGATATTCAGCTGGTAGATGGTCAGCTGAGGGGGTGTATGGCTTGAGTTTTTGAAGAAGGGTGCAGATGAGGGATGTTGGAACTGGTTGTAAATGAAATGAAGGAAGTAAGATCATTGTGGAGGAAGACATGCTTGTGCTAGCAGGAGGTAGGGAATTAGCCAGAGATTGGACAGCCTCAGTGAAGAAAGTATTAAAGGCATCAGCAATATGCTTGGGTTTGTTGTGAGTGGTGCCTGATGGGGTTGGTGTTTTGGAGTGACCTGGGTGTAGAAGTCTATTAATACCTGTCAAGAACTTTTGTGGTTTGAGTTGAGTTGATGAGTTTGCTGAAGTTGAAAGTAATAGTTTTTTTTTTTTTTTTGTCTAGAAGTATTGATTTTTTAGTAGCATTTCTCAACTGTCTAAAGTTTTGATGATCTGTAGGGTTTTTAGTAATTCTCCATTTGGCCCAGATTTTATTTCTTAGTAGGATTTTATGTCAAGTCTCTTTTGTGAGTCATGGAGCAGTTTTGGTCCTAGTTCTGACAGAATGAATAGGGGCATGACTATCCAATATTTGTAAGAATTTGGTGTTAAAGTATAACACTGCATCCTCTAGTTGTAGGCGTCTAAGTGGTCACCAATCACATGCTTTAAGTTCAAGTTGGAAGCTTTCTGGGTTAAAATCTTTGTTGTTGCGAGTAGTTTTATAAATGATTGGATTGGGGATATTGACCTTTTGTCTAATTATATAGGTCAGTGAGTGGTCACTAATGTTATCAGGGAGGGTGCCTGCTTTGTAAGTAAGGGGATAACTATTTATTAAAATCCGGTCAAAGGTGCTTTCTTTGTTGTTAGGTTTATGGATTCTGGTGGGGGTGGTAATTGTTTGGGTAAAGCCATATAGGTTTATATGGGTAGTAGGTCTGGTAGAAGTGCAGCCATTACAGTCTATATTAAAGTCACCCAGTACTATGGTTTCTTGTGGGAAGTTAGTTGAGAGCCAGTTAAGGATATTTTCAAGGGTGCTGATGTTATTGTCAGGAGGAAGATAGAAGCATATTATATAGATGGATTTACAGGCATTGATCTGAAGTTTAGTAATAAGGATTTCTGCATTACTATCTGAAGGTAAGTGTGCATCTAGTGAAATAACATGTAGCCCTGATTTGTAGAGAATTGCCATCCCCCACCCTTTTTGGTTTTACAGTCAGTTCTCAGAATATTGTATCCAGGTGGGGTGATTTCACTGTCCTGGGTTACATGCTTGAGCCATGTTTCAGTAAGACATAGAATATCAAATGAATGTAAGGCCAAGAGGGTATGACGGTGAGCAGTTTTATTGTTCAAGCCACATATGTTGAGATGAGCTATAAAGAGAGAATTATGTGTTTTTGTGGGGGTATAAGTGGGGGTGTAAGTGGTAGAGGGGTTTAATTTTTGGGGGTCTGTTCTTTCTGTGTTGTTAGGGCCAAGGTTGGGGTGAATGTCACCATGTAGTAGGGGATGTTGTTAAAGTCTATGAGTGAGCTTTAGGAATTTGTAGAGTATATATTGAGATTTCCTGGTTTGGGGATAGGTAATGTGGGCTAGTCTGTGATACTTTGGTAGTAGCTAGAAGGATGTAGATGTAATATTTATGTGGTTTTGGGAGGTTACATGAGTTAGTAGTGATGTTTGCTTGAGTGGGTGGTAAAAGTCAATGTAAGTGAGATGTTCATAGGCAGTTAGGACATAGGATACAGATAGAGTAGGTAAAAATATGTATAAGAGAAATGGCTGTATATATCTGGACATGGATAATAAGGGCATATTAAGGGGAAAGAAGTAAGTATATTTGAAGGTGGTGGGGATTGGTAAGGGGGAAGTAAGAAAGAAAGTCCTATGTATTGAATTAGTACTTTAAGATCATCAGTATGTAAAAGGATGGTAATTAATTTAGTACTGTAACGAGGGGGAGTATGTGATTGGATGTTACAGAATGGGGGTGGTTACAGAAGTATAAGAATAGGTGTAGTGGGTGTGGGCGAGATTTGGGGGTAGGGTAGGGGAGCGGAGTCAGCCCGTAGGGCGAACGGAGCGGGTTCAGACAGGTAAAAGAAGAAAATGCTGTGAGAACAATCTGTGAACAGCTGACTACTGAGGAATTCTCAGTAGACACAGGTAAGTGGTAGGAATAATATGGGGAAAGTGAGTGGAAACAGAGGAAATTAGCTGGGAAAATGGGTATTAAGCTAATAGAGTGGAAGTTTGGAACAGTGAGAGACTGGGGAAAAAGAACTAAGTGATATGCTATTAGAGAGAGGGAATAGAGAGTGCCGGACATGCCTAGTTTAGAACGCCACCTAGTGGGCTAAAGTATACAGCAACAAAAGCTAGAGAACAGCGAAAAGCTACTAAAGAGTTAGGAATGACACGGATAGCTTATATGGAAGGAAACACTAAGGAAAAATAAGGGTTTGATCCCTAAGAGGTAGGGGGAATATGGCTGCTGGGTATCCTGGCTAAGTAGCGTGTTTTAAATACACTCACAGGTTATTTAGTAATCATTTAGTTTTACTGCTAAGTCTAGGACAACATACAATCTTGCTTCCTTTGATGGCAGGGTTCTGAAGTAGGATGGCCTGAATCCATTACTTATAGAATTAGATGGCTGAGATAGCTTGTAAGGGTCCTTAATGACCAGGCAGCTAGTTTCACAAGTCTTACTGCAGGCTGGCTGGTTGGAAAGCTAAGTTGGTTAGAGAAAGAAAGAAACAAAGTAGTGGATGAAAACAGTTACTCCTTATTGTAGTTACATAAGTAGGTTAAAAAAAAACACAGGCATTTCAGTGATAACGCTAAACACATATAGCTAGTAAAATAGCAAATGCCTGGGTCAGGAATGTAACGGTAGCCACAGCTTTATGTCACCGGGCTGATTCACATACCAAAATGAAGCTTAGTAAGGAGTGAGGGAGCAATTCCAAGTAGTTTAACCCAAATTGGCTAGGAAAATATATCAAGGTACAACTAATATCTGCTAAGTCCAACTTAATACAGCCATGTAATACAGGGAAACCTAGGCCGTTAACAGTATAGTATTAGGTAGAAGCAAACACAACAGGTAGTTAAGTATTGCCTAGTTCATCACATTTGTCTTCAACAGTACAGGACAACTGGAAAAATGCATCAAGTCAAATACATCAGATGTACTAGCATATAAGGCTGTACTGGGATTAACAAACACCAATGACACTTAGCGTAGAGTGCAGTAGTGCAATGAAGCAAACTTAAGTAGGTGCATATTGCATATTGCAGAGAACTAAGAACAGCTACATGAATCACTTTTGTCATAAGCTCTTCCCCAGTTCAAGTTTGAAAAAGAGAGTCTGCGTGCAGATTCTGCTGCATACAGGGTATACATAAACACTAACAAACATGGCTATCCTTAAGTGCCAAGACTGCTGTTTATGACAAGCACTTTAATTCCAAGAAGTGGCAAGATTTCCAAAGCAAATGACAGGATATAGCTAGCTTAGGACTATTGTGCGAGTCATATCAGCATAAGGTATCCTTAACACGCCAAGATCACTGATTATTAAAAGAGCATGTTAATTAAGGCACCAAACGCACTGGTTATTAAGAAGCGCAGTTTAATACAAGCACTATAGAGCTAATAAAGTGATTTTAGCTTGGATGACCTCAGTAAATAAGAGCAGCTTAATAGAAGCAGCTTATTAAAAGCGATGGTTATTAAGGCACCATAAGCACTGATTATTAAAAAGCGCAGCTTAAAACAAACGTTGTAGAGCTACTAAAGTGATTTTAGCTTGGATTACCACAGTAAATAAGCACAGCTTAATAGAAGCACTACAGGTAAGAAATAAGGTGAGTTTAACTTGGAATACCTCAGTAAATTAGGGGATATCACTAGCCTAAGAGTATTGTACAAGTGATATCATACTCTCTGAGCTCTTTCACTACTGGTTACTCAGAAATACAGAGTTTAGGTGGAGTGGCGCGGTAGTGTCGTACAACATAAACCCAGCATGGCTCAAACCACTAGTCTGATAAGAAAAAACCTCGACAAATGGAAAGAACACAGTGAATATTACTGTCCTCTTTTTCAGCAGTGGGGGAGGGGCTTACGAGTACTCCGTGCAGAAGCACAGATAAAGGTAGCCTTTCCTAGTACAATTAAGACATCAATGGCAGATATAATCGTCTAGACTTCTTTTGTATTTAGGTGCAATTTCAAACCAGGGCTAAGCGTTAATGAAATACCATTCACCATACATTAAGAACATTAACAGCAGCAAAAAAAAAAACTACTTACAAAGTAGAAATGCTTGGGGCCAGGAACGCACAGCAGCCAGGGGAAAAGCCAGCAAATAAACATGGTGCATGGCAGAGCTACACAACTTTATGTACTTGGAAAGGATGTGAGGTGGGAAGGGGAGGGTGAGGAGGTACAGACAGGTGAGAACAATGAGGGGCTAAGACCCTTGATGGGTAGGCAAGTATTTGGTGGGTTGTCCTATGGAGAATGGTTGGGAAGGAGAGATGAAGAGAAATGAGCTGGAGTATGGATGGGAGAATGCTTGAGAATATGACTATTAGGAGGGAGATCAGTACAAGAGGCAAGGGATAAAGGGGCAATAGTAGCAGGGTTCAGACAGGTAAAAGAAGAAAATGCTGTGAGAACAATCTGTGAATAGCTGACTACTGAGGAATTCTCAGTAGACACAGGCAAGTGGCAGGGATAGTATGGGGAAAGTGAGGGAAACAGAGGAAATTAGCTGGGAGAATGGGTATTAAGCTAATACAGTGGAAGTGTTGAACAGTCAGAGACTGGGGAAAAAGAACTAAGTGATATGCTATTAGAGAGAGGGGATAGAGAGTGCAGGACAGGCCTAGTTTAGGGCGTTGCCTAGTGGGCTAATGTATATAGCAGCAGAAGCTGCAGAAGAACGAAAAGCTAATAAAGATTTAGGAAAGATATGGATAGCTTATATGGAAGGAAATACTAAGGAAAAATAAGGGTTTGTTCCCTAAGAGGTAGGGGGGAATATTGCTGCTCGGTATCCTGGCTAAGTAGTGTGTTTTAAACACACTCACAGGTTATTTAGTAATCATTTAGTTTTACTGCTAGGTCTAGGACAACGTACTATCTTGCTTCCTTTGATGGCAGGGTTCGGAAGTATGATGGCCTGAATCCATTACATAGAGGATGAGATGGCTGAGAGAGCTTGTAAGGGTCCTTAATGACCAGGCAGCTAGTTTCACAAGTCTTACTGCAGGCTGGGTGGTTGGAAAGTATCTTGCTTCCTTTGATGGCAGGGTTTTGAAATAGGATGGCTTGAATCCGTTACTTAGAGGATGAGATGGCTGAGATAGCTTGTAAGGGGTTTAATGACCAGCCAGCTAGTTTCATAAGTCTTACTGTGGGCTGGGTGATTGGAAAGTATCTTTCTTCCTTTGATGGCAGGGTTCTGAAGTAGGACGGCTTGAATCCGTTACTTAGAGGGTGAGATGGCTGAGATAGCTTGTAAGGTTCCTTAATGACCAGGCAGCTAGTTTCAAAAGTCTTACTGTGGGCTGGGTGGTTGGAAAGCTCCAAAAATAGGAACATGATGTGCAGGGTAAATCAGGCTTGAAAACAGGAATGCTCATCCAAAATAAGGACAGACAAAAGGTCTGTTCCCAAACCAGCTGGATAGAGAATCCATTCTGAATACCCGTATCAGTGCTATAGCATGTCATCTATAACAACTTGCACAGCCCTTTGCCTCTAGTTGTCCATCAAACCTACTATATATATATATATATATATATATATATATATATATATATATACATATATATATATATATATATATATATATATATATATATATATATATTTTTTAATATATGCACAAATAAAATATAAATAAATAGATGTTAACCATACATCTTTATATAGTAGTCCTTAATTAAACTGACAGGTTGACAAAAGGTAAGATTTGGGTTAAATTTTGAAAAACGGATTGAGATATATGCACTTTCCTTACTACTGAACAATCTCAGAGTTATAATATACAATTAGCAGGGGATGTGAAGGAACAGCCTCCCACATGGTGGAGTAGAGTCAGGATAATGTTATGTCTCAGCACATGGGTAAGGATATGTCACAGTTATTTTATTTTATTATTTTTTTTTCATTTTGTGCTGACATTAAGCACTTCAGTGTTTGGGTGTTTTGCATGTACACACACATTGCCTTTGGCAAAAATGAAGAAATCATGGCCCTTTATGTTTATAAAATGTGGACTCAATACTATTAACAGGGATAATATACATCTATATCTGAATATTGATGTATATGATAGAGAGAGGTCATTTATGCTTATTGAATTTGGTAGTGTTCTTGTCTTTCACATATATATTTTAGGCATTTTATATATATATATATATATATATATATATATATATATATATATATATATATATATATGTATGGGTCATCTTCTAAATTTCGTAGTTTCAAAACTTCGAATTTCTTATGGCTGAGACCATAAGACTGAAGTTTTGAAACTTCAAACCATTTAAATGGAGATAGCTATACAGCCTGGAACAGTATATTTACTATTTTCCTTGTTGTTGTGCGATCTCAGAGGTGCTATATTTAATTAGCAGGGTGTGTGGGGAGTGCAGGGGGCTTTTCCCCTTTGCAAAAACATAAAAAAAAGATTTTTTTGTTTTTATTTTTTTATATACATTTTGAAGTTTGAAAAATTAGATCTTATGTTCTCAACCATTAGAAAAATAGAAAATTCAAAATTTAGAAATTTAGAAGATCTCTCTCTCTATATATATATATATATACATATATATATATATATATATATATATATATATATATATATATATATATATATAGATATATATATATATATATGGATCTACTTCGATCCATCAAAATTACAGTTAATCGAAACTCATCCATTCCCAGTTCTTTGAAACTTCAGTTATGTGAAAGCATGGACTGCTGAAATCCTTTCCATGTGAAAGGAATCACTTGGACACCTCGAGAAAAAACCCACACGGACCAAAACTAAACCCACCAAAGTGTGGTGCTTCACCTCCCATACCCCCCTACTTAAATATTCCAACTCCGAGATCACACTTAATTGCAGAAAGGACGAAGTTCACCATGGTGGCTAAGGCTTCCTTTTTTCCTGTTTTAAATGCCAAACTTTTCTCAGTCAATGTCATGCTAAAAAAATAGTGCATTAAATAAAACAATTGATTCTTACAGGTGTTTAGATGAAATGGCAGTGGAGTTTTTAACTAGATTGTTTAATGAAATCTTGGAAAGTGAGAGGATGTCTGAGGAATGGAGAAAAAGTGTTTTGGTACTGATTTTTAAGAATAAGGGTGATGTGCAGTCTGTAATAACTGCAGAGGGATTAAAGTGATCAGTCACAGCATGAAGTTATGCGAAAGAGTAGTGGAAGCTAGGTTAAGAAGGGAGGTGATGATTAGTGATCAGCAGTATGGTTTCATGCCAGGAAAGAGCACTACAGATGTGATGTTTGCTCTCAGAGTGTTGATGGAGAAGTACAGAGAAGGTCAGAAGGAGTTGCATTGTGTCGTTGTGGATTTAGAGAAAGCATATGACAGGGTGCCTAAAGAGGAGCTGTGGTATTGTATGAGGAAGTCAGGAGTATCAGAGAAGTATGTAAGAGTAGTACAGGATATGTATGAGGGTAGTGTGACAGTGGTGAGGTCTGCAGTGGGAGTGATGGATGCGTTTAAGGTGGAGGTGGGATTATATCAAGGATCAGCTCTGAGCCCTTTCTTATTTGCAATGGTGATGGACAGGTTGACAGACGAGATCAGACAGGAGTCCCAATGGACTATGATGTTTGCAGATGACATTGTGATCTGTAGTGAGAGTAGGGAACAGGTGGAGGAGAGCCTGGAGAGGTGGAGATATGCTCTAGAGAGAAGAGGAATGAAGGTCAGCAGGACTAAGACAGAATATATGTGTGTGAATGAGAGGGAGGATAGAAGAATGGTGAGGATGCAGGGAGTAGAGGTGGAGAAGGTGGATGACTTTAAATACTTGGGATCAACAGTTCAGTGTCAGGAGTGATTTGTGACAGACGAGTACCAGTAAGAGTGAAAGGGAAGGTCTACAAGAGGGTAGTGAGACCAGCTATGTTATATGGGTTGCAGACAGTGGCAGTGACAAATAGGCAGGAGTCAGAGCTTGACGTGGCAGAGTTGAAGATGTTAAGATTTGCACTGGATGTGACAAGGATGGACAGGATTAGGAATAAGTATATTAGAGGGTCAGCCCAGGTTGGAAGGTTTGGAGACAAAGCCAGAGAGGCAAGATTACGTTGGTTTGGACATGTGCTGAGGAGGGATGCAGAGTATATTGGGAAAAAGATGCTAAGGATGAAGCTGCCAGGTAACAGGAAAAGAGGAAGGCCTAAGATAAGGTTTATGGATGTGGAGAGAGAGGACATGCAGATGGTTGGTGTGACAGAGCAAGATGCAGAGGACAGGAAGAAATGGAAACAATTGATCTGCTGTGGCGACCCCTAACAGGAGCAGCCGAAAGATATAGAAGAAGATTCTTGTAATCATCTGCCAGAGTGACGCAATCTATACAAATGCAAAATTACTCATGAACTCCATTTACAAATTCTAGTGAGAAATCATTAATATAACCAACACAGTGAAACTAAAATAACACTATCATTTTAACCTTCTTGCCTTCTACTCTGGTGTTGCACTTATACATTTCTTAAGACTTTGTGGGATATATGACCTCCAGTTTTACTTGCCAGAACTGTTCTCTACTGTCCAAAAGAAGTTACTTTCTCTTTTGTAAAAGTGGGCTTTTGGGAATACAAAATGCACTGGTCCTGAATCCTGCAATGAAGTTGTGGAAGAGAAAATCCATCTCACTCTCTTATTATTGATTAATTGTTAAAAAATCAGCAGGCCTGTTTAAACACTGTTATTCCTTCTGGCATACAAGCTTTATGATCACCCCAGTTTAAGCCTGACTGAAGGAGCATCTATGAAATATCTAATTCTTCCGCATTTCTATTGTATGAATCACTCAAACCAAAAAATAAAAAGGTCATGTCCTTAATGGGTCATTTGCATATATCCCATGGGCTTTTATTACAGGAGTTTTAAGGTATCACACATGGAAGCTCTTGCTTGATAGGTATTTCTTGTAGTTTTTACTGATTGGTTAGTCTGTGTGATCTTTTTACTTTTTGGTTTGGATGTTATTTGGGATATCTTGCTGATACATTAATGGCTATGGACATCAGCTGGGTGTAAAGACCCTATGTTTCTGAACTATAGCCAAACACTTCACTTATTCTGTGAGGTCATAAGATGGCCAAAACACTCATGTCACAGCTAGTGGGGTTTGGCTTTATTGGTCTGAATATATCCATAAAGACTTAAAAAGAAAAAGTAAAAACGTATGAATATTCAGAAGCCATATTGTTGAATCATTTCATGTCCTTCAGGGTTCATTTGCATATATCCCCTCAGCCTCTATTATAAGAGGTTTAAGGTATCACACAGTGAAAACTCTAGCTTAGCTAGGTTTTTCTTGTATTTTCTTACTAATTGTATGAATCACTGGTATTATTATTATTAATATACAGTTAGTTGTCACTTTCCTTGAGATTTGTTTCATGAAGTGCTTTCTATGGTATATCTGCCTTGATCTCATTTTCTTTGTGTCCATTTTTTGAATATATACTCTGTTTCAATTCATTTTCACAAAATCTTATCAAAATCTTCTTTAAACCAACTGAAATCTGGCAGACTGTGTTTGTGCAGTCTGTGTCTCTGTAAGTCTTTTACGTATGCTAACTGTTCCTGTTTGTTGTGGACTAAAAGCCTCATTAATAGTATTCTAGTATGATTAAATAATTCCCAGTTGTGGAAATAACTGCCAGTTTTATACTTAAGAGAATTTAAAGATTCAGTATTTCAGAGACCCTCTCCAACCCGATAATTTTCTCCAAAATTAAGATTGTCCCAGTCTAGATTTCTAATACTTGAAACTTTCTTTTGTAGGTCCTTCAAAATTGTAGTCAGTCTGGATTGGACACACTGTTTATTTGGATCTGTTTATTCAAGTGGATTCATTGTCTTAACCCAAAATGTTTATGGTATCAGTCTCTTTGTTTTTCTGATTATTCAGGTTTTGTGGCCATCTAGAACATTTTAAAATGCTGAACCTGCTTTATGAATCTGGAATGGAATGCATGGGATCCATTAAAGGAAAATACACTACTAACTGCAGACATTGGATTAGCCATTGCAGAGCAAAGCAACATCAAAACCACACCCTAAAAATGACAAATGTATAAAGTAAAAACAAGAATACACCAGTTAATGAGACAGCAGTACTCTGCTGAGGTGCATCATCTCTGGGACGTTTTGCAAAATTCCTGAGGCTCCAAAACCAATCTAAGTGCTTTTTCATTTATTTTCACTTGTTTTGTTGTATTTGCACTTGCCTATTACTTTTATCTGTGCCTTATAGAAAATTTATTACATTTGCATTGTTTTAAAGCAATTTACTGATTAACTGCATTTCATTACTGTTTAACTGCAATTCATTACTGTTTAACTGTATTTTTGCATACTGTCCATTTTGTTTTTGTCTGAAAGTGGTTAATCTGTGCTTTTCTGTGAATTTTATTGTGTTCTTAACCCTTAAATGAGTAGCATAGTCTGAATACAGGTTTTCTGCATCCAGAGCTGTTTGTGTTTGTCTTCTGTGTTTCTGGCAGCCATTTTGTGTTGGTAAAGGCCTATCTTATCTGCTAGTGAGAGTAGCATGGCACAAGCTGATTAGTAAAGAAAGTGAGGGCTATCAGGATTGGCTAGAGTTCTATGTTACTAACTAGAATCTTCTATTTTTTGTGGTATTTAAACCCCATGTTTGAGCAGCTTTGGGCTTGTTTGAACCAGACTTTGTGGAGTTCCATCATCTCTAGGATGTTTTACAAACTTCCTGAGGATCCATGACCAATCTAAGTGCTTTTTCATTTATTTTCACTTATTTTATTGCATTTGCACTTGCCTATCATTTGTATATGTGCATTTTAGCTAATTTATCACATTTGCATTGTTTTAAAGCAATTTACTGATTAACTGCATTTCATTACTGTCAACTGTATTTCATTGCTATTTTCTGTAATTCATTACTGTTTAGCTGCATTTCACTGCATTTCATTACTGTTTCTGGCAACCATCTTGTGTTGGTAGGACCGTATCTTCTCTGCTAGAGAGAGTAGCAGGGCTGCCTGGACCTTGTCTGGCACAAGAATATTGGTAAAGAGAGTAGGGGCTAGCAGGATTGGCTAAATTGTGTGTTACTAGAATCTTCTATTTGTTGTGGCATTTAAACCCCTCATTTGCGCTGGTTTAGGCTTGTTTGTGCATCACACACAGCAGCTGCACTGTTTTTAACCCATTGCAAGGAATTCCAGCTATAAATATTCCCTTAGTAACAACTGTGTGATCACCTTAGTACTCATCTTAGACCTACCACCCTTTACCCCCTTAGCTCTTTCTGACTCTCTCCCTCACATTCTGACAAATATGGATTGGCAATTTCCTACGGTTTTTCCTGCTCTTTTGGTTGATATGGGCATCCTGAGACAGTGTAGCAACTGCCTCATGTACATGGATAACACTCTACTACTACCACATAGGAACACAATTTGTGACAGATGCAATTACATTAAAAACCTAGAGTCTATGCTCTGTCCCTCACATGCCAATATATCCTGCATTGAAAAGGATGTCAACACTAATACCACACCTCAAACACCACCCACACCTACACAACACATACCCACATATGCAGAGGTCCTCAACAAAAACATATCCAAACAAAAGAGACCTCTGAGGGAAAAACACATGCAAACTCCATAGCCCACCACACCACACACCACACATAGTCCACACACCTGTGTCTCAGAGCCACCAAGGCCTAGCCATAAACTCAACATATTAGTCATAGGAGACTCCATTGTGAGACACACAGATGTTCCCCTCACCAGGCTGGATAAGCAGAAAGTCATTGTAAGTTGTTTGTCTGGTTCCAGAATCCATCATATCACACATGCACTCAAGTGTCTCAACAACAGGTACTGTTATTACTCTGTCATAGTTCATGTTGGTGGCAATGACTTGAGACATAGCTCCCTGGACTATATGAAGAGAGACATAATTTAGCTTACTCAATTTGTGTCCCAGGCAGGTATGTCCCTAGCTTTAAGTAGCTTTCTACCATCACCCACAATGATGTCTCAATGCAAACAGAAAATTATTCACTTTAACAATTGGCTTAGTTTCTGGTGTCATTCCAAGAGGATCCAGTACCTGACAGCCTGGAAAGACATGATCAACAGACCATAGTGCTTTGCCAGAGATGGCCTGCATCTGTCTCCCTTAGGGCTCAGGCTTCTGGCAAAGGCTCTTGCCTCCCCCATAGTGGCATTTTAGGCAATGCCATATGGTCAAAACTACCAACATGAAAAGTTAATCAAAATGCAAATTAAAGGTCATGCTGCGAAATGCTACAACACTAGGCATGAAACTGCACTCATTGCAAGCATTCTTAGCCCTCAAAGATGCTGACATTTGTGCAGTCACAGAACTTGGTTCAAAGCTGCAGAGAGCACCACGGCCATACCAGGTTACTCATCCTATCATACATTCAGACGCCAGACCATGGATGGCAAAGCAAAAGGAGGTAGCATTTCAATATATATCAAAGACATACACACCTCCAGGCTGGTCCAACAGTATGACGCACAGGAGACACTCCAGGTGCAGTTAACAGTTGACAAAATTCCTGTTCAAATCATAGATAGTTACAGGCCCCCAACTTTGACTCAAGATGCCCACTCCACCTATCTGAACCTCTTTGAATCTATCATGATTCAATCCTTTAACCTGATCCTGGGCGATTTTAACTATCCAACCATAAATTGGAAGAAGCATTCATGCCAAAACACAAATGCCCAGAAATTCTTTGATTTCATCAATGCAAATGCCTTGGACCAACTGGTTGACACCCTCATAAGAGGTGATAATATATTGGACTTGATATTAACCAACACGAATAATGACTGCCGCATCCCTACAGCAGTGGCATCCTCCCTGGTAAGATCTGACCAGAAAATGGTCACTTTTGAAGTCACCATCCTCCCTGACCCCCCTTCTCCACTAGGGTCAAACATAAAAACTTCTTCAAAGCTGACTACAACCTCCTGTGGAAAGTTATAAACAGCTTCACAGCCCCCTCCCCCTCCATAGGAACTGGCACAAATGTCAAAAACTACACCAACGTACTATCCGAGCATTTATATAGCTGCATGGAATCAGGAATACCCAACAGGATAAAAGTATCCTCCTCAAGGAAGAGTAAACAGGTCTGTTGGACATCTGCAATAAATAAACTCTATAATAAAAGGAAAAACAATTGCTGTTCACGACCAAGAAGGAGCATGTACCTAATTGGAAGCAATCTCTCCTTAGCCTGAGCAATCAAATAAGAACACTAGTGAAATCCTTAAACTCTGAGTCCAAACTGGCCACATCTACTAAAGACAATTGTAAGGCCTTCTTCACATATGTCCGCAATCTCAAAGAAGCACTCAGATGTGCTCAGAAGAGGTGGTTAAGGGCACCGCATACACAAAAGCCATAGATATAGCCAACATGCTGGCAGACAGGTTCAGCAAAAACTTCACTCCTCTGTCCCCCATCAGTAAATAAGGACATCCCAGCACCTGCCCCCTCCTCTCATTGCTAGGGAGCAAGTCATCACTGCACTTTCAAAGGCAAGAAATACAGCCTCCATGGGACCCAAAAACATCCCAGGTTGCATCCTACATGCTAGTGCTACTACTGGGAATACATATGCATACAAAAAAACGCTGCAGATGCAGCAGACTAAAATAAACTTTTCCAATAAACGCTTCAGTCTGGACCATCCAGAAGTGGTTAGAGAGCGTGTAATTAACACGAGAGATTCATCGAATACACGGAATGAAACACCAAATAGAATGAACAAAAGAAAACTGGATAGCCCTTTAGGCTCAGGCAAGATGAGCCGCAAGTTTACAGAGGTACGTTAAACTTGTCAGATTTCATTTTACACGAGACACACTATTCTGTTCTCTCTAAGGGCTTGAACTTCATCCCCACATGTGCAGATGATTTGGTTTCGACACTGACAGATCTGAAAAGGTTCATGAGACTGTTAAATCTAAAACTGTTATTTGGCAATACACAGATGTTGACTCAAGGCTGCAAACGCCTTAGTACATACATCCCTGTCAATGTACCTGTTGTTAAAGCGTTCCATGATGTATGTGAAGCAGAAATGAGACAAATGTTTGATATAAATATTAAGAAATATAATGATAGAAAATGTTTTAACCTTAGCTATGAAGAGTTTCAAGCATACAGAGACTTGCAATCTAATATAAATATTGTCATTAAGCAAGCTGATAAGGGGGGTGCAGTTGTGCTTATGAATAGAGACAAATATTTTTTGGCTATGTCTAGTTTACTTAGTGATGACACTGCATTTAAGGAAATCACCCCTTTGGATGTTAAGAAATGTATCTCATACGTGAATATGGTAATGTATGACCTACAGATCCAAGGTGACATAGACTTAGATCTATTTAATTATTTGACCGTACCATGCCCAATTACCCCACAGTTATATGGCATCCCTAAGATCCACAAATCCCTCATTGATCCACCAATGAGGCCAATTGTTTCAGGTGCTGGTTGGGTAACAAAGCCGCTTTCAGCTTATTTGCATGATCAACTTCAACCATATCTTAGTCAATGTGACTCTATCTTACGTGACACCATTGATTTTGTTCAGAAGCTTAAGCAATGGTATAACATAGAGAAGGCGTCTCTACATCTAAGAAGGTACCTTTTGGTAACCCTAGACATAGTATCTTTGTTTACTGTCATTCCAACTGATATTGGCCTGGATTTGTTGAGGGAATTCTTACTCTCATGTCCTGATCCCAACTTCCACAAAATTGAAAAAATATGCACTCTCATGGATGTGGTGTTGAGAAATAATGTTTTCCTTTTTAATGAATCCTTATATCTTCAGCTCACAGTGGGTGTATGGGGGGTACTCGCACAATACTTATGCCAACCTAGTTTTATACCAGTGGGAAAGGAAACATTTATTTAGTGGTTTGAATCCATATAAAGATAATGTAAAGTTCTTTCAACGATTTGTGGATGACTGTTTTTTGATTTGGGGGGGGGGCACGTTACAGGATTTGAATGATTTTATGCTGTACATCAATTCAATCTCATCTTTTTTGAAGTTCAAAATGTGTTCATCTGAAATTACTATTAATTTTTTAGATATCAACTTGAGTCTTGACGGTGGTACACTTAGAACAAGCCTCTATAGAAAGGAAGTCTGTGCAGGAAGGTACACTCATGCAAGTAGTATGCATGCGCCACGTTTTTAGAGGTACTGTCAGGTCTCAATTTTATAGAGCCAGTAGGTTTAACACGGAAGATCCTAGCTTCTCCGAACAGTTGAATGAGATGATAGCTGATTTCACTAACAGTGGTTATGATGCTACCACCTTAAATAATGAGAAACTAAATGTGCTAGAGGAAAGAAAGTCGAGGGTGGCCCCTGTTATGTTAAATGACGCCATAGAAACACAAGCTGTTGGCTTGCCCAATGTGTCCATCCAGAATGAGATGAAAGTAAGATACGTTACTTCGTTTAGTACAGAAACACCATGTATTAAACGTATTATCCATAAGAATTGGCTAATCCTGATGGCATCTGAAGAGTTAAAAGCAATGCTGGGCAATGTCCCATTTTTTGCATATCGTAACATGAGAACCCTCAAGAGTGTCCTCTGTTACAAAGATTTTCCTACAAATATCACAACACATCCATCCAGCATTATGGGCACACGAAAATGTTATAACTGCTCGTGCTGTGATGACATTGATGATGAACATTTAGGTATCTTTGAACACCCAGTCAGTAAGAGGCTGTTTAGGTTCAATGTAACTGCTACTTGTGTTACCACCCACGTGGTTTACCTTGCTACCTGTGTATTATGCAACTCTTTCTATGTGGGTAAAACCACGCGTAAACTTAAAGATAGGATCACAGAACACAAGTCTGAAATCCGAAGATGTGTGGAGACTAATGCTTTATATAAACACAGGCTATGTTTTGGTGAACAGCATGTATTTAAATTTAAAGCTATAGACCATGTTTCACCCTCACCCAGAGGTGGTGATATCAATAACAAATTAGAAATTAAAGAATACAACTGGATAATTAGATTGATGGGTGACTCACCCCCTGTTTTGAATAGTACTGTCAGCCTTAAACCTATTTTGGTCAGAATGAGTAGATCTAGATTATGAGATTTTCTCTTTATGTATATGATTGTACATGTGATTTTTAGGTTAAAACTTTGCTTTTTTTAAAAATATACATTCTTCCCTTTTTTAAATGTTTTTTGTTTTCATGTATGCATTATGCTGTTGCATTTTTTAGCTTTGCATATTTATTTATTTCTACATATTTTCTTTTAATGATTGGGTCATGTGACTTATTGGCTGCCGGTCATATGACTTTTTTAGACCTATATATATTCTGCATTTGCATTTGAATTTTCAGTATTGATAAAGGATTTTATCCGAAAGCTTTGCTCCTCACATTAAAGTGTTTTTTCTACTGAGAACGTTGTTTGTCTTGCTGGACCTCTTGGCATTGTGTTTGGACATGCATCCTACATGAACTCAGGCAGGAACTTGCAGTACCATTAAGCACCCTATTCAACCAAAGCCTGAGTACCAGCTTTGTCCCAGCCAAGTGGAGGACAGCCACTGTCATCCCTATGCACAAAGGTGGAGTGTCCACCTATCCAGGAAATTATAGACTCATCAGCCTAACTAGCCTGATCTGCAAGGCCATGGAATGGATTATCACTGACCTCATTAACAAGGACATTGGTAAACTCCAAACACTCGATCCCATGCATTTAGGTTTTATCATGGGGAGTTCATGCCTGTCAAATATGGTTGAATTCTTTGGGACAGTTACCAAAGCCATGAATGAGAGGGAGATGGTGCACACCTCCTACCCTGACCTGGCAAAAACCTTTAATACTATTCCCCACTTGGATATAATAGATAAACTCTCTCAACTAGGCAACAATCCATATGTTACCAGATGGGTAGCAAACTGGATCAATGATAGAACCCACCTAGTCAAAATTAGCGAAGCTACCTCAAGCAGTAGACCCATAATGAGAGGTGTACCCCAGGGATCAGTCTTGGGACCAATGTTGTTTGGGATATACTTTTCTGAGGTGCAGGCCAAAACCAGTGGGCTATGGCTGACCAGGTTTGCAGATGACTGCAAGCTGGGCACTGACATTAATTCCTCTACTGATGTGAACATCCTCCAAGAGGATCTCACCCAAACAAATGATTGGTGCTGGAAACATGGCCTCAAACTTTATTCCAAAAAATGGGTCATCATCCCCTTTGGGAAGAGTGATGCTCCCACATATTATCACATTAATAACAAGATATTAAGCACACAATCAGTCTTGAGGGACTTGGGCACCCAGGTTGATAGCAAACTGACTTTAGACCACCATATTGCCTCCATTGTAAATAAAGCTTTCTACATGGCTCACCTTATTAAGAAGGGTATCTCATCCAGGGACAAGGAGGTCATAACATCCCTGTATTCTTCCTTTATAAGACCCATTATTCAATACAACGCCCTTTTCGGCATGTACCTCACAAAGCACATGCAGCAGGTGGGGAGACCACAGAGGTTCCTCACCAGTAGAATCCATGGCCTCAAACATCTACCCTACACAGGCTAAAAGCCCTGTCCCTCTACTCAGTCTAATAAAGACTCCTCAGAGGTGACCTCCTTCTGACATACAAAGCAATCTCAGACCCCACCTCGAAGGGACTGCTGCATATCCACAAGTCATGCTCCATGCGAGTAACCCACAAGCGTGACTTCAACCTGGTCTGTGACATCAATAGGACTTGTTGGTGGGACAGATTTGTGTCCCAGTGACTGCCCCATCTGTGGACTAGACTCCCTCGCCACATCAATCAGAGTACCTCGTTATTCCTTTTTAAGCACGCCCTGGATAAGTGGACAGGAAACAGAAAACACACCTCTGGGATTCCACATGTGTCCCTGCTGGACAGGGGCATTGGGTGCTGACTTGTCAGAACATGGACTAAATTCTTGGCTAGGTTTGTAAGGGCCTAAGGGCCAATAGCCTAGTAACTTCCTATCATCTTATAATCCTATGATCCTATTAATAGAAGAGCACTTTTGTCATTTTATTTAAAAAATGTGACTTCATCAAACATCTTCTCATTAGAAAACAGTACATAGAACAATAAACAAGTGATTTATGCAACTACCAACAGTCAATTAAATCCAGTAATTAATGACACAATTTATTTGAATACAGAATTTTATCATGAGCTTCATTTTAAAAATGATATCAAGCACTTGTGTTTAAAGCCAATGCTAAAATGCTAAATTAATGCTGTTATTTTAATCTTTTTACTATCAAGTCATACCTTATACTTTCCTCATTCGTAAAGAAATGGAGGAGGATGTTGACTTCTTGTTTTATTTGCTAAAAAGGTCCTCTGTTTTCCAAAAGGAGATTTAGGGTTTCAAACTTTTCACTTAATTCTATCTTTTTACAAAAAAAAAAAAAAAAAAAAAAGAGAAAATCCATTGCACTTAACACTTCACCGAATAACTTTTAAATGCTTGGTATTCTTGCTTCTGTTTTTATAACGTCATTTTGCAATTTGATTATTTGATTCTGTGCTGCAGTTTTCTGCTATTTTTCCTAACGCAAAAAAAACACATTTCTATCAATAAGGTACTTTAACTACTGTTACAAATAAAAAGTGGTTTGCAACCATATGTCATGTCTGACTGTTTATCTCAATAGTATGGACTGTTGGTGATAAAATGACAGAATCAACAAAATCCAAAGAAATGTGTCTTGTTTTCTGGTTTGTAAGGAATATTCCCTGATTCATCTAGCCTTTTTCTAAATGATCCTTTAAAATGCTACCTCTTTATACCCAAAAATAATTGATTACTAACAAAATCTTGAAATTCTCTTGTAGAATGCCACCTTATCCTCATAGTTTTCATGCTACATTCCAGATCCATTCTAACTTCACTGACCACCATTGTGTTAGACAGTTTTTCACGTGCATCACCATCACTCAGTTTGTATGCGATTGGTTGATACTTTACATATGAGAGTAAGGCAGCATCTCTTAAATTCTCTCTTCCAGATATTGTGTAGAACTTTATAGACTTGAATATTAAGTAGGAAAATCAATGTGGTATCGCACAGATTAAGTTTGCTGTAGACAAGATTTACCAGTGGTGTTTTTAGGAATAATCTGACAATATGACTAAGCAGATTTTGTTTAACTCATTCACTCCAATGGAGCTCAGAAAGTTTGCACTTTAACTTCCAGTGTGCGGAGCCTAAGCCTTTTCAGTGAATAAAATTATGTCTTCATATTTCAAACAAATGTTCATTATCTCTGGAACCATAAGGATTATGAAAGTATTATAAATGACAAACTCTTTAACACAAACTATTTTTATAGTGGTAGTATTCTTTATGTTCTAGGCCTTAAACTGAATTTTATAAGTCACGGTAAACACAGTAACTGTTACATCTGTAATATTTTTGTAAACAATTTACAATATCTCAGCAAATACTCAAGTTACACACATATTGTCAGCAGCATTTTATTAATTTCACTGAGAGCTTTCATATGAGGCTAAAGATTTCTGTCATTGTTACTTGGGTGTTGAGATATTTAGAAGAATGGGAAAATTATATCTATATAAATTAATTAATATTTTTAGGCTGTGTTCCAAAGACCAAATTACCACCATAACAGCTACAAACAAATGCAATCTGAGGGTCATGCTGTGCAATGCTAGAAGTGTAAATCTCAAAATGCACTCCCTCGAAGCACTCCTTAACATTTAGAACATCGACATTTGTGCTGTAACAGAGACCTGGTTCAAAGCAGCAGAAAGCACCCCTGCACTACCAGACTATATCTCATTCCACACATTTCAGCCCTAGAACTTCAACCAAAGCTCCAAATGTGGTGGTGTTTCCATATTCATAATGGATGCGCACACCTCCAGACTGGTAGCCCAACATAACACATCAGAGATACTTCAGGTGCAACTAACATTGGGTAAGACAGAGATTCAGGTCATAGACTACTATAGGTCCCCAACTATGTCCCAAGACTCACACTCCATGTTCCTAAGCACCCTGGAGAATATTAGGGTCCAACCTAACACTCTCATACTGGGCGACTTCAACTACTCCTCCATTAACTGAGAAAGCTACTCATGTACCAATACACTTGCCCAATGTTTCCTGGAATTCATTAATTCCAATGCCCTGGACCAGCTCATTCTTACCCCCACTAGATGTAGAAACATTCTTGACCTGGTCATTACTAACATGGTGATCATTGCTCTACACCAGTAGTCAACTCCTCCCTGGTTAGATCCGACCACAAACTAATCACGTTGGAAATCCTTTCCACCCCATCCCCCTGCAAAGATAACCACCATGAAAATTTTCTCCAAAGCTAACTTTGGGCTCCTTAAAACAAAGGTGGCTAACTTCAAGGCACCCATGCAAATGGAGAATAATTGCATGACCACCCAATCATACACTAATGCACTGTATGAACACATACACAAATGCATGGATCTCACCATACCCGATAAAGCCAAGAGCTCTCCTCCAGAAAAAGGAAGCCAATCTGGTTGTCCCCTGCCATAAACAAACTCTACAACAGAAGGAAGAAACTGATGCAGAATAAGGTGAAGTCCCAAGACTGGAAAAACTCCCTTATTGGCCTCAATAGAAAGGTGAGATCCCTCATCAAATCCTCTAAAGCTAGCTATGAAAACAAGAGATAGTAAATACAACCACAAGGCCTTCTTTAGTTATGTAAAGAATCTCCACTGCAAAATCCAGATTTGCTTTGAGCTACTGCACAATGGTGCCTCCAATTCCAAGCCAACAGATATTGCCAATATACTGGCCGATAGATTCAATGCCGATTTTACCCCCCCCCAAGGACCAATCGCAATACCAGTAGATTGCCAGGCACCCAGTATTATTGCTGCACAGGTTAAAATAGCACTGTCCAAGGCCAAGAATACAGCTTCTGTGGGACCTGACAGTATCCCTGACTGTATTCTACATGAATTTCAGAGTGAACTGGCACCACACCTGTGTGCCCTGTTCAATCACAGCCTCACTTCAGGCTTTGTCCCTACTGAATGGTGCACTGCTACAGTCATCCCTCTTCACAAAGGAGGAGCAACTACAGACCCTGGGAACTATTGCTCCATTAGCCTGATGAGTCAGATATGCAAAACTATGGAATGCATCATCATGGACCTAATAAACAAGGATATAGGTAATCTCCAAACTCCGGATCCTACACAGTTTGGTTTTGTGATGGGTAGATCATGCCTTCTCAACCTGGTTGGCGTATTTGAGTTAGTCACTAGAGCTGTGGATGAAGGCAAGGTGGTTCATACAGCATACCTTGATTTGGCCAAAGCCTTTGATACCATTCCTCACTCAACAATGATAGAAAAACTCACTAAGTTAGGCATCATCCCCTGTATCACTAGGTGGGTTGCAAACTGGCTCACAGATAGTACCCACAGTGTGAAAGTAGCTGACTCCAAGTCAGACTGCCGACCAGTCACAAGTGGATTCCCACAGGGTTCGGACCTGAGTTCTCTCCTGTTTGGTATCTACTTCTCTGAAGTCCAGGCAAACATGAAGGGAATCTGGCTGACAAAGTTCCCAGATGATTGCAAGTTAGGAACTATTATTAACTCCGCAAGTGATGTTGACATCCTGCAGAAAGGCCTCACTGAGACCAACAACTGATGTCAGAATCATGGCCTTAAGCTCAATGCCAAAATGTGCCGTCATCCCCTTTTGGAAAAACTCTGTTCCCATGAATTACCACATTAATGGTAGTCCACTGAACACAGAAGGCATTATAAAAGATCTGGGAACATAGGTTAACAGCAACCTCTCTTTTGACCACCAAATTGCCACTGTGGTCAGAAAGTCCTTCTATGTGGCACATCTCATTACTAAGGGTTTTGCATCCAGAAAGAAAGAGGTCATTGTCTCCCTCTACTCTTCCCTCATTAGGCCAGTCGAGTATAATGCCCCATTTGGCATGTACCTCACTAGACACCTGCAACAACTGGAGAGGCCACAAAAGTACCTCACAAAGAGGATCCTAGTATTTAAACATTTGTCCTATATGGACAGACCAAAAAAAACTCCAACTATTCTCTGTCTCATATCATCTACTTAAAGGTGATCTCTGCTTGACTTACAAAGCCATGTCTGACCCAGCTCTGTTAGAAATGCTACATCTAAAGAAATCTCAATCCCACATGCTCCAGAGCCCTCAACCCCATTATCACAATCAACAGAACATGCTGGAGGGACAAGTTCATAACCCAGAGATTGCCCATGCTATGGAATAGACTTCCCATACATGTCAAACAGATCACCTTATTGGCCCTCTTCAAGAGAAATATTAATGAGTGGATGGGAAATAGAAAATTCACCATGGGATCACTCCCATGGCTGTACTCAACAGAGGCACTGTGAACTAATGTTGGGTGGCATGTTGCCAGGGTAATCCTATGGGCTAGGCTTCTAAAGGGTCCAGGGCCATTAGCCTAGTACACACGTATGAACCTATGAACCTAATATCATAAAATCAACAGTTAATATCTATTTACCTGCACTAGACAGAGGTCAAATATTAATGCTGTTGAGTTTGCTATTGTGTCAGCTTTAAGATGTAATCTTTTAAACCCTTGTACATAACATGGTTTTGAAATTATTGATGCAAATATGAACAAGCAATATTTAATGCCTAGACACATCAGTAGGAGTTAACTGCACATGCACCTGGAGGCATCACTCAGATGTTATGAGTTAATGTGTTTTCAACCAGTTCCACTTTATGAGCTGCATATTCTTGACAGTTAGCAGGTATAAAGAGTTCTAGTTTTTGTTTTAGAAGGGATTTTCATGTAGTTATACCCATATGATGAATGAAAATAAATAGTTGTTCCATCCATACTCCTAGGAAATTTGTAGTCAATAATTTGTTTAACAATGTTTTTGTAAGCCTATGGAATAAAGAATAGGACAGCATTTGTAATTTATTCTTGTGTACCGAGTAGCAGAGATTGATTATTTTTCCTGGACTAGCATTATTTTTACTTATGGTAAAATAGTGCCAAATGTTATCAAAATTATAATTAAGGGACTTTTTTATTGTAGTCGAGGGTGTGCTGGATGTTAGAACAACAAGGCTATTCTGTTATATCTACCTGTCAAAAGTGTCAAACAAAGTGGTTGAAGAGTTCTACAGAATAACAAGAAGAAATTACAAAGCATATTCAAATGAGCAATGCAAAGAACGGTGAAGTTAACAGAATAAAGGAATCCCTTCAAAAACTCTGGCAATGTTAATGGAAACTTACATGTAAAAATAGACATGATAATGGATGAAGATGCAGGGGACCTAACAGAAGTGGAAAATATTAAGAGAAAGTCACGGCAATATAGAGACAAACTATTCAAGAAGCACCATAACTTCACCAATAAATATAGTGGCACATACTCTTATCTAGAGCAGACATCCTAGACAATGAAAGGATTACTGAAATCAAGTCTGCAGGAAGTGATGAAACTCCATGTGAATTGTTTAATACCCTGCAAAATTATATTGCTACAGGTTTGCTCATAACTGTACAGGAAATATGAAAAACCCAATGGTGGCAATGTAACTGATACAAGGTCAGGTTATACTTTTACATCAATAAAGGGTAACACTAAAGAATGTCTATATTATCAATAAGTTTCACTTGCTAGCTATCAAGATGACCCTTAATATCCTGTAAGCTAAGCACCAGTTCCATGGTACACAGGTATAGAGCCCTGCCTGTGCCCCTATTACCCATATCCACCTATCAGCACAGGCCCTGCAGAGTAGGCAAGAGAGGATAAGAGTAAGCAGCCAACACCTGCTCATCTATTCTTGATTCCTGAGGGAGAGAGCTTGCCTAGGCTCACTGCAAGAGCAGAATTTAGAGAATCACAAGCAGAATAGGACTTGGTCAAGAGGCTGTACATGCATGGATGTGTGCATGCACCTCACAGAGGCAGCCATTGCCATGCTTGCAAGTCTTCCACAGGCTATTGGGAGTTAAGGCACCATCACCAGCAGCAGTGTGATACTGTGACAGCATCCTTTATCTTCTAGCCATGAATCAGATTGAGCCTGATGGTGAATAAGCCGCATCCACTACACCCAGTGAATGAAGAGAGGAGTGGTTGATAACTGATTATCAGCTGCTGGGAGGCAGGGGATTTAAACATAAAACATCCTACAAGACTTCAGTAATATATAGACTAAAAACTACCACACATGCACTCTGGCTATATAAGGGGTGAAGGCAACTGAAATCGAATTTTTGACACATCCACTGGATAATAGAGAAAGCAAAGGAGAAACAGAAACACGTGTTATTATGACTATTTTAAATGTTTTGATTTTGTAGATCATAAGAATGATTTGCAAGTTCTTACAATAAAAGGGATACTCATGGTCCTTATCTGTTCTTGAGGTATCTGAAGACTGAGAAGCAATAGAACTGAATATGAAATGAGTGGGTCATGACTGGAAAATGAGTAGAATGAGGCTGTATATTGCCACGTTACATATTTAATTTATCTGCTGAATATATATAATGTGAAATTCTTGGTTAGAGAAATCAGATGCTGGAATCTAAATTCTCAGGAGAAATATTAACAATCTTAGCTATGCAAATGCTACTAGTCTGATAGCTGAAATTAAGGAGGAGCTTAAGAACCTGATGATAAAGGTGAAAGCAAAAATAAAAAAAGGATGCTTTCCTGTTCAACATTTATAAACTAAGGTTATGTCATCTAACCCATTTAATTAATTAAATGCAGATGGGAAAAAAGTGGAAGCAGTGAAAATTTTAATTTTCTGGGCTCAAAGATCTCTGCAGATGCTACTGCCACCATGAAGAAAATGCAAATTTATGGGAGAAGGGGCGGGATTGAATTGCTATATCTTTATGATGCTATCCAAAGTCCATTTAATAGCCATCTGGACATGGGAGACAGGTTCATAGAAGACTGTTAGCTAACCTGAAGAGGTTAACCTAATAAATTATAAAAGTTTGTCACCTTCTTAAAGGAGAACCGCATGCACAGACTAAAAAAAACATGTTTATTTCATCATGTTTAGATGTTTCCAATATTTTAACACCACTGTGGGACTCTTTACAGGTTTTTAAATATTTTTATATGTAATTTAAGAGTCTGGCCACATGGGGTCTAGAATCTTGCTGAGAGTTAAACATTTTTGTAAACCTCCACGTATCCCAGAATTCAGTGTTTGTCCTTAACACATTACATCACGCAGCCTTTTTTGTTCAGAAACTTCTGTCACTGCATTCATTTTACATGCATACAGGGGCTTTTCATTCTGTAAATTTCAACTAAAATATCCTGCTGTTAAATGCCTACTTAAAAAAACTAACTGAGACAAAGCCAGCGAACAGACTTTGAGTCTTTGTTTTACTGCTTCTTCTTTACAGAGATCTTAATTTGCACTCTTTTGTGATGCCTGAGCCGTAGTTCATTAGATCATCTCCCCTCCCCCTTCACACTTCCCCTCCCAAGCTGTCAAAGTGCTAAAAGTAATTTGACCTGTTGTTGCTTTGATTGACACCTCACCACAGGAGACTTGACTCATCCAATGTTTCCTAGTTCTAGCCTTTTCTTTCTAACAGTGGGACGCTTATTTATGCAGCACCATGGCTTCCTGTCATGAAACAGGGATGCATAGTTCAGAGTATTTGGAAACACACTTGTCAAATAAAACTACCTACTTTCTCTGGGCTATCCTGTTTGCCTGAAATACACAATATTTTAAGTGCTGTAAACAGAATAGTAAATGGATGAAAAATACTAATTTGACTTGCTTAAGGTTCAGGTATCATCTGCTTACTCAAATCACTGCTGCCTCACTATACAAAGTCTTGTAAAGCCCATGTACACATTTTTGCTTAGAGTTTACCATTATGCCAACAATTACACGTCTTATTAATTACATGATTCCACTAACAGGTTGCTGGTATGTATTTCTCGAGATTGTTTTACGTGAAAACTTACTGGCCCAGTGTGTGATCATACCGTGATGTAGACCCATGCTGAAAAGCACTATGTGCAAACAGTAATACATGTACTACAGCAAAAATATGTTCCATGGAGACTTTTGCAGGACAGTAGGCAGTGTCTAATTGCATTTTGATAATTATACATGCTTACACACCCTTTTTGTGTTTCTCCTTATAAAAAGACACCATATCACTATTCATCATATATCTTAGAGATTTTTGTTTTCAGCTTTAACACACAAATATATTACATATGCAGATACATTATATATATATATATATATATATATATATATATATATATATATATATATATATGTATATATATATATATATATATATATATATATATATATATATATATATATATATATATATATATATATATATATATATATCTATATACATATATATATATATATATATATATATATATACACACACACACACACACACACACACACACACACACACACACACACATATATATACACACATTTTATATATATATCTATATATATATATATATATATATATATATATATATATATATATATATATATATATACATATATATATATATATATATATATATATATATATATATATATATATATATATATATATATATATATATATATATATATATATATACATATACATACACACACACACACACACACACACACACACACACACACACACACACACACACACACACACACACACACACACACACACACACACACAGTATAGATTACATATTACAAGAACTATATCTACAAGGAAACTGCTGTGGCCCATGGTGAATGCCTTCATGTCACCTTGTAACATGAAAATCTGTGCATTACCAGTACACAGACAGCAAGTATCCCCAGGCAGGTAATATGCAACACTCCCTGGACTGACTAAGGAACTAAGGCAGTAGAAATGCATTCCTGAATTACTATTATCAGAACGATTTTAAGTCTACTGGTGAAATACACTCATATGAACAGTTTCCAAAACTACCAGTATTAAAACTTACATTAGCAGTGTAACAGCCCTCACATGCCCATACAGCTTCACCCAAACACAAGCTTCTATTCCCTAATGCATTTTGCTTTTAAGAGGTATTCAAATGCCTGTACAATTACTTTTCTTCTATTGTACAACTAGACATAAACCCTGCAATTCATACTTGAAAGAAATTGTGGTTCCCCAGTGCATCCCTCTCATCAGCAGCCCATTATCTGAATTATCACTGCACAGTGTGTGAACTGCAGGAAATGACAGTATTGCTGGAGGAGCTTCTGATCCGACAGCCATTAACTGCTTACACAATATTAGTTTTTGATTCAAAAACTGGTTCCATGTCTGCTGCTGTGTCCTCAGTGCCCCAATACTTGCATACAAAACTTGCCAATAGTACAGCACTGATCGTTTTTCCTGGCAGACAACTTTGTTTTATGCATGCAATTCCTCATTCGATAGTAAGGGTATGTTTGCCTTTGCCTATTCCCTCACTGCAGACTACACAGGATAGTTGTAGCCAAAGAGAGGCCAACTAGGGACAACTAAATGCTACACAGATAATTGGAATGTCTACAACTGCGACTGTTTCTACTAACTGGGCATACATAACTTTGGAAGATGTTGTCTTGTTAATGCAGGACTTCACGTTACATTAGGTCTCACTACTGTTGCCACTATTTTGTCATGGACAATAAAGATGAAATGTTACAATGTTTGCCTCTTTCATTTCATGCCATGCCTGTTTAGACAAGCTCACCAGCCTGAACATAAACATCTATGTCACAACATGGGTTGCCAATTGCCTCATGGACAGAGCCCACATGGTGAGAGTTGTGAGAGCTAGGTGTGACTCAAAACCGGTTACAAGTGGTGTTCCCCAGGTCTCAGTCCCATGACCCATCCTGTTCAGCATATACTTCTCAGAGGTACAGGCAAGTACAGGAGGACTATGGCTGACCAAGTTTGCAGACAACTGCAAACTAGGGGCTATAATAATAAACAACCAAAATCCCAATGGAATAAACTTCACAAGAGTCTGGGGGTGGGAGGATGACATAATGGTTAAGGTGTTTACCTTAAAAACACAAGGTACAGCATTTGATTCTCACATGGGCTAACTGGCTAAGCTTCAAATGGCCCAAAAGGGCAGTTAACCTAGTACTAATCTATGAACCTACTTGATTATTTTATTGTTTAATTTTTATAAAAATGTGTATTTAAACAGCATTTGTAGTTGAATTTGTATTCCATGAAGGTGTTTTACACCTAGGTGCTAGAATAAATCTTTGCTTTTTATGTGTTTTTTGTAGACTCTTGTGAAGTTTATTCCATTCTGATATTGGTAGTTTATTATTCAAAAGACTTTTGGTGGTTTTGGTATACAGGGGCTATAATTAACTCTGGCTGACACAGACATCCTACTAAAGGGTCTCACTGAGACAGATACCTGGTGTCAAAATCATGGCCTCAAGCTAAATGTCAAAAAGTGTATAGTTATCCCCTTTGGAAAAAACAAAGTACCACAAGCTACCACATAGGTGGTAGTCTCCTAAATACGAAACACATAAGGGATCTGGGCACCAAAGTAGATAGCAATCTAACCTTTGATAATCACATTGCCAAAGTGGTTAGAAAATCCTTCTGTGTGGCCCACCTAATCACAAAAGGGTTTACGTCCAGATCAAAAGAGGTTATTGTGCCCCTCTACTCACTCAGACGCATCATAGAATACAACACCTCATTTTGGATGTACCTTACAAGACACTTGCAACAGCTAGAAAGACTACAGAAGCACCTCACCAAGAGGATCACTGGCCTCAAACAGATACCCTATGCAGCTCGAGTGAAGAAACTCCAGCTTTACTTGGTTGCATAACGCCTGCTCAGAGGTGATCTTTGCCTGACATACAAGGCCATGTCCAACCCAGAATTGATGGGCATGCTCCACCTAAAGAAAACCTTATCCCCTCGAGCCAAAAGCCTAGGGATCTAAACCTCACCACAATCAATAGAATGTGCTGGAAGGCTAGATTCCTGTCCCAGAGACTTTTCATGCTTTGTAACAAGATTCCAATCTACATTACGCAGAGCTTCTTGCTAACTCAAGAAAAACCTTGATTGGATGGGAAAGAGAAAGTTTACCCCTAGGATCATTTCAGTGGCTCTGCTGTACAGTGGCACAGGAACTAATTTTATGGGCCCTCGAAAGCCAACACATTCTGGCTAGCCTTATAAATGCCTTCAGGGATATAGGTTTGAACCTATGAACATATCACAAAAGTTTCTATATGGTCCTGCGAGCAATCTCTCCATAATCTTATTCACTTAAGAGTAACTATCTTTGTATATTACAGGATATCTGTAATCAAATGACTGTCCTCAGTGCACTCTCCATAACACTGACCAAGTGCTCAAAAAAAAAAAAAAAAAAAAACACACACTTACACATGACTGTAACAGACAAACAATTTTCAGGACTTAGTTGCCAGTTACGTACCAAGTCTTGCACAAGGCAGACCAGAATTATCATTTTACATTTATCTATGATCAGGCAGTATGGATCAGTGTCAGACACTGCATTTCACATTTCTTGGGAAGTATTTACAAGTGTAATTCACTTACCTTATAGAAGGTCACTGCAAACCAGTGCTGCAGCCCATCTCAGTGTCCAAGTACTAGTAGATGTTTGGAGAACTAGTGTCCCAGTCAGTTCCAACCTTGCACAATACCTCATCCAGGCCACTTATTTTTTCATGAAATAACAGGTTGCCAGGATTCCACACATTACCGCTCCATGGATAAATCTCCGACCATGATGGTTCTTGCACAACACCTGTCAGTAGAAGATAATATTTAATTCTTCATGTCATAGCTTCCATGTCAATTTTTTGTTTAGGTCATACCTTCCAGAGCAATTTTATCATAATACTCATCCAACATACTATACCATGTCTCCAAAGACATTATGTCAGTGTTCAATGAAAGCTGGCTTTTGGTTACAATATACAATTGTCAAACTTGACTTTGAACTATTGTTTGAAGCCTCTGTACCGCGTCAAGGTAGCCAGCATCACAGAGGTCCATTCACACCACAACATTACTGACAGATTTACTACATTACACCTGGACATGCTTGACACAGCTATACGATACAAATCGCAATCCAGTTATTAAACTGGATGACAGCAACACATCTCTGCGAATCCAGTATGTAAACTGTTACAACATTCAGCATCACTGTTTAGTCCACACACAGCATATACTACCGACATACGTAAGCTCCACACACAGCATATACTACCAACATACATAAGCACCAGAGTAAACTGCAGGACTTGCTACTGTAAAAGATCACCTTGCTTTTTCAATTACTTTTTCCAAATCTAGAAATGTGTTTTGCGATCACCTGTGTCTTCTCTGGTCGCTCACATCTAGCTATATTCTTTGGCAAAGTTGGTACCAACATGGGTGAAACTTCTAAAATGCCTCTTTTGGCTCATACTACTTCAAACATGAGGTCATAAATGTAGTAGAACTTTCGCTTCTCAAATACTTGTTTCGCCACCCATTCCTGTTTGGCCTTTGGGTACACCACTCTGTATCGAAGCTCTCCTTTAGAAGCTGACTTGGTGGTAGGGCATCGGACAACTGCTTGTTCCCAGTTGTGGTTCTCATTATGATCAAGGATGGCAAGTATGATTCTTGCTTTCATTCCTGCAAAGCTGAAGTGCTCAAATTTGGGGCAGTATCGGCATAGTAATGCATGGAACACTTCGAGGTTTCCGGTGTGGCAGAACTTCGTGATGTGCTTCAGATCTTTAAGAAATGCAGGGTTTGAAACAATCTTCCTTAATGAGCTGTGACACACATCATCTTCTTCGAGCCACTTCTTCTCATCTCCGTCTATCACTGGCATCTCGTGACCACAACAGGAAACCTTCTTCGCACTACTCCAGCTGTGGCAGCCTGTAACATGGTAGAGCAGAGACAACCATTTTTCCTCAAGGACAACTTCATCTCCTTCACATGTTTCCGAACACCACCACAGATGATTGGAAATGCTGTGGCACCACTGCAGTAATTCACGTCTACCTTGCCTTTTTCCCACTTTACATATTTTCTTTGTCAGGCTTTTTGACATATGCCACACATCAGACTGGTGTTCAATCTCTGGAAATTCCTTCCACATCAAGAATCTAATCCCACGATCTGTCAGTTGCCACCAGTCGTACCTTTAGATTTTTATCCAGCAAATTAGTCATACATTTCTTAAAAGCTTTCTTCTCCAGTGCTACCGATGCAATTCTTGTGGTAACCTGCTCCAGGTCAAAATCAATGATCTTTCCTGAATCCAAGTCCATCATACTATAGCAGCAATACTTTGCTGAGCATCCAGGACTGTCGCATCGCCCGTCTCCAGCTAGCCTGATTTCCTTGCTCTTTGTATCTTCCAGCAGCCACCTCTGATGCTCAGTCCAGGTATGTTGCAACACTGGAAACGTACTCTTGTTGAATTGAATAGAAGGTTGTCTCGCTTATAGTCCTACATATGCACAGAATCACGCAATATGGGCATATGTACTTCCACTGAAAAGTACAGACGATGCAAGCAGTAGATTTCCAGCTGGCATTTGACCTATTACCAGTTGACTTTGCCACTCCAGAACCGCATGTCCAGTAATGCAGGACACCTTCACAAATACACAGGAACCCATCTTCAATCGCTTTTCCACTTCCACTGCTGGTGTTTTGCATTGAGGACGTGTCAGTTTCAAGAGTAGAGAATCAAGGCACGATTCGAATACAATGAACTTGGGCTCACTTATCATCTTTTCATCTTCGTCCAGTTCTTCAACTGTGTTTTCCATCTCAGAGGTTGACATGCTGTCAGAAGGGTAGCACCAGTCTGGATCCTTCTCATTGTCATCACTTCCACAGTGTGAAAATGAGGATTCACTAATCATGCTTGTCTGAAGGACTTCTGCTGGAAGCTTCACTGGGGTACTGCAAGCCTTTATCTGTAGAGGCGTATATGTACAGGATCTACTTGTGGATGCCTCACTAACGCCATAATCCTCCTGCTGAAGATCTTCAGTCACTCTCCTGCTACATGTTCCCAATTCTGTACAACTGTTAACTTCGTCCCGGTTCACGCCTTTCTGTCTGAACAACTTTGGACTTTTTGACATACGTGTGGTCCATCAATGGTGACAATGCAACAGCTGCATCAATCATCTTACAAGTTTGGCTTACCCGATCGTCTAACTTGGCTTGCACTCCGACACTACAACCTTTTCTTCGGAACTTTTTTTTTGTTTGACATGCCATCGTCTTCATACTATCAAGTCTGAATTTTCATTGTGTATACCTCGATGTCTTGCACCACCTCTTCCTCCAATTCTGCTGCTTGCACCTGCAATAGCATTGACATTAATAAGGCCATAGTCATAGAAGGTACTCTGTCAACACCTTAAATATAGGAAGAAATGGTGGAAGAGTACATCCACCGCAATGGCTGCTTTTCAATTGACGAATTATACACATGGCATCAACCAATTTCCAGACATTAAACCAAATTGCCAAATTTGAGGTTTTTTGCATTCTGAGCAGGTGTCTCCCTTCAGATAACTTTGTTTTTAAGTTTCACATTCTTATGTATATCTTTCAGTATGCTGCAAAGGTTTGCTGTGAACTAGTGCAGTAATTTCCCCCTTAGTAAAAAAGCGTAAATAAAAATCTTCTCCTTAAATCGACTGTCTACCATGAATTGTTCGTTAGATACAAACATGAATCTGCAAAACACCATTTACACATGGCTGACATGACATGCTGTGTCATCAACTCAAACCAGTTTTCCCTGAATCCAGGATTGCTTATCAATGAAAGCCTACAAGCCTATCAACACTTCACCCTCTTGTGTGAAGACATGACATTAAGAGCAGAGACATTCTTCCATGTCTGCTTGACAATAGCAGTTCTCATATTGCCTATAGAAATGAAGCTTACTGTGACATACATAAGCGTAGCAGTATAGCAAAGATATGCTAGTCTAGTCTTTTTTCTGCAAGTACGGATTCCTGCTTACTTGCACATGTTCTGCACAGGCCGGACGGTCTTTTGGTTGCTCTTCATCATTCTGCTGTACTAACTCAGCAGCTGGTTCACTTCACTTACGTTTCACTGTACATTTTGCTGCACTGTCAGTCTGTCAGAGACAACACAGTCTAACCTCAACCACTTGTCACAATTGAAAGGTGACCAAAATCACAGCATGAACCTCAACTGAACAATCAAATGCAGCAAATACTTACCTTTTGGTCTTGCGACAGTTGTTCAGTCACAATCTCCGGCAATGTGAGCTGTGTGGTAGTTAGCAGTTCATCAATAAGCTGCAATGGTCAGAAAATTAATAGTTTAACACCCATTATGATGTCCACAGTACTTAATGGACAGATTTGCGACTAAACAAATAAGCATATATTTGAACATTACTTACATTTCTGTGTTGTTTGTGCCGAAGGTGACGTATTGTTGATGTCCGTGGATTTTTTGTGGAGAAACCAAATAGTGTAGGCACCGCATTACTAATTAGTCTCCTAATTGGACGTTGTGGCTTCATGCCCTCGGGAAGTAACTGATGCATGAAATTCAGTTCCAACTGGCTTTCTTCAAAATGGTTTGAACACAGGAAATGCCATGGCTTTGCACTGGTTACCTTAGAATTGACAAATTGACTTACATTACCAACATCTGTGCCACAGTTAACCACCCATCGGGTACACTGTTTAATATCACGTGGAAACCAATGGAATGATACACCGGGCGGCAGACAGTTTCGGCAAATGCGGCAACCATATGCAAAGCACTGAGGCATGGCTGTTGTACACCTGCAAGATGGAAAAATACATTGTGAACTGGACTGAATTGTCTCAGCATGTTGCAATTCCTGACTCATTAGAAAATAATGCCTGACATTATGGGTATACTCACATTCTAACTTCCGCAAAGTTAAGCACCATGGCTAATCTATTTCTCTATTAAAAAGCTAGCAAAAGAAAAGTAATTCATTACTCAGCGACACCAAACAGGCAAATGCCATGTATGGTGTGAACCCATCCGTTAATTGACAGCAATACCCCATAGTCCATCCAGCAGTGCTGAGCAAGACATCATAGCCGCTAAAATGTCACGCAATTACTCAGAGCACCCACCCACCATAGCTGCAGTACCATTGTGTCTCTAAATGGCCTTGGTGCGAGTCGCCATTCAGACCATATACAAATCAAAGCACTTCTGTTAGCAAAAGAAACTGCAGTTAGTCTGCAATGCATCCATACTAACATGTGACATTGATTGCCTTTGTCAGTACCATACTGAAAACCATACCTCAACTATGTCATTTATTGCTTTTGCAGGACTCACGCAAACCATGGAAGCTATCATCAGCAAATTGTACCATATATCCAATTCAGGATCGATTACTCTAACATCTTAGCTGAACATACTGTGACCTACCATGAAAAATGAATTTTACAAATAAGTTACAGATGCACACACTGAAAACCGCTCAATAGCCGCAAGATTTTGCATTGCCTAACCTCCCTTTATCCAGTACACATACATATTCCTAATAGCTCTGCTTTTACAGTGGCATCATGGGAGAATCCACAGCTACGTATGATAATGAATCATACCACTGAGAGGTATTTGTAGTTTAGTGAACATATGAATCAACCAACTTTCTGCATTACTGGCAAGACGCTTCAGTGGTCTACATGAGTTGATCAGAAATGAAAATCTAATTGTTTTATGAAGACGTTGTTGGCTCAACAATGATCACAGACACATCTTAATCTTATGAATCAAACACTTTATTGCTCTCCATTACAGTGCACATTCAGGAGTGTTAGATTAATGTATAGCAGCATTCCTTTTTGTATAAACATCATTACAGCAGGATAAACAAACTTAGATGAACAGAAATCCATATCAATGCTCAGAGAAAATCCATAGTCCTTCAAATGGCTGAAACCCAGTGTAACCGTCATTTTCTTCAGCTGGAAATTCAGCTCTTATTCGTGCTACAACACACGCAGGAAGTATCATGCGATTTCCAAATCCAAGTTTGCGATTGTTGTGCACCCACAAGGCAAACAGGCGGTACAACCTGAAACAAAACAAATTTCAGTAATTTGCACCATTTAATAAGCACTCATCAACATTTGTCCAGATATGCTTCTGAGCCTTCAGCAACTGCGATGGATTGGCTATGTGCATACATGTCAAGCAACAATGATTTCACCAATGGTAGTCAAGTTGCGTGCAAGACTAGCCACTTGCACATAAGAGGCCACATACAAACAACTGTATAGATATAATGCTTCTAACATGAATTGTTGCTAACTATGCCCTCCCTTTACACATTACAATATGCAGCACAAGCAGCCAGTCAGTCCCACTTGGGCATCAGTGTAACCATTGAAAAATTTATCTGTTTGTCCACTGTGTGTGTCGGTATCTTCCTCTAAGCATACAGTGATACATATATAGTAGCTCAAGAACGTGTGGTAATAAGCAAGCCATCTCGAATTGTGGGTGGAGGGTGATGCATGTGTTGCTTTCTGATCCCGAGTTTGTCTCCATTTTTCGATCATGTGTGGTGATGACACACACATGGTTTAAAAGTGAAACCTCATGCTAGTGACTGAAAGAAATCCTGTTTAAAGCATCCGGACAGCATATTTCTTGCAGTCGCTAGCATGAGGTCTCATTTTTAAGCTGTGTGTGTTTCAACAGCTTTTCTTGCAGTCGCTAGCATGAGGTTTGACTTTAAAGCATCTAAAGTCTAACCTCATGCTAGCGACTGCAAGAAAAGCTGTTGAAACATGCACACAGCTTAAAAATGAGACCTCATGCTAGCGACTGCAAGAAATCCTGTTCAAAACACACAAATATGCTGTCCGGATGCTTTAAACAGGATTTCTTTCAGTCCTTAGCATGAGGTTTCTCTTTAAGCCCTGTAACTCATGCTAGACTGCAAGAAAAACAGTAAAAAAAGAATGTTTGCATATTATTACAGGGAACAGACTGTTAAAAAAAAAAAAAGAACTTACAGTTGAAATGCAAGATCTGAATGCAGTAGGAGCCTCTAGATAAGGAGTCCACGTGTTCCCAGATGTCCAGCTAAATAAACCACTCGGCAGGATACAACATGATTGAAAAGGCGTTCTCACTCCCTGCAGCAAGTATTTAACACCTTACAGGTGTGGGAAGGTCTGAATCTCTTACATCAGGTAAGAGGTGGGGGGGCATGCTAATAGTGCCGGGATGATGTAGGTTTCTGGGCGGTATCTTGTATAGGAACTACTGCTGATTTGTAGCCTCGCTGACATCACAGCTTCTGAGCCAAAAGCTAACTTTTACAGGGCGCGAGAAATACTTTTCCAAGTGAAAGTAATACAGTACGGGAAAAGAATGTAACATTGAAGGAAAACAGAGGAAATCACAGTTTTTCAAGGAAGCATTGTTCATTTTTTTAGGTTGGTGGAGGGAATAGGGAGAAAAGGTTCTAATAAGTTGAGCTGAAGTAGGGTATATCCCGTTGTTTTACTTTAAATAATGTATTTGGTATATAATTCACTATCAGAGCTGATTATTTATTACAGTTATCAAAACTTTAAATGGATCGGTCTACCTCACTGTGTAAAGAAAAACTTTTTTTCAAATATTTCCTTATTAGAAAAAGTTTTTTACCTCAGAAGGGTTATTAACATTGTCCACAAGTTCCACTTTATCAGATTAAGGCATGTGATGCAAAGTTACAGATGACCTGGCTTATCATTTTATACATGATGGGTATGGTGTATGTATATATATATATATATATATATATATATATATATATATATATATATATATGGTTCTACCTCACATAAACGAAACACCAAAACACTGACAATGCAATCACCGAAACCACATAACCGACAGTACAAAAACACAAAATCCCACATGCCGACAACAAAATAACTGACGGTACACAAACACGAAACCTCATACACTTCACACACCACAATCAACAAACAAAACACATTCCCCATCCAAAAACCACATACACAACACAAGCACACCAAAATCCCTACAAACCCACACTAAACCTCACATACACAACTACCTACAACCCTAACCCAAACCCTAACCCTAAGGTCCGTCACTACCGCACACTTACCTGACCCGCTCCCTAACCCTAACTCACTTATCCCGCCCCTAACCCAAACACAATCACTACCGCACACTTACCTGACCCGCTCCCTAACCCTAACTCAAACACAATCACTACCGCACACTTACCTAACCTGTTCCCTAACCCTAACTCACTTAACCCACCCCTATCCACACTTACCTTACTCGCACCCTAATGTCCGTCACTACCGCATACTTACACAGCCTTTTCCCATTTCGGCATCCTCGGCGTCGGTGCTTTCATCCGTTGGGTCGGTCTTCTGCTTGTCGATCTTCTAGGTCTCGTCGCGTCGGTCTTCTGCGCTGTCGATCTTCTGGGGCTCGCAATTTCCCTGTCGATGTTCTGGCGTGTCATTGAAGTGGGGTAGAACTATATATATATATATATATATATATATATATATATATATATATATATAATTTATTATTGAATCTGCAAAGTGACTGCTGTCGACTGGGATGTAGTCAAAAGACAGTTTTCAAATGGGCAGAATGCTGACTCATAAAACATCATCTACACTACAGAGAATGTGTAGTCTAGTTCGAATATCTGAGTTCAGCATTGTGAATGAAGATAGTGATTCAGTGAGGAACTGGGAATTAATCCATGTCCTCACTGTAGTGTGATCTCAGAGTTGGTATATATCATTTGCAGGGGGTGCAGCTCCCACATGGGGGTGCAGGGGGGCTTGCCCCCTGCAAAACAGTAAAATACATGTACCGTTGACTGTGGAATGTTACAGTATGGTAAGCTGCATAGCATGGGTGACTGACACCACCTCCTGCTATGTTGAATACATCAAACTACTTGCTGATGTATTTAGTTTTGACCTGACTGCATTTTTGCCATTCAAGACTCAAGATTTCTGGTCAACCATGTGACTGGTCGATGTATGCAGTTTCAAGGTTTCAGTAGTAAACCTAATACACACACACACACACACACACACATATATATATATATATATATATATATATATACATATATACATATATATATATATATATATATATATATATATATATATAGAGAGAGAGAGAGATATAGATATATAGATATATATATAGAGAGAGAGGTGCATGACATAATAAATATAGTAGGTAAGATACCAGACACTGAGGTGTTACTATACAGGGTAAATGTTCACAATGACAATGGGGCAAGACTTCAACAAGACTTCAACAAAATCAAGGTTTACTTCACACCACAAATTCCAGGCCAGATGTATTTACTCAGTTTAGTACACAGACCCATTTATTAAAATAAAAAAAATAACTTCCGCAGTAACAGTTAACAGCAAAACTTCAAACTCTTATACCATTAAGAGCAAGTAATACTTCTCTGGCGCCTCAGCTTTCAGAAAAGCCTTTTCAGAGTACATGTTTCTGCTGGTATGCATGCACTTAAATACATGCATTTAATCAATTAAATAATCATCCAATTAAGAATTCACTAAAAAAGCCAACTAAAAAGGTTAACTTTTAATATTCTTTTTAACCTTCTTACATTAAATGCTTCCAAGAGAATTCCCTATTCAAACCTGTTGGAAACATTATATCATATTTTAAAATAAATATTGCTTCCCTCCTTCTTAAATGCTCCTTATTTTTTTCATCAGTACTAAACCTCGTATTTACTTGTTCCAAAGCAGTTGCCTGTAACCCCTGTGGGTCTCCATTATGGTGTTCTTTAAAGTGCAAAGCTACAGGACTATGAAATCTTTGCTTCTTGGTGTCCCTTATGTGCTCTTTTAATCTTGCAGCAAAACTTCTCTTGCTTTCTCCAATATAAAATAATCCACAGGGACATTTTAAACTATATATAATATTTTCACTATTGCAACTGAAACTGCCTCTTTTATTAATTTTTTCCCTTAATACGTTTAAAACTAGCAACTATGTGTTTGCATACTGTGCAATTGTAACATGGAAAAGTTTCATATCTCACTACATTATTTGCTATATTTTTGGTCTCTCAAATTTACCATGTACTAACATGACCTTAAGACTCCAGCCTCTTTTATATGAAAAACAAAGTTTAACATTTTTTAGGCAGGATTTTTCTTTCTGTTTATAGGACCATTAAAACTAACTATTTTCTCTAAAATGTTAGAAAATTAGTATACTTAGACACAAATATAACTCACTTTCTTTTTCCTCTACATACTTTTTCTGCATTATTATGTTCTCTGCTTTATTCACTTTTTTGTTCATTACTTTATTATACCCCAACCATCCTTTCTCTGGCTCATAGCCCCTTTCTATAAGCACGTTACCTGTATTTTGAACTTCCTTCTTACATTCCTTCCTGTCATTGCACAAACATTTATCCCTGACCATTTCCAACATAAGGAATGGAAGAAATAATGTAGGGGGTGGCAACTAGTTCCATGCAACATAAAGCTTGGCTGTCCATTTTTCTAAATATTTTAGTTTTTAAGTTTGTCATCTACTTACCCTTCTATTGTAATATCTAGATCATTTACTGTCTTTCCTTTTTGTAACCCACTAAATTTGATCTCAAACCTGTTCACTTGCAGTTCCTGAACAAACTTTTCCACCTCTCCATAGCCCCCCTTGCAAACAAAAATCAAATTATAAATGTTTCTAAAAATTAACATGTTTTCTTAAAAAGTCATTCCTATAAACATACAGATTTTCACAGAAACCCCATAAATAAATGTGCACATGTGGGGGCAAAAGCTGCCCCCATAGCTGTCCTACACTTCTGATGATACAGAGATCCATCAAATTCAAATATATTATTTTCCAAACTAAAAAATGCCAGTTCTATAATATACTGTGTACTGGTGCTTTTCCCCAGAAAAAAGTTCTATAGCTTCTATGCTATCATTATGTTTTATATTAGTGCATAGGCTGACTACATCTACCAGTATAAAAAACATGTTTTTCTGCCATACTATTTTCTTTACTTTATCTAGAAAATCAAAACTGTCTTTGATATATGAAGGTAATTGTATCACCTTTTTTAACAAAAACTGATGCAAAAAACATCCCAAATTCTCCCAATAATTGCAGGCAGATACAATGGGATGACCTTTTATGCATTTAGGCACGCACAAAAACTTTGCCAACTCACTGCTTTTATTTAAAAACTTATTTTTAGCATCTTCATCACTAAAATAATTTAGTTTAACCCCTTTATGTATTAATGCTTCATAGTTCTTAACCATCTCCTGATAAGGTAAGAAACCTACTTTAGCATAGATTGTGTCATTTTCTATATGCTGTAAACACATATTTATGTATTGTATGCAATGTATTATTACTAGTTGTCTCCCCTTATCTCTAGGCTTAAATATAAGTTTCTTTCTTTCCCTTAATTTTTTTAAAGTGACCCATTCTTTTTGTGTCATATTATATTGAATTTCACTTTTAAAAAAAGTATTGCACTCTTGCTCTCTTGCGTAATTTAACATATGATGAAACATTTCAATTTTATCACACTTGAAAGGAGGCATGAATTTGCTTTTATAAGAAACACCACTTGTATCAAAATTACTATAAGCATTGCATTCTAAATCAGAATTACAAGAAAAAAAAACTCTCTTCATTCCTTGCAACATCTCTAAAACTTGCATTGCTCACATCTGCTTCTAAACTTTTTGTTTGGTTTCCATAGAAATCTATTAAATGTAACTTGCGAACAAAATTAAATACTTCCCCCTTTAACTCATACATTCTGGGTAGAGACAATGGGATACATTTCAAACCCCTATATAAAACATTTTTTTCTTCATTACTAATAATACATTCAGACAAATTTACAATATATTCAAAACCACTCACATTTATATTATTAGAAAGTCCCATTTCATAATGTCCATATTCCCCGTTTGTTGGTCTGGGAATTATATCCAGTACCATGCTGTTGATTTTGCCAACTTCTCTTCTTATTCCCTTGTTGTAACCCAAGTTGGTCACAGAAACTTCTGTTTAGATACCCTGGATTCTGTCCCTTTGGGAGCCGTGGGTAGCCTTCCCATTCTTCCCCTTTACCTTCTGCTGATGAGGCTCCACTTTCAGCCGATGTATAATGATTCACAGATTGTTCCATTACCTCCTTCCCTTCCTGGAACCTAATATGCTGCTTTTTGTTAGTTTTGGAAGATGAAACGAATGCTTGTTTGCGTTCATAATCCTGAATGTGTCTCAACAGTTTTTTTCTTTTTACGATCAATGGCCTCTTTTTCATAGGTCAACAATTTATCATTGACACTCTGCAAATAGCCTTCAAAGGCTTCCTGACTGATCTTACTTGCAATATTTGAACTGGCTTGTTTGATTTCAGATTTCAGTTTAGCCCTTTTCAGCATATCCCTCTCCACCAGAATGCTGACCCACTCAGCACTACATCTGTGCGCTGCTGCCACCCAGCGTTCATGAAATGCTATGTCAGCTTCACTGGTCAAATCAAATGGTGCAGAGGTGTTACGAAAGGCTCTTAAGCCTCTAGGTGTTATATCTAGTTCTTGATATCTGTAAGTTGAAAAAAAACAGACGACTCTTTAAAAATCAGTCTATCTGTTTGTTCTAATAAAAATTGCACTTCAGATATTACAGAAACATTTGTTCTCTTACCCACTGTTGAGAATGGATTCACTGACCATTTCTGCCTGTTCTCATCCCACCTGGAATATATACTTATAGCAAGCTCTGGATCTGGAGCAGAACCATCATTGCCATGGGTTAAGGAACCCTGACCCTTCCCTTCTCTCGACTGGGAGGAACAAAAAAATTATCCAAAGTTCTTTGGCTGGAATCCATTTCCAATTCTCTAAGCAGTCTTGGCAGTCTCACAAATGATTCACTGGCCATAAATGAAGCACCTCACTGTAGAACAAATCAAACCTCACACCACAAGTTCCAGGCCAGATGAATTCACTCAGTTTAGTACACAGACTGATTTATTAAAATAAAAAAATTACTTTTGCAGTGAATGTTGACAGCAAAACTTCAAACTCTTATACCATTAAGAGCAAGTAACACTTCTCTGGCACCTCCGCTTTCAGAAAAGCCTTTTCAGAGTAGATCTTTCTGCTGGTAGGCATACACTTAAATACATGCATTTGATCAATTAAATAATCATCCAATTAAGAATTCACTAAAAAAGACAGCTAAAAAGGTTTAGTCAATAATTCACATGTCCCAGTATGGCAAAATAACTGCTATCCTGGCTTCCAGTTTAAAACAAATCAAATACAGTATCTTTAGTGTCTTCTTATTCAATTGTTCATTCCACATAGACCCTCTGGAGTACAGGTAGTTTTTTTGAAGAAAAGTAAGCTTAAGGCTGCAGTCTTCACCCAAGACCAGCTTCAAGCTACTTAATCAAGTACTTCCACATGTAAGTCCACACTTTAACCCGGACTGGGATCTTACACTCCATACTTCCAACGGCTTCCTTCACATGATTCCTGCAAGTGAAGAAATAAGTTCCTTTTTCTAGTCTTTCAAGCTGTTTCCTTTAGTACAGCAGTAACAATTTTTACCTAACTTCTGTCTAGTTGGTACTGAACATTACCTATATAACTTTGTGAGAGAATGTTCCTTTACACTGCACCACACACTTCACATAGCTTCTTTTCCAGAATGACCACATTTCAAATATCTCCTACAGTACAAAATGAAGGGTTTTAAGACTTATAATGACAGGATGTATGTCCTTAAAAAATGAACATTTCATTTGTCTAGACCAGGTCTATTGGTCTGTGTATATTTGGAGGCATTTCAGGTGGCCACTTCATATTGCCATCAGTTTGCCTCATTAAACATTACAAAGGTGCATAGTATGTTACTTCATTAAACTGCCTGCCTAAGAAATATTACCTTAAGGCATAGGAAGCCAAAGTTTTGGCTAGACACTCATTTTCTGTGGTGAAATATCTGCTCTCAGTATTGCTCATTTTTCCTCTAATATAACACCCAGGGTGTTCCTCACCTTAAATATCTTGGGATAGTATTGCCCCCAAACCTACCTCAGATGCATTTTCATGTGTATGACTCTTCTATAAAATGAGGAGTCACGAACACAGATTGGGGACATAGGATACTTTTGAATTTATCAAATGTTGTAAGCACTTGAAAAGATTACTATATATTGACAGGAATCTTTCCTCTTGTGAGGTATGTAGAAGGAAACCAATAATCACAAAAGTAAGCACAGTCTTCCTATAGTACTCAGCTACTCCAAAAACATTTTTACCTGTTTCTTACTGGAGGGCATAGGCCAAATTTTATGGTCTCTGTTTTTTTCTGATTATAGTCATACTACCTCTTTCCTATAAAGTATCCCAAAAACTTGACTTTCACTATATAAATGTACTTTTCTTAGTATTTACAGTCAAGCCTGCTTGTCTCCTGGATTGTAGCACAATGAGCACTTGAAAAAATGACCATGTCATCTAAGAACTGACCAGCATATTATGAACTGGGCTCAAATATTTTATAAAAAAGCCTCTCAGGAGTGGCTAGAGCTCAATGAAATACAACATATTGGGTTACAGAGCCTTTTTTCCCTTTGCAAGGGAAGTGGTGAGAGATATCTGACAATATCTCCTCAACGAGTCCAGTATTGTCAAATATCTTCCTTCCTTAGGTTTTTATCAACTTATCAGTTCTGAATGTAGGATGGCAATCTAACTTTGAAATACTATTAATTTTCATAAAGTCAGTACAGAATCTAATATTTCAATCAGGTTTAGGAATTAGCATATCTGGTAGTTCCATTCACCCTGTACCTCTTCTATCATGCCTAGTCTGAGCATTTTATTAAGTTCTTCCCTTACTTACTTACTGTTTTTATGATGCTGGCACTCAGTAAGTTCTTACTCTGTGTCACTCCTGGTTTTGTCTCAGTGTTATACTCTAACAGTTTAATTATCCCAGATATTTCTCTAAGCACGTCTTTATTTCATAAAACAAATTATCTTATTTCTAGCTTTTGTTCTAAATCAATGGTTCTTCTAGCTGAACTTCAGGAAAATACTCCCCAGACTTTCCTTCAAGAACTTCAGCTTGTGAGCTCTGTGAATAAATGTTTACTTTTTTCCATGGTTTCAGAGCATTGATGTAACAGATATGCTCTTTATTTATCTCTATCTGACCTTATAGTTTACTGCATTTATTCTTTCAATCACCTCAAATGAGTGTAGCCAAATGTGTTTCACATGGGAAATGTTAGCAATAATTCCTGATCTTCTGGGTTAAATACTATAAGGAGTGTTGCCAGTTTTAATCTAGTTTATAAACTAGCATAGTATGTAATGTCTTTTGACTTTTCCCAGTTAGAGGTCACCACAGCAGATCCCCAGTCCACTTATGATTGGCAGTGGATTTTTACAGTGTTGAGTTGCCAGCCTGGCACCCAATCTTCAAAGAAGGCACACCCACTCACACATGCACCTACTTGCATGTCTTTAAAGTTCACGTGACCATGAGGAGGACATGCAGACTAAGCACAGAAGGCTCTGCAGCTGAGAATCAAACCAGAGAGCCTCTTGCTGTGAGGCGACAACGTTAACCGCTGCACCACCATGACCATCTACTAGGATAGTATACAACATTATTTTCCCACATTCTACTCCCACAGCACAGAATATATCAGATCAATATTTATCATAAGTATTTCTTCTTTCATGGATTACAGAAACCTGTTGTATACAGCTTGCCTTTTTTTCTGCTGATCACTAGCAGAAATAGACTCATCATTTCCTACCTAGTTAACCTTTACTGTCTGTCTTGTTCTCATCATTCAGCATTTTCCTACTTATCTCACTTTTACCGTCTGTCTTGTTCTCATCATTCAGCATTTTCCTACCTAGCTCACTTTTACTATTTGTCTTGTTTTTATCATTCAGCATTTTCCTACCTATCTCACTTTTACTGTCTGTCTTGTTCTCATCATTCAGCATTTTCCTACTTATCTCACTTTTACCATCTGTCTTGCTCTCATCATTCAGCATTTTCCTACCTAGCTCACTTTTACTATTTGTCTTGTTTTTGTCATTCAGCATTTTCCTACCTAGCTCACTTTTACTATTTGTCTTGTTTTTATCATTCAGCATTTTCCTACCTAGCTCACTTTTACTATTTGTCTTGTTTTTATCATTCAGCATTTTCCTACCTAGCTCACTTTTACTATTTTTCTTGTTTTTATCATTCAGCATTTTCCTACCTAGCTCACTTTTACTATTTGTATTGTTCTAAGTGCCCTCACTTAGGTGTCCAACATTATTTTTCTATATCTGTTTCAGTTTCTGTGCTAATGCCTCTTGTACATGTTTGTGCTGACATATGTGTTTATCTTATTTTTATTTCAAGTTTCCTAGTAGTTCACCTATGGTTTCTATGATAACATCATTTCCAGTTTTAGATTTCTATTGCAATATCACTGGGGCATTCTTTTGATAAAAGACATGATGCTTTTTATAGACAAACCATATTCAAATCCAAATTCTAGCCTTGTTTATTGCTTATGTTCCAAACAATGTTATCCTGATTTGTATTCTAGATCTCTGTATGATTCTCATTAGCTTGCTGTCCCTCCATCCAATCTTGTATTAAAACGTGTATGAAGCTGTTCTGTCTTTTCCTTGATAAAAATATCACTGTATGTATGCATTCACCTTCCTCCCACATTTTCTACGGAGGTACAAAATGGGGAAAATGTTTTGGTAGTATTACATCATTGCTCAGATCAGTAGTTACAGCCACTGGATGTGACCACGTGTGTATAACTATTTGTATTTCAACACATGTAAGGGCATATTCTAGTCTATCACTACTAATGCATATTACCTCCACTTTTTGACTGCTGCTAATCTTATGCTTACATACCACAGGAATTTTTACAACATACATCATTTTCAAACTGTAGCTCGGCTCTGAGGCACCCTTCCTTAAGAAAAATGTAGTACATTTCACTAGCTTAGTTGTAAATAAAGCAGACTGAGTAATTGTAGCTGTTGTCATGTCCCACTCCACTGTAACAGCTTCATATAAAGCATGCATTTCCATTTCACAATTATATCTGTACTGTTCTCTTCAGTATTAGTAAACAAAACTTAGTAATGCAAACTCTCTCTCTCACATTTGCAACAAATGAACTCAATGTTTCTGACTTTTGTTTAACATAAGATGATACATTTCTCATACGTCTAAACAATTTGACATTTACTGTTAAGTATTCCACTAAATTTAACATTGAATCAGAGTTCTTTGCATCACTTTGCCATAATCATATTTCTAGGAAATGCATTTTTAAATCTAACTACAGCAAACACATCTAGCATTTTTGAAGTATTGTTGCTGTTTGATTCAGTCCAAATGTTTAAAATATGCTTTGGATTCTGCATCTGAGAGCTCAACATTTTATCCATATTAACAGACATCTTATATAATGTTTTTGCTTACCCTTCAGGAGTTATTTCAACCTTGCCCAAAAATGTTGCTTTATGCAAAAACATTGTCATAATCCACATGATCAATTTCTTCCATATACATGTATGTTTTCAGTGACTCTCCTTCCAGCTTGGGTGCAGGATTTGTTTCCCAGTTTGGTCAGTTCCAGTTATTTCTGGTACAGAGCTGACATGACACTAAATATAACTCTGGGTCATCCTTTATGGATAGTTTCTTCAGAAGTGGTATAGTCTTAGTGTTGGCAGTCATATTTGAAGCCCTTCTGGCACAAGCTGTAGCTGTACACACATTTGGTGAGTTCCGACCTTCAACTCCATGACTTCTCTGTAACAATTCCTCCATTATTGGGATAATCAGGAAACCACAAACAGAAGCACATCAATTCCATTGCTGAAGGGAATTTAGCAGAACAAATATTGTATTCCATTTAAAGTAGAGGTAATATGAGGGATTGAAAAGATGACACTTTTTTGGCCAGCTACTCATGCTCACACTATCAGTGTAAGTTTAAAGTGACCCTAGAAACAAGACTTATATAAAACGCAAGTTTCATTAATCCACATGGTCCAAAACAGGAAAAATAACTACCTTCTTCACTTCAAGTTCAAAACAAAGAAAACACAGGACTCTTACTTAGTTCTAACCAACATTTGCCACAGGCCATTCAGGATGCAGACAGTCTTTTGAAGAAAAGGAAGTCCAAGAGTACTGGTCTGACAGGGCCAAGCTCTATAAACAAGTACTTCTATTAGATACACTCCACAGTTAGTTTTGTTAGCTCTGACACTCCTCGATTCCAGCGTCTTCCATTAAATAATCAGCCAAATGTGATGTTAACTTCATGATGCGACAGTTTTAGGTGTCTTTCTTTTATACAGCACTGATGAACAATTATCAAGTAACTATTATCTGGCTAATACAGAGTGCTGCTTAGCTACTTGCTTGTGAGAATTTTCCCACACACTGCACCACACACTTAAAATTACATTATCCCTTTTTCTACTCCGTGGTGGTGCAGTGGTAGAGTTGTTGCCTCACAGCAAGAGGTTCTCCCATTTGATTCTCAGCTAGTGTGCGGGGAGTGCCTTCTATGTGGAGTCTGCATGTCCTCCCCGTGGGTCGAGTGGTGTTCCAAAAGACATGCATGAATGGGCGTGCTATCGTTGAAGGTTGGGCATCGAACTGGCAACTCGGCACTGTGAAAATCTACTGCCAATCATTAGCAGACCAGAGTTCCGCTGTGGCGACCCCTAACTGGGAAAAGCCGAAAGACAACAACAACAACATGTGACAAGGCATTAATATACTCTAAGAGAAAAGGTTCTGTGGTCTTTTTTTACCACCTTTAAAACCAAAACAGTTCCTTTTAAAACTTAGAGGTTACAAAGAAACATTGACCAATTTTTCTAATTTTTTTCTAATTTTATTTAGATTTGAATGAGAATTTAATTATCAGGCAGTGCACAATTTAGCACATTTTTTTCAGTCATAAGTCAAGTTATGAAAAAAATGATTAATCTTTCAACCAGATGTAATAGGGCTTGTGACCTCTGTGTCAATTGTAAACATATGATACAAACATCATAATTTACAATGTGAATATGTACTGAAGTTCAGAACCTGTATAAATCTTAACATACAAGGTATAATGTAAAGGTATAATTTAACTAGTCCAGTGCTAAAGTTAAACTTTTCATGTTGGAAAACTTTTGAGAATTTCATGGATTGCAAGAAACTCAATGCAGCCAATAAATAAATAACTATAGACTGCTCAATGGAAGGTCTAACAGTGAAGCTAGAAAGAAAAAAAAGTCTAAGGCTAAGATAGCTAATCAGTATTACTGAAGCAATGAATATGTATTTATAACAACAGGGATGCATAGGCATGCCTGATATGCTAAAGTCCTTGAAGTCTTCAAGAGATGGACTCAGCTAAATGACTAAACAGTTCATGTTTATTAAAAATAAAATTACTTGATTAAAGAATCAACTTTCTAAGATTGCATGCAATACCAACAGCTTTAAGATTGGTTATTAGTAGTGATGTTCAGGTCTGGGTATTTGGAAAACCATTTCCTTTCATACCTCTCAACTTTTTAGTTCAAGAAATCTGGACAATGTGGTGTCTGTGATGCACAGTGTTTGCATATAAATATAAGATTGCCTATGTCATATGTGATAATTTAATAAAGATGCTTATTGAAAAAAAAAAAGTCTGACAAAGGCCCAAAAAATAGGGACAGATTTTAAATACTGCTTTTATAAACTTAGAAAGTTGGCAGAGTAACAATACATTTTCTGAAGGATTTGAAGTCTGAAACTCAAATGTATGCCATTATTTAGTGATTTCAATCCTCAGATCATCACAGTGATATGCCAGAAAACCACAAATATCATGAGGAATAGACCAAAAATATGAGGCAAAAAGTCTGGACATTCTGCAAAAATCTGGACAGTTAAGAGGTCTTTCTTTCCCATTTATAGTCATACATTCATGTTATCTTATCATTAAATTCCACAACACAACTGGCCATTTCCAAAAATTCAGTAACCTCTTACTAATACTTTTGATGTATTTAATCACCTGTCTTTCTACTTTTTCGGGATGGATCAATAATTTTATACATCTAAAGCAGCTTACCAAGTTAGCACTAATGTCAGTCTGCAAGCATAACATAATGATTGCTGGTAATGTATGCAATATTCTCTGCAGGGTAGAAACTAACTTTTAAGTTTCTTAAATTGGTTCAGTTTATGTTCCAATGCTTTCTGTTTATAATTTCATTGAATTTTATGTGTCTATATGTGGATATGCTGTAGCCAGATCAGCCCCACATTGGTTTGTAATTCTTTTCCAATTGCATTAAATACAGTTTATTTTGCAACTAGATAATCTCACTCATTGTTAGAGCTTAATTTAACTACCTTCTTAAAAGTCTGAAAATAAATTAATAATCTATAGAATTATAGCCATTCAAAAATAAGTGTCATGAATGTGCAATAAATGTATCTAAAAGTAGATAAACTTACATAATTTTATTTTAAATAGTCAGATCCTACATTAATCTTCAATATTTTTACATGTTCTGAAAGACAGAACTCTTGGCACATTTTTCCCTTATGCTGAAATTAGTCAGTTAAGTTGTAGGTTCTATTCCCATAGCACTCGGACTCATGTGCTAATGCATTTACACAACAGAAGACAGCAGCAATGGAAAGGGTGCTCAACACCTTATGTGCTGTCCTTCAAAGAAGATGTTAAATCAAGATCCCATTTGCTATAGGAGGTGGTAGCTTATGTGGATGAAAAGACTGCCATGTAACTTATTGATACCACTAGAAGAATTTTTCCTGGGGTCCTGAGCAAATTTCCCTCATCAATATAAATACTACTCAGTCTGTTGTGTGTGTATGTATATATCTATATCTATAGCTATATCTATATATATATATATATATATATATATATATATATATATATATATATATATATATGTGTCAGATATCTGTATCTTTGTCTAATATATATATATATATATATATATATATATATATATATATATATATATATCTTACCTATATCTATATGTAAATGTTATGTAAATCTACTTTACCAGGAAGAAACAACTCATGTGCATAGACATAAGTTGGTATTTTCATTGCTAGTGTCATTTTAACAGAAAAATAATGATATCACAAACATTTCTTATGCTGCATATACTTGAACAAAACTTTTGATATAATCCCCCACTCAGGCATAGTTGAAAAGCTAAACAAGCTGTGAATTAACCCCTATGCCAGCCACTAGATTGCCAGGTGGTTAAAAAATTGGATGCAGATAATCAAAATACAGGAAGTTACCTTCCCAAAGAGATTAGTCCCCAATGGAGTCCCCCAGGGATCTGTGTTGGGACCTTTCCTATTTGCCTTCTACTATTTTGACTGTAAGCTAAGAGCAGTTATTGTATCCCTATGACTTAGCCATGCTGCAGGAAGATTTGTCTTATATACATAACTGGTGCCAAAATCACAGACTGAAGCTAAATGCCAAAAATGCATTATTGAATCCTATGGGATGCCATCTACCCCATGGAACTACCACAATGGCAATACACCCATAAGAGTTGACCCATTGATCAGGATTTAGGAACTTATATGGACAGTGACCTAACTTTTGACCAGCATGTGTCTTATTATTTAAAAGTGTCCTATGCTGCACAGCTTATAAATAAAGGGATGGTGTGTAGATCTACGGATGTCATTGCCACCCTTTACTTACCCCTCATTAGGCCAGTCATTGAATATAATGTCCCCTATGGCATGTATCTGTCCAGTCACATGCAAAAATTGGAATGTCTAGAGAGATACAAGGTCTAAACAACATGTCCTACATGGACCAAATCAAAGCCTTGTCACTGTTCTCAGTATCCTACAGACTGCTAAGAGGTGACTCATAGCTGGCATACAAGGCATCCTCCGGCCCATTACTGATGGCTTTACTGCACATCAGCAAGTCAAATGGTATCTGAAGTACCCAATATTTTATTTTACATTTGTTAACCAGGGGGTGTCTGACTGTGCCGAAAAGGTCCTTTTTCAGCAGAGGCCCGGGGAGAAAAGCTCCACAAAGAAAAATTACAGACAAACCTCTTCTGTAACATCAACAGAATGGTTTGGAGGAACAGGTATATCTCGCAGAGGATACCATTGCTGTGTCTCCCCATCCACACAAAACAAAGTTTATTTCTGTGCATTTTCAAATGCAACATAGATCTATGGATGGAAAACTGAATATTAATCCCAGGGCTTCCCCCTGCACTACTAATGGACAGATGCAGCGCCTAAATGCTTTATTCCATGCATGGATCCCCTTAAATTATCTATGGTATGATCCCAGTTATACTCATAAGGGGTAATTTTATTATTATTTTATTTTATTTATTTTATTTGCATTTGTTTACTGGGAGGTCTACAGGGCCAGGGAGAGACCATTTTCAGTAGAGGCCTGAGGAGAAAAACTCCAAAAACAAGCAAATAACATGAAAAGCTACAGAATCAAAACAAAATCAAACATTCATGATAGAGAATATTAAATTACAGATAGGTGATACAATAAAATAGATAGTATACAAGTTATACAAATAATAGGTTACAGTGAGTAATAATAAAATGATTTTAAATATGCAAGACAAACATGAGTGCAATTGATGACATAGAAAATTAGTGTATGTGTGATCATGCAGTAATGCAGTAAAGAGGAAAATGACAAAGGGTAATAGTTAATTAGGCTGGGAGTAAGTCATGGGCTCAGAGCATCAACTACATGGCAGCAAGATTAAATTTAAGATATAGTAGGTAAATGCTGATAAATACATAGATTTTGAGTGTCTGGGTGGAGCACTGAAAAAAAATATATATATATAAATATAAGGAGTCAGAGCAACAAGTGAGATAGGGAGGAAAGAAAGGATGAGCTGGAGAAGTAGGAAGGCTAAGAATGATGGGTTTTATTATAGTCAGTGCTGGTACATGTACATAGCCAATGGGAGATTAGGTGTTGTTTCAACAATGTCTTAAAGTGCTTAGGGTTACTTTTAGTCCTAATTGATGGAGGGAAAGCATTCCATAGTTTGGCGATGGTGTATGTGTAGTGCATTTAACTGGTGGAAAGGTTAGGTTTGCTATATTTAGGAGCATCTGAGTGAGTGATCACAGAGGTCTATTTGGATGATTAACAGTGAACAAAGAGGAGAGGGCAAGACAGCTCAAAGACGTGTAGATTAGCTTATGAGCTGTGGTTAGTTGCAAGTATGTTAGATGTTAGAGAAGTTCTAATCAGTTTAGAGGTTGGAGTGATAGGCAGTGGCGGGAGGAGTGTTTGGTGTTGGTTACAAATTTTGCGATTTTATTGTAGTATGAGTCCAGTTTGGATTTACAAGAGGATAGTATGTTAGTATAGACAGGTGTGCCATAGAGCAAGGACAATGCACTTGAGCTGCTCCATGTTCAAATCACCATAGGTAAAATCCAGTACCACTTCCTTACAAGCTGTAAGTAACCCTCTATGAGCCAGGAAACCCATACCATGTATTTAAACTTATTAGAAACTCTAACCATTTAACCCAATACCATATTCATGTGTTACTTTAATTATACCACTATTAACTGGACATCCTATATGACACCAAATGTACAAGCACAGAGATTCCTGGATTTTGTAAACACAAACTCCATGGACCAGGCTGTCAATATACCAACCAGGGGTGTAACCATACAGGATCCGGTCCTCACTAATATGGAAGACTGCTGCACATCCCCTACTGTAATGCCTTCCCTGATAAGGGTAGACCACAAAATGGTCTCCTTTGAAGTAAAAATAAAATCTGGAGCCCCAGCTAAACCGGGAATATTCTGGAACTATTCTAAGGCTAGCCTCCTGCTATTAAGTGAGAACCTGACAAAATGTCAAGCCCCTATAAACCTTGAGAACACTTCTGCCTATGCAGAACTATTCACAGAAACTCTGGACAAGCATGTTAATAACTGTATAGAGGCAGTTGTACCCACTAGGAAGAAGTACAGAACTAACTCAAAAAACAGGCCATCCTGGTGGAATCACAAAATCAGTTGGATGTAGTGTATAACAGGAGGAAGAAAATCATGGCAAAATTAGGAGGTACAGCACCCAGCAGGATGAAAGCACAATCATTAAAGTAAACAGACAACTCAAAAGACAAATAAAGTCTACCAAAGCCAAATTTGAGCTACGTTTGGCCTCCCAGGCCAAGGACAACCACAAAGCATTCTTTAGCTATGTCTGCAACCTCAAAGGCATTACACCATTGTGTGCAAAGCTCATTGTAAATGGAGCCACCTATACTGACCCAGAAGATATAGCAAACCTCCTGGCTGATAAATTCATCTCCAACTTTACTCCTCTCTCCCCATCAACTTTCCCTCAGGAAATATCATCAAATATAACTCCCCCTACTATCACTGGGAAACAGGTCCTTAATGCTCTCTCTAAGATCAATAACATTGCCTCAATGGGCCCAGACAACATCCTAGGATGCCTTCTAAATAGCACAAAACATGACCTATCAGGTCCTCTGGAATTACTATTTAACTGTAGCCTCCAAATAGGCTTCGTGCCACATGAATGGAGAAAGACAGCAGTCATCCCTCTGCACAAAGGTGGGCCATCTATAGACCCTGGAAACTACAGACTCATAAGTCTTACTAGTCTTATATGTAAAACCATGGAAAGAGTTATCATGGAGATGATCAATATAGATATAGTAAACCTCCAGGCACTGGACCTATCCCAGTTTGGATTTGTAAAGGGCAGATCATGCCTACTCAACCTGGTGGACTTCTTTGAGACGGTCACCAAAACAATGGTAAGGGCAAAATCATTCACACTGCCTACCTTGACCTGGCCAAGGCATATTACACAATATCCCACTCAGGAATTGTTGACAAACTCAAGAGGTTAGGTACAAACCCATATGTAACCTGGTGGATAGCCAACTGTCTCACAGACAGGACCCAGGAATTGGGGAGTCCACTTCTACAAAGAAGCCAGTCACAAGTGGAGTCCCACAGGGATCAGTCCTTGGACCACTCAATTTTGGCATTTACAGTAGATATAAAAAGAAAATCTGTGGGGTGACCTGAAGTGGGCTGTGCACAAGAGATGCCCTCACAATCTGACAGATTTGGAGCACTTTTGCAAGGAAGAGTGAGCAAATATTGCCAAGTCAAGATGTGCCATGCTGACAGACTCCTACCCAAGAAGACTGAATGTTGTAATTAAATCAAAAGGCTTTTCAACAAAGTATTATTTAAGGGTGTGCACACTTATGCAACCAGCATATTGTACATTTTTTTATTTTTTATATTTTTTCCCCTAACATATTTGTTTTCTTTTTCAATTGAATTGTACAGGTTGTAGGTCACATTAAAGGTGGGAAACGTTTTGAAATTATTTGTTGTGGTCTCATTTTTTTATATCACAAAACCCTGGCATTTTAACAGGGGTCTGCAAAATGTTTATATCTACTGTACTTCTCAGAAGTCAAGGCCAATGTCAGTGGTATCTGGCTGACTAAATTTGCAGATGATTGCAAATTAGGAGCTGTCATTGAATCTCTCACTGACACAAATGTTCTCCAGGAGGAGTTGACACAGACAAACAACTGGTGTCAGAGTCATGCACTAAAATGAAATGCCAAGAAATACATAATAGTATCCTTTGGGAAGTCATCCATCCCTGCTAACTAACTATCATATTGACAACACACCCCTTAAAATTGAGCCAATAGTCAGGGATTTAGGGACACACATAGATAGTAATCTAGCCTTTGATCATTACGTGTCTACAGTGGTGAGGAAATCATTCTATGTTGTGCAACTTATAAACAAAGGTATGGCGTCTAGGTCCAAGAAAGTCATTGTTCCACTGTATTCAGCATTCATCAGACCTATCACTGAATACAATGCCCCCTTTGGTATGTACCTAACCAGGCATATCCAACAACTGGAACATCCTCAGAAGTTTCTCTCTAAAAGATCCAGGGCATAAGTAATATGTTCTATGCAGACTGCCTCTGGGCCCTATCCCTGTATTCTGTCTCCTACAGACTGTTGAGGGACATCTATGCCTGGAATACAGGGCATTGTCAGACCCCCACTCTGATGGCCCTCCTGCATATCCACAAAACAAACAGTACCAGAATTACCCATTCTAAAGACTTAAACCTGCATGTAATTTAAATAGGACTAGCTGGAGAGATAGGTATGTATCCCAGAGACTGCCCTGTCTATGTAACAGGCTCCCCATCCATGTAAAGCAGAGTTTCTCCCTAATCCAATTCAAGTGCAACTTGGACAATTTGATGGGAAACTGGAAATTCATCCTTGGTTTGGCACCTACGTCTCTGATGCAAACAGGTAACCTGTAAATAGTTCATCTCCCGGGCCCATGCTTAAAATTTTCAAAGGTATCAGAACTTATCAAAGATTTGGGATGCATGGCTAGACTTAAAAACGCCCTTGTGGTTGTTAGCCTAGTAAACATCTATGAACCTATGAACCTATAAAGGATGAGGCAAGGGATAGTCTTGCTGCATAGATGAGGAAGTGTTTATTCCTTTAAAGGAGCTCTAATTTTTCATTCATCATAGTATAATATATAATTACTGACAACAGGCTGGGTAAGGCCAATCTCTAAGCAAATGGGATTGTTTAATTTGAGCACAAAAAATGAAACTGGCTATGCTTAAAATGGCTTGCAAGGGTAGCTAGCCTAGTAGCTACCCATGAACCTATAAGAATAATCTGATTCCTTTGTATCTTGGTTTAATTTATGGACAGGATCAAAGTTGAGTAAATCACGTAGGATTCATTGTTATTGTTATCTTTTGTAGTGAACTTGTAACCTGCCTAAAGACTAAAGTATAATGTCAATTTTTCTGATAAAATGTTATGTGCTTTTTGTTAAAGGTACTCACATTATCAAATCACCTAGAGCCATATTTTACACTATGTGGTTAGAACTATCACAGCACGCAGTCTGTGACCCATGTTCTTCTATCTCAGGGATACTATGCACCAGAGTAGATGCCCAAAGTGGTTGGTATATGCAACTCTTCCCCATTAGGATACCATGTAGAGTCTGTGCTGCTGCTCACAGCTAGAAGTGATGGCAATGAAGTGCCTTAGATGGGTGGTAGGATGCACATTGTGGGACAGATGAAGACATGAGGACATAAGAGCAGAAGCCAAGTAGCTCCAATTGCAGAAAAGATCAAAGAGAACAGATTATGCTGGTTTGGCTGCATGTATAGAAAAGCAGAAGGCAATCTGGTGAGGAAGATTTGGGACAGGCAGGAAGAAGGTAAGAGGAAACAAGGGTGTCCAGTAAAGAAGTGGATGGAATGTGTAAGAGAAGATCTGCGACCAGGCATGAGTGTTGAAGAAGGCAGGAGTGTGGCATTGAATCGAGAGAGCTAGTGACAGTTAACATGACACCCCAACTCCATGTAGAAAATGAGGAAAAGAGGGTTGTTGATGATGATGATGATGTACTGCACGTTATTGTATTTACTGCACTGTGAATCTAGTTGTATTGCACTTGTGTTCTTTCATTAGAAATGGTATTTTATTAGTTAAATATTTTTAGCTTCTGTCATGGCAGACGATGTTACAAATCCATCAACGTATCAACCAGGTTAAAAAAAACATGCATGCATGTAAATAAACATCTACCAGATATCATGTTTGTCTAGTTCAGTCATAACTGTAGCTGCCATTTCCATGAGGTATATGGAAGCATTATTGTGATAAATTGCAAAACAAATTGTAATCACAGTGATTATTTGCCTTCCTTGGTATAGCTGTGCATGGCAGAGGTCCAAAAATCATGTTTTTACACAATGCTACCCATTTATATTGTATAATTTCAGAAAAGAAACATACTAGCAACGTTTTCTTCTACTGCAACATGAGTTGTTTAACTTAAGTTTAATTTATCTTTGGACAGTGATTTAGCACAGTAGGCAATGAACTGCTTATTTGTATGTGTAACCCTGTAGGCAAGTTACATGATAATGAAGAAAATGCACTGAATATAAGAGAATGTGAGATTGTGGGTGTCATACAAATGGCCTGCAAGTTTAACAGGGGAAATGGGTCTATTCAAATGTTGTTTCTGTACAAATTTTGTAGACAAACAACATTTAAAACATTTATTTTATATTAAACTGTCAGTAAGTGAAGTTGTATAGCTTTTGAAAGAACTTAAATTACACAGCTGCCTCTAAGCAAAGAGCAGAGATGTTCAATGTATTTGAAGTCACACTGTGGTGAAATTCATATAAACATAATGGATTAGAATGATTCCTACAATTAACTCGACTTCAAAAGATTAAAAGGCTTTGAATAGCATTAGCTCTTCACCTGAGATTTGAGCATCTTATTGAGAGTGGTTATTTCAACATTTAAAGCAAACTCTTTGAAGAATAACCTGAAAAGTGTTTGACAAAAAAAAAAAGCTCAATCAATTCCAAAAATCAAAAGTAAAATAAAGATAAGAGAAATGGGGACCCTAGTTGCACTGTTAATTATGATTAAAAGCTGTGAAGAAGTTAATATTGTGTATGACATGAAAAAATTAAGTTTAAAATGAATGCAAAACTAAACCTTTAAAATTTAGCATTGTGGGAATTGTGTTTTTTTTTACACTATAACATGTAAGTTGTAACCTCTACTTGCTGATTAGACTCCTGATTTATTTATTTATTGTAAACCCTGCTGGTTTTCTCACAAGCAGATCAGTCAAAGGCTATCTCTAATGCTATTCACTTATCTGGTAACCATACTTTCTTTTTTTTTGCATTGAATTGCAACAATAAGCCTCATATGTATTTTGCATTAATATAGTAGTTAACAGTACACCTTAAATAATAAACAGGAAATAATGAATTGTACAAAACTGTATAAAACTTAAAGTCATATACAAGTGTCTACTCCATTTTTGCCAGCAACTCAGTTACTAGGCTATATTAGTTGATTGTATGTTGCACTTTGGATTACTTAATGAAAACAGCGCTAAACTACATAACTTGAAAACAACAATAAAAGTGCTTCGTCATGTTCATTTTAACCTTTCTGATCTGTGTTAACTGTTGAAATGTTAATATTGCATGCTTTGCAAGACTTTAAATAAAAAAGCATATCTGCTTCTAGAAAATTAACAGGATCAGATGCCGCAGTCTTAATCCGAATTGTATAAAATGTTATTTTTTATTCCAATAACAGTAGGGATGGAGTTCATTTGGTTCAGCAGTGAAAGTAATTCATCAAAATATAAATTAAATAATTAAATATCAATCTATTTGTTCTTTATGATGTATATAGCAGTTTACCTATGGCATGTAGAATGGTATCTTATTTTGAATGTAGAATATATTTGATACTAACTGCTGCTGCTTCATATCGATAACATATCATATTCATTTGTTTTTCATAACTAGCATTGCCATTATTAAATAAAACTACATATCTGCTTTGATGGTGCTTGATGTTCAAAGATGTTAGTTTAGAAATCATAGACATGGCCACACATTGCCATTTGCTATATATAAACTTACATTGTTTGTACCCTTCACTATTACACCATGAATCAAACATGAATTCTTCCATACTTGACTTAGAATGTCACATTCTTGACTTGGAATGTAGTTTAGAAATTTATTGTATGTTTCTATGTACTAGAAGTTCTGTAAAAACAGTTACATTTTTATATTTTATTTTAGAAGTAGCATTTCTGTGGGTTTTTGTGTGTGTGTGTGTGTGTGTGTTGATCGTAAAGTATTTGTTTTTGATTATTTTTTTAATAAATTCTGTGAAGCAGATTATTGAAAATTATGAAACAGACATTCTGACGCAATTTTAAAACCTTGCTGGTAATTTTGTATATAAATATGGGATAGCTTGATTTCTGTTTTTATTTCATGGACTAGTTTCTCTTTCAAATTACAGTTATGCTTTGTCATTTTTTTTACTTAGCATACAGCTAGACTCTAATCTTTGACAACTACATTATACAGTTTATTTTATAAAACTTTAATAAGTTCAACTTCAAACAGGCTTATGCGGTCTAGTGCACTTACATTAAAATAAACAAAACAAAGCAGAGCATTAATAATTTTCAGATTGTTAGATTAATAATTGATTTTTCTGCTTGAAAAGAAAGCATCCATACAGGATGCAGCTATTGACTATACCAGCACAGTGCTGCAGGTCATCAAATAGTCCTCAGGGGGTTGGTAATAATAACTACGAATGCTAGGAGTCATAGATTCTTCATATGCTCTTCAGTTCCTCATGTGGTATGTACATTCATGTATTTTTGTACAGCTTTATATTTTATCATCTTACTTTATTTGACCTCTCCATTTAGGTATCCTTCAGCTACCAGTTATATTTTATTTGTAAGCATATTTTATATTCCAGCTTGTTGTATATATTTCAGACTGCAGAGGTAGTATGATTTGAGAACAACCAGAAGTATTTGAGTTTTAGAGAAGTTTTACAGAATGAATAATAAAAGTATATAACAGCAGCATTTCCAGGATCAGAATCTAAACTCACAGATCAGATTCAGACAGAATGACTCTTAGAAGAAGGTGTGACTGAAAACCTGTTGTTATTCCATATAATGCTTTAAAGATTGTTAACTAGATTAAGCTAATTCTTATGTTTATAAGCAATTTTAATGCTTTGTCATTACTGCTTAGCAGAAACTGCGCATAAATATTTGGATAAGTGAAAAAATAACTTATCTGAGTCTTTGTCAGTTACTGTCTATTTCTCCACTGAAATGTTACTCGTATAGTAAATACAACACTATAATATTTATATTCTGACAACTAAGATGATCAATTTCAACAATTGGCTTAAGTACTGGTGTCATTCAAAGGGGATCCAATGCCTGTCAGCTTGGGATGATATGCTCGACAAGCCACGATGCTTCGCTAGGGACGGCTTGCACCTGTCACCCCTGGGCTTTCGGATATTGGCAAAGGCTGTTGCTACCCCCATAGTGCCTTTTTTAGGCAAGGCTCAAAAGACAAACCCACCTCCATAGGTATCACAAGGGATAAGAAACTAAGAATAATGCTACTCAACGCCAGAAGTCTAGACCTCAAGATGCATGCACTCAAAACTCTCCTTAGCATGGAGAACATCGATATCTGTGCAGTAACAGAAACCTGGTTCAGGGCTCCCGAGAGCACCCCAGCACTACCAGGTTATACCTCATACCATGCTTTTTGGCCCTAAAACTTGGACCGAACCACAAAAGGAGGGGGAGTATCGATATTCATCAAAGATACCCACACCTCCAGGTTGGTGGCAAAGCACGAAGCATCAGAGACTATCCATGTGCAACTAACAGTGGGTAAAACTGCCTTCCAGTTTATAGCCTGCTACAGACCACCCTCCCAAACCCAGGAACCCCACTTGGCCTTTCTGAGAACACTGGAAAATATGAAGGTCTCTCCAAACACCATTATATTGGGTGACTTCAACTACCCAAACATAGACTAGGAGCATTACTCTAGCTCCAACACCATAGCCCAAAGGTTCCTAGAATTTATAAACTCAAATGCTATGGAACAACTTGTTACCACTCCCACAAGAGGGGAAAACATACTGGACCTGATCATCATCAACATGGGAACTCTATGCTCCAGACCAGAAGTGTATCCCTCACTGGTAAGCTCAGACCATAAACTAATCTCACTGGATTTTCACATCCTGACCCCACCTCTTGCCCAGAAAACCACAGTGAAAAACTTCTATAAAGCAAATTTCACACTCCTCAAAACCGAGGTGGAATCCTTCAAAGCCGCCGGGCCTGTGGAAAATATGGCCCAGACTGCAGAATCCTTTATAAACACATTCTATGAACACCTTCAGGAATGCATGGATAATGCGATCCCAAAAAAAACCAAGACCCAATCCTCCAAAGGCAGACGTCCTGCCTGGTGGACCCCAGCCATAAACAAACTATACAATAGAAGGAGGAAGCTACTAAATGATAGAGCAAAAACCCAAAAAGGGAAGGCATCACTGATCAGTATTAGCAAAAAACTACGGGCACTCATAAAATTGTCTAAGGCCAGCTATGAGAGAAAAATTGCACAGGACACTAAGGATAATCACAAGGCTTTCTTTAGTTATGTTAGGAACCTGGGTGGTATTTACCAGATATGCTCAGAATTAGTCCAAAATGACAAAAAATACACTGAACCCACAGACATTGCCAACATCCTAGCTGACAGGTTCAGCACAAACTTCTCCCCCCCCTCCCCACCAAAAGGGCAAATATCTATCCCAGCAGAGTGCTGCCCCCCTGACATCTCAGATGCTCAGGTAAGAGCCGCCCTCTCCAAAGCAAAAAACACAGCATCAATGGGACCAGACGATGTCCCGGGCTGCGTCCTACAAGAACTCCAAGAAGAGCTAAACCCAAACATAAAACTACTGTTCAATCTCAGCCTTACTACAGGATATGTGCCCAAAGTGTGGCGTACAGCAACAGTGGTCCCTCTCCATAAAGGTGGTGCCTCAACAGATCCTGGAAACTATTGCCCCATAAGCCTGACTAGCTTGGTCTGCAAAGCTATGGAAAGGATCATCATGGACCTCATAAATAAAGATATTGGGGACCTACAGACACTGGATCCTACCCAGTTCGGCTTTGTTAAGGGCAGATCCTGCCTCTTAAACCTGGTTGATTTCTTTGAAACAGTCACCAAGGCCATTGATGAGGGGAAGGTGGTCCACACAGCCTACCTGGACCTCACAAAAGCCTTCGATACAATACCCCACTCGGGCATTATAGATAAGCTCACCAGCTTAAATATAAACCCTTATGTCACTAGATGGATTGCAAACTGGCTCAAGGACAGAACCCACATGGTTAGAATTGCTGGAGCCATGTCAGACTCCAAACCAGTTACAAGTGGTGTCCCACAAGGCTCAGTCCTGGGACCTCTCTTGTTCGGTATATATTTCTCAGAGGTACAGGCCAACACGGAAGGACTGTAGCTGACCAAGTTTGCAGATGACTGCAAACTGGTCGCCATAATCGACTCTCCAGCCGACACAAGCATCCTACAAAAGGGCCTTATAGAAACAGACAACTGGTGCCAGAGCCATAGGCTCAAGCTAAATGCCAAAAAGTGTATAGTCATCCCCTTTGGCAAAAACAAAGTGCCCACAAATTACTACATAGGTGTTAATCCATTAAGTACAGAAGAAGTAATTAGGGACCTGGGGACCCAAGTTGATAGCAATCTCTCATTTGACAACCACGTGGCCAAAGTGGTTAGAAAAACATTTTATATAGCCCACCTAATCATCAAGGGATTCACATCTAGATCAGGGGAGGTCATCGTGCCTCTTTACTCATCCCTCATCAGGCCCATATTTGAGTACAATGCCCCTTTTGGGATGTACCTTACCAGACACCTGCAGCAACTGGAAAGACCCCAAAAGTACCTCACCAAGAGGATCAAAGGGCTCAAACAGATGCCATATGCTGCCCGGTTAAAGAAACTCCAGCTCTACTCAGTGGCATACCGCCTGTTCAGAGGTGATCTGTGCCTGACGTATAAAGCCATGTCCAACCCGGAATTAATGGACATGCTGCACCTCAGAAAATCCAAATCCCATCGAGCTACGCGCTCGAGAGACTTGAACCTCAGCACTGAAATAAATAGGACATGCTGGAGGGACAGATTCATGACCCAGAGTCTCCCTTCACTCTGGAATAAAATCCCAGTCCAGGTTACCTCGAAAAAGGGCATAGCAAAATAAATTTAAAATGGGTGGCGAAAGCCAAACACATTCTGGCTAGGCTTATAAATGCCCTAGGGCAGATAGCCTAGTATGAACCTATGAACCTATGAACCTATAAATAACCACATTTTGATTTCCTTTGTGAAACAAAAAAAAATAGCAGTTAATTAAAAAATTAATTTCCTTGCCACTACCTTTATACCACCTAAACATTTTGCTTTATTTGTATCCCCATTGTAACGTATTGAAGTTATTCAATTGAATGAAAATTGTAGTGATCTACATGCATCAGGAAATGTATATGTGCAAATGCATGTGTATGGCATGCATGCACATTCAGACATCCATATAGACAAGCATGCAAACAAGCATAAACACACTCCTAGTTTCTTGCATTATTCCTCATCCAAATATATACATATATACTTAAGTATATATAGAGATCGATGCATGCATATGTTGTGTATATATGTGTGTGTGTGTGTGTGTGTGTGTGTGTGTGTGTGTGTGTGTGTGTGTGTGTGTGTGTGTGTGTGTGTGTGTGCATATGTGCATGCATACATTTTATATATATATATATATATATATATGTATATATATATATATATATATATATATATATATATATATATATATATGGGTCTACTTTTCTTGATTGAAATTTCAAACTCTCAAACAAGAAAAGTAAAAACCCACTTAAGCAAAAGTGCACAACATCGAAAGTTCACTTTTGCAAAAGCCGATTCAGTGAAGCACATTACATTGGGGATAAGGAAATATATCCTTTTCCCCACTGTAGTGCTATCTCAGAGTTAGTATATTTAACTATGGAGTTGTGGACGGCTTGCCCCCCTGCAAAATAGTGTTAAAAGTTATATGTTTTTTTTTTTCTGAGTCGGTGAATCAGCATTTGCAAAAGTGCACTTTCGATGTTGTGCACTTTCGCTTAAGTGGGTTTCTACTTTTCTTGTTCAAGATTTTGAAATTTCAGTCAAGAAAAGTAGACCCATATGTATATGTGTATGTGTGTGTGTGTGTGTGTGTGTGTATATATATATATATATATATATATATATTAATATATGGTATACTATGGGACTGTTGGATCAACATTGGTTGAATGTTTACAATGTCGACCTTAAATGTTGAATCCGAAATTCTGAATAGTAACCCACAATGAAACTGAATACATCGAACTCCATGGTTCGATGTATTCAACATAGCAGGAGGTGACGTCACTCAACTCCTGTTATGCACAGTAACGTACCATTGAACTCTACATTCAACAGTACATTAATTCTACTATTTTGCAGGGGGGGGATATACCCCCCTGCACCCCCCACACACCCTGCACATTAAATATACCAACTCCAAGATCGCAGTACAGTGAGGAACTGGGCTAATTCTCTGTTTCTCACTGAAGCGTGAAGTCTCAGTATGTTGCTTGCTGGAAGGTCGAGTACACCATGCAACTCGACTTAACATGGTCAACCACTTTGATTCGGTTTCTTGCCCCTTGAAAACCATGATTTTGACAATCAGCTATTCGACTGACTGCCATTCAGGTAAGTGATTCTAAATATATATATATATATATATATATATATATATATATATATATATATATATATATATATGGCATCCGTACAGATCACTGAATAGCAACATAACCAAAACAGATTCGGCCAGGCATGCTTGTGTGAAAGTGCTTTTCACCAAAAGGCACTTTTGCGTAAGTATGCCTGTTGCGGAGATTGCACTACAGTGGGGATAAAGGATAATTCCCTTTTCCCCACTGTAGTGCGATCTCGGAGTGAGAATATTTAAGTAGGGGGTGTGTGGGGGATGCATGCAAAAACGTAAAAGTGTTTTTTTATTTTGTAAACACTCTTTAACGAGAGCGCTTTTTCAGTGAAAGCGCTTTCGTTAAAGTGTGTTCGGTGATTGTGGATTCAGACTATTGAATTTTTGTTTAATAGTCCTATATCCATATATATATATATATATATATATACATATATATATATATATATATATATATATATATATGTATATATATATATATATATATATATATATATATATATATATATATATATACATATATATATATATATATATATATATATATATATATATATATATATATATATATTTATATCTAGGACTGATGCGAGAATGGCCATTTCACCAAATCCTGAACAGCCAGGCATACTTCCGCAAAAGTGCTTTTCACCGAAGAAGGACTTTCGCGGAAGTATGCCTGCAGGTGGAGGGAGTTGTGGGGGAGTGATGTTGTGGAGATCGTACTAAGGTGCAGATAAGGGAATTTTTTTCCTTTTCCCACTATAGTGCGATCTCGGAGTGAGAATATTAAAGTAGGGGGTGTGTGGGGGCTCAGCCCCCCACATGGGGTTGCGTGGGGGCTTTCCCCCCTGCATAAATGCTTTTTTTTTTAATGCACTTTAGCGAAAGTGCTTTTTCACTAAAAGCACATTCATTAAAGTGTGTTCAGTGAAGTTGGATTCGGACTGTTGAAGTTTCGTTCAACAGTCCTAGATCCATATATGGACATATATCCAGTTGGACTCTCCTGGTTAACAAATGTAAAATAAATAAAATAAAATAATATATATATATATATATATATATATATATATATATATATATATATTCACACACACACACACACACACACACACACACACACACACACACACACACACACACACACACACACACACATGCACATACAAGAGTAACATTTGTATTGTCAGTGTAATGTTAGTATGAAAACATCAAAAAATGGAACATTGACAGTTACTGCAAATGTTCCGAAGATAACTCCATAGTAGGTAAGATCAGGAACAACTGTTTTGTGTAGGGTAGGGCATTGTATAAATACCAGTGGTGCAGAGGATATTTCAATGGGTAAAACAGAGAACTGATAATGTAAGTCAGATATAGCAATTTGTAATAAAACTGAACCATTTGAAAATAGGAATATGGTAATACCCATCCTTTATGTTTAACTTTATCATGAAAGCTAGGATTGGGATCAATGGTTCAAGATTCTGAAGTAAGAACATTTTGAATTGTAATGTTGACATGAGGGTTTAAAGCTGAAAATTCCAGTGCTGGCCTCCCTGATCCTGATGGTTTTGGGACCAGAAAAATCCTTGAATAATAACCTTTACCTTGAAGACTGAAGGGCTCTGGGTCTATAACTCCCTCGGACATCATGCTGGGCAGAATGAGATGAAAATGAGAATCTGGTTACTTGGGCAAAAAGAAATTTTCTAGGCACATACTCACAGAATTCTTGTCAAAAACAACAATATTTATCATAAAATTCAGTTTAGATAGGAAGGCTTCCCCGGCGAGGACTGCCTAGCCTGAAGATTCCAGCTGACTGGCAGGTGGACCAGCAAAGAAGTGCTCACTTTGTCAGTATAAGCTCTGAATCTTTTGGCACTTCTTCTGCCTTTTATAGGTGTGCTATGAGCACACTAGGTGGGAAGAAAGTCTGGAAGGCACCTAAAGCTTTTGAAAGCAGGCTAGTGTAGGTAGGGTAACCTCCACATAACTCAGGATACTGAAATGGTGCCCATTGCACATTTTATTTGATACTGTTTTTTATGTAAAATAGTCTCTCTACTAATGGCAGCACATGCTTTTGAGGTAGAAAAATATTTCTTATAGATTTAAATGTGACTTATGTTGCATTCATGCCATTTTCTATCCAAACAGGTATTTTGTATGTTTATATCAAAACACCATAAATTGCTAAATTTTTGAGCCATGTATTCTTGAAATGAAATATATCTATGTAAGATTTGTCAGCTGTATATTTTTCCAAAAATGTTCAATATACACCTCTTATAATGCAAACAAATAATATGTACAGGAAGTTTTGACCCCAGACAGTTAGACCCCAAGCAGTTAGACCCCAGACAGTTTGACCCCATTGAAATGGCAAGGCAAGAAAAAACGAAATCACAGACATTTTGACATAAAGAAAAAAATTTTATATACAGCTCGCACATCCACACAGTTACTGAGAAAATGTCAAAGATTACCTCAAAAAAAAAAAAAAAAACAAGAAAAAAAAAAAGTCATGAGGATATATAACTGTTTAAAACATTTGCATTTGAAATACATATAATAATGTTAATTAATTTTAATTTAAAATAATAATGTTTGCAATGTTAAATAATATTGATTTTAAAGTTAAGTTAAAAACTGTTAATTAAATTAATTATATTTACAAATTAAATAATATGTTATAGAAATTAACATTTACATATAAAAAAAGTTAAATAATGTATTAAATTCCATTGAAAAAAATAATGATTGAAATATTAAGCAATAAAATGTATTTATAAAACTTTAAAAACTCTTTTTTGTATAATTGGGGTCAAATAGTCTGGGGTCTAATCATCCTCAAACTGTCCACTAGTTACTCCCATAGACAATAAATGTAAATTTAAACATGAAAGTGTATACAGTTGCATTGGGGTTGAATCATCTGTGGTCGAATAGTCCTGCTTCCCTAAAATCCTATGGCATTGTAATTGCACCAATAAATTGGAGAGGCATTTTATAATTGCTGATTGGAGATTTTGCAGTTAATGTGCAATATCATCTTTCATGATAGAATGGTACAATCACAGTACAACAATTTTCAAGGTGGGACCAAACAGGTGACATAGTGGAAATGTACTTGCTCAACATTTAAAATCAGTAGAGTTACAAAATTTATTTGGAAGCACAACATAGAGAGTTAAGTCTATGAAAAAGTTATCTTAAGGGATTCATGATTATCTAACAAAGGATGTTTGACCAACAGACAAAATAGGAAATCAGTCACTTAAAGCCATTTTTAGCACATGCAAACCAAAGCATGTTTTTGTAGGGGGCTGGCATCCCTGACTTCTACATCCCACCAACTTATATATACACACACACACACACACACACACACACACACACACATATATATATATATATATATATATATATATATATATATATATATATATATACGAACTGCACTGTAACACAGCAGTGGAGAAAGCACAACTCCACATGTTCCTTGAAAGACACTTTCAGCGATAATATCCTTGTACTGCTGTCAGTTGGAGAAACAGTGATCAAGGAAAACACACATTCTCATCTTATGAACCTGAGCACGAGTCCCTCATTTTTCAGTTGTATGTAACATGACATTGAAGAAGTCTTTAAATCAACAGTGATCTTGGGGTGCTGCTGAAAAAATAAGCACTTGTGGCTTGTGGGTCTTACTTGGTATAAAATAATAATAATAATAATAATATAATAATAATAATAATAATAATGATAATGATAATGATGATAATAATAATAATAATAATCATAATAATGATGATGATGATGATGATGATAATAATAATAATCATAATAATGATGATGATAATGATAATGATGATAATAATAATAATAATCATAATAATGATGATGATGATGATAATAATAATCATAATAATCATAATAATGATGATGATAATGATAATGATGATAATAATAATAATAATAATCATAATAATGATGATGATGATAATAATAATAATAATAATAATAATAATAATAATAATAATAATAATAATTCCATAGTCTGAATTTTGAGAGTTTATAAGACTGTGCTAAACTTTCAGAAAAATCTTAGCCTTGGAAAGTAAGGTCATATTACTTCTTCCAAAGAATAAAATGTTTTACAGAAGTAAAATCATATTTAAAGCAATCATATGTTTATTAAAATCACATTGCATTACAAACTATTGGAAAAATATTTCGTCTTGGAAGTATGTTTAAAATTATAACTATTCTATGTTACATTTTTAGTAGAAACAAATGTCTGTGGAAAAACGCACATTTTGTTAAGTTGGAACACAACTTTATCATGCACTCTGTCATCACATCTTAACTCATTGCTTCCTATATGATCATATTCAGCAGGAAGTCCAAGTTGCTATGTAGCCTTTAAGAACATAATCATCTATACAAAACAGTTCCCTTGGCTCCTAGAAAAGTATGCTTGTTAGCAATGTAGCCATATTCCATTACTTTAAATACGAAAACAACACATAATAAAGTAAGCTACAACTTATTTATTATGTGCTCTGTAAAGACGCTAAAATGTATGATTACTTTAGGAAAAACAAGTAGAAAAACACATTTTAATAGATCCCACCCCACGCTGTACCTGTAGAACTCCTGAAGCCCTAGATAGTGATACCAAATATTGAAATCACTATTATTGCAGTTATGGTGATCTCCAGTCTCCATTCAATGATAATTTCTTCTTGAATCTGTGAACAAAGAACAAGAAACAGAACTTTTTAATCTAGTGTACGCATTCAGTAAGAGCAGTGTGTTGTAGCTTTCCCTTCTGGCTGCAGTTTAAAACTGCACTCTGAGCAGCCAATCATAACTTTGCTCTTTAGTGTGCTACACAAATGCAGATATGTAGGTATAGCAGAGGTATGAAAGTAAGTGTCCCTGATTACATCCATTACCTACCGCAGTACATATCCTCCTTGGAATTAATGTTTTCTTCATTTAGCAGAAAAACTTCAGGGAGACTACTACAGTCTGTTGTAATTACAATGTTTGACTGAGAAGAGTTCTAGACTAATGACCAAAGCCTGCAACATTGTGTCAGTGGAACAAGTTACTCGGGAATAGCTCTGAAGATGTGGGTTGGGAGAACCAGTAGCCCCAGGGAGAGTGCTGAAAACATGGGTTTTGAGGACCACTAGCAAACAGGGAAACACTAAAGATTTGAGTCAGTGGACCAGTAGAAATCATGGTAAACTTTTGTGCCTTAACCCCACTTACAGACGACATGGGTTGGGGGAACCCTAGACACTAGAGAAAATTCTTCAGTACTAGGCCTAAACTTCAGTTATATAAGACATGCAAGGCAGAATACTACTCACCAGGAATAACTCATTAACAATACGACTTAAAGGCACTTAGAAAAAAGAAAGACAGTGTAGGTCGGGGAGACCCGACCACTAAACACTTGGCATACTGTAAATAGTGTGCCATAAAGTCACAAAAATGGAATTAAATCCTGGACCCTCATACAGACCAGTAGTCATCGGGGATAATATGGAAGACTAAATACAGCTTAAAAATAAATACATTACAGAAGAGGAAAGTTTCAAACCATCCACCCTTGATAAAGGAAACAGCAGCATTAACCCACTGTTCTAAATGTTAAGCTAGTAAACCAAGGTTTTCTTTATAATACAATGAAGATCTCAGCTATTATTAGACACCTGCAAAAGTCTGTGAATTACAAGGGAGTGGGAAAGGACACATATAAGCATACCTGTAAAACTAATAGTGCAAGAAATTTAGAAAAACCCAAAAATAATGGAGGACAAAGATTATTCTCATGTTGATTGAAATTATTACTCTTATAAACATATAAAGTCACTAAAATAACAGCATATGCTCCAGCATGTTTTTACTGAAGGACATGAACTGTGAAATGGTAATGTGTGGCGTTAAGTGTAACTGCAATCATCACTGATTTATGAGAACAGGGAAAATGAAGACATTGGAACATTCTGATAACACAGGGACAAGTGTAAGCTATCTGATGTTTGTGTGTGTAAGTGCGTGTGTGTGTGTGTGTGTGTGTGTGTGTGTGTGTGTGTGTGTGTGTGTGTGTGTGTGTGTCTGGGAGAGTGCTTGAGGAGAGGTGGCTGTGACAACATGATAGATGGGCCAGCAGTGTTGACTACCACAGGAAGTGTTGATTTGCACTCACAGTACTTAATGGTGATTCAGACACCTGCAACTTAGCTGTTAAACAGGTATTTCCTCATTGTAACTAATGTGTTTCTGAATCATAAAATAATGCACCATGGAAACAAAACCTTTTTACTGCAACCCTTACTTCAAAGATGGAAGGTTGTCTAATAGCTTCCATATATTCTCAAATGAAACATGCAATAACATTAACATGTGGGCTTAACAATTTAAAATCCTGAAAGTTAAAGTACTATAAACATACATCGTATTTCCTAACTTATAACAAGTTACCTATGGCAAACTTGACATATTAATCAGCAGTTGCAATTAATAATTATTCAAGATTTACAGAAGAGATGAATTGTACAGCACCAGCTTTCTCTTCTATAGGTACATGCAAAGCTTTTGATAATAACATTTTTTTTTCTGTCTGAGGAAAAAATCTATACCATATCAATCGATATATTTAACATGTACCCTGCTGAGGAACACAGAGATATATATTTTACAAATAATCAAGAATCTATTCATTTCAGGCAAAGAATGAGGTCATACATATTCTTCAGCTGTTTTCCATTATTTTTATATTAGGCCCTAGCTTACATTAACTTTTGAAAAATTGCTGTTTCAAGGAAAAGAAAAGTGTTAAACATCAAGGTCTTAAAAGGTCACATCAAAGGTTCTATGTGCATGTAGATGATCTCTTATTATCTACTGCAGATGGACAATTATCATCATGGATTTTCTTAGGACTGTCCTCAAGCTCCATTATGAATTATGCCATGTAGTTAATAGCACAAAAATCTAAATTTCATCCTTTAGGAAATACAAATCTATACAATGCCCAGTGATAACAAATTACACCTTCAGATATCTTGGTAGACAGTATGTATCAGACCCTTTTTAAGACTAATGCTAAACAAATGCAACAACACGTATGAGTCAAGCGACAACTCTGATGGAAATGTCTACTGTCTCTGGGTATCTGACATTATATTATTAAGATGCTGCTCTTGCCTAAATTTTGTTATTCTTTATTACATACAAACATATTCTTCCACACTTTAAGCTTAGTTACAAGACATGTGTAATTTATAAGAATTTTTTGTGGAGATGTAAATCCCTGAACATTTCATGGTCAGTTCTTATACATGAAGCAATACATTTGATTTAGGTTTAACATGTCAGAAATTGTTTGTTGAAATGAAGATTTTAACATATACAACCTCAAAATACTTTTTTCAGATTCTAAAAGTTCTGACTTGATCCATTAGATAAATTTGGCTGATATCAATGAACAGCTTATCAATGGTAAAGTGAACTAATTATCAAAGAAAATGATTAATCAGTTTAATGAATAATATCAAGCATATGCCGTTTATTTTAAAATGGTATTTAAAATATGACCATGTCTCTTGATTGCTAATTTCTTGCACAATGCTAAAATTAGTAGTCTTTCATGTAATGATTTAACAGCATGGAATGCTCATGACAGCCAAGTACTATAACAAAAACATAAATCAAATAATATTTTTCGAGAAAGCAAGAATATACCATTGCATTTCTATATTTGAAAGAATTATATTATCTTATTAATCAGACTCCATAGCTCCTTACATTCAGTTAGGGAAGCAGAAGTTGTTTTTGCATTTGTACATGGTAGTTATTCGAAGCTCAAATGTAGGTAAGTCTGATTTTGTGTTTGAATGTCATAAAAACATATAACAGACTCTAAGCAAACACATAAGAAAAGATAAAATGTTGGCTACATATCTTAAATACATTTACTAGAGTCATAGCATCTAACATTATGGCCAGAACACACACTGGGATCTTCTGAATGCGTGTAATATAAATGAATACTTATGATTCATATGTTGGAAGGATATGGAAAAACTGCAATGGGGATTCATTGCTGATGAAACTATCAATTAATCAAGAAATAGTGAGACCAAACACAAAGCATAATTAGTCAGATTTCAGGATTAAATAAAGAATATTCTAAGGATAGTTAATATTTGTGTTCTCAGTAAGAGCTTCTTTGAAGTATTAGAATGTTATTAATATTCCATCTGTGACAACATAACCTCTTAATATGCACCATTTGAACTAAGCTATGACTAAAATACCCATTAAATGATGATGGCTTGAATTTATGTCCACTACTGAGCTAGAATAAACAATTGTATTTCTAAATTCTTTGAGATATTACCTGTTCACAGTTGCTTTTCATATGATTTGTACTGTGTAAATGTGGAATATTAATGAAGTGACATGTATCTAAATGGTATAATCTAACTGTAAATATTGGATTGACAATGGGATACAGACATGGGTCTGAAAGGCTGAAAATTGATAATAAGAAAGAAGTTGAATTGAAGACAGTTTAAATGATTCAATATTGTCGATGAGTATTAATGCAATTGATTAAGCAATCAACATAGCTACATTACTAGAGTAAATAATGTAATTTTCCTTTTTAATGAATACTGAATTAAAATAACATACAGTCCACATTGACTTTATACTTTACTTACATGTCATGACTGGACTTACTTCATGTGCTGGAAATAACTTAACCTTGTGTAACACTTGTACTTAGCCTGATATACTGATTTTAGCACAACAGGGATATCACTTTAATATAAGTTTGGTGGGCAAATGTAAATGCACAAACTTATAAGACCCTGACATCATAGGAAACTGCCTGAGTTGTGAGGATATATGTTTGGATATAAGCATAGCCTTTTGCATAACCCATGTTGTAAATGAATGTAGCAGTTTTAACAAGTATTGCATGATATACTGATCACTTTACTAGTATCAGAGGATGCCTAATAAGTATATTTATCAAACTGAAGAGTTAAATTCTAGGAGACATTGGCACTAACAGAAGCTATATATGAGTTGTGGGGCTATATGTTTGGACATAATTCTTTTTTTATTTTTCCACAGATGTTTAAAGATGGAGAGGGAGTAGAATTAAAATTAGAACTTGCCCTACTGGATTGATCAGGCAGGACACATGAGACTCAAGTATTCATATCAAGCATGTCATTTTTCAATGGGAAAATACTTGATTTAGATGCTTAAATAAGATGAGCTAGAAACTCTCTTGTTAATTCTATATTTAAATCCTTTAATCTATAAGGACTGAATAACTATAGAATAATTCTGAATAATGGTTAAAAAGAGCAGAATGTTGAATAATATTTTAAATTCTCTATAGACAATACTGCTTATCTAAATAAGTTTTATTTAGCAATGCTTGCCCTCACTGTCTGTCAGCCATCATCCCTCTGCCATGGCCAATTGGATCATTCATTTCCCTTCAAAGGAGAGAGGGTCATGTGGGAAGGGCCATCACTGAGGCAGCCATTGGGAGTGGTTCAAGTTCTTTTTTTTCTTTGATTTATTTTATTATTTTATTTTATTTTACATTTGTTGACCGGGCTAGTCCAGCTGGATATGTGTCCATTTTCAGTGGAGGCCCGGGGAGAAAAGCTCCACAAGATACAACAACATAAAGGTCACGACAAATACATTAACAGTAGAATTTGGTACTTAAGAAGTTTTTTTTTTTTTTAAATATTACAAGCCTAAGATTATATATTTTATATTTCAGTAGGGAAAGAAATATTTTTCTAAGAATTAGATGAACACGACTAAGACAATTGCATTAGAAATGGTATATTACAAATCTTTATAACATATTACAAGCCTAGGATTTTATATTATGTATGCTGTTAGGGATAGAAAAACTTAATATAAGACTAAACTAGATACAACTATTAGTTTATATTAAATAGGTACTAAGGTCACATATAAACCTAAGAAAGAAAAACACTAGAGATAAATGGATAGAGTATAGAAGATAAACATACAAGGATGCATTTATAGTGTTCTTTATCACCGAAGTTGTGATCATATATGAAGGTGGTTGACCATACCACAATATATACATATTTACATGTGAAAAAATCCTAAGAAAGGTTAAGCTCACTAGAATTTAGTGAGTAAACACAAGACCATGATCTTGAGAGACTAGGAATCGTGGGAGTCTAGTTAATGGTCTGGTGCTTAGTCTGGGTTGACACAGGGGCATAGCCAGTGTGATTTGAGGTAGAGTTTGAGCTTGCTTTTGAATAAGCTGGCAGAGGATATTGAGGTTAGCTGGCTTGGGCGGATGTTCCAGGCTTTACCTACTGTATTGGAGAACAAGGTGTCACCAGCTGAATTGTTGGATTTTGATATTTGTACAAGTAGTTTATTAGATGAGCGTAAGGTCTTGAGATTGTTATAGGGGATGACTAGGGAAGTAAGTACGGGTGTATTTTGAGGTAAATACAGGATTCTATGGGCTACTATTAGTTGATTAAAAAGTATTAGATTTGGCAGCTCTAACCATCCTAGCTGATTCAGGTTGATGCAGTGATGAATTCTATAGGAGGACCCAGCTGCAAATCTGGCAATATTGTTGTAGGAGGATGAAAGTTTACTCAGATTACATCTACATATTTTGGTATAGATAGGGGAAGCATAGAGCAGGGTAGAGATAAGATGGGTGTGAGCAATGGTAACCCTGGCTGGAGGTATTAGAAAGTGTTTGATTCTATAGAGGGAACCTAGTTTCTTGTTTACTGTTTTAATGGTGTTATTAATGTGAGGTTCAAAAGACAAGTTATTGTCTATTAGTTCTCCGAGTAGTTTGGTGGTTGGCTCAGGAGATATTATAGTTCCGTTATTTGAAGTAATAGTAAAGTTAAGTAGGGAGGTTCTGTGGGCGGGGGTAAACAGTAGCATTTTCGTTTTTTGGGGTTAAGGATAAGACGTCTTTGTAGGAGCCAGTTTTCAACTGTACTAAAGGTCTTTTGGGTTAGTGACTGAAGTTCTGCTTGAGAAGTAGCAGAGCATATGAGTGTGGAGTCGTCAGCATATTGGATACAATCGGCTTGTGGGATTGCAGAATGGAGGTAATTTGTAAAGATGGAGAAGAGTAATGGACCCAATATAGATCCTTGTGGGACCCCTAGGGCAACTGGGAGGTGGGAAGATAAAGTACTTTCCCATAGTACAGCCTGTTGTCTATTTTGTAGGTAAGATTGGAACCACTGTATAGTATGGGTGTCCAGTGACAGGTTTTTGAGTATGTCTATAAGCAGTTGGTGGTTAACCATGTCAAATGCTTTAGACAGGTCAGTAAATAGGGCTGAGGATAGAGTATCATTATTACGTTTACTGTTAATATGGTTAGTGAAGGATAAGAGAGCAGAGGTAGTGCTATGAAATGGTCTAAAGCCATGTTGACAGGGTGCTAATAAATTGTGATCAAGTAGGTAGGTTAACAGTTGTAGGTGAATACATTTTTCCATTATTTTTGCCAAAGGTGATAGAATAGCTATGGGCCTGTAATTGGACAACTCCTTGGAGTTACCACCTTTATGCAGGGGAATAATGTGAGAGACTTTCCAGATTAGAGGAATAGTTCCTTTGGAAATAGTTCTGTTAATGAGGATCGATATGGGGTAGGCTATGACTTTAGCAGCTTTTTGTAGGCATTCTGCAGGTAATAGATCAGCAGAGAGTGTAGTGGGTTTACGTTTCTGTATGAGGTTACAAATGAATGAAGTGGGCACTGGCAGAAAATGAAATTGAGGAGGATTGTTGGTAGAGGTTGCGGGAGAGCACGGGGTGCTAGGGGATAGCTGGTTGGCTAGGGATTGTATAGTTTCAGTGAAAAAAGTATTAAATGAGTCAGCTATTTGGTTGGGATTGTTGTGATCAGAGCCATAGGGAGAGGGAGTACTTGAGCGTCCAGGGTGTAGGAGGTTATTGATACCTCGCCAGAAATTTTGGGGATTATTTTGGTTGGTTTGTTGTAGCTGGTAGTAGTAGTTTCTTTTATCGGCTAATATAGCCTTTTTTGTTTCATTTCTTATTTAGTCATACAATTACCATGAATGAATGCCCAGCTTGCAGGGCCAGTGGGGGAAGTGCAATGTGCTGTCTTCACTGGTCATTGTTCACTTCCATCTGGGACTTTTCTGTCTGCACTAGTCATCCCTTACTTCCATCTGGGACATTGCTGTCTGTACTGGTCATGCCTCTCTTCCAGCTGGAACATTGCTGGCTGCACTGGTCATCCCTTACTTCCATCTGGGACAGTGCTGTCTGCACTGGTCATGCCTCACTTCCAGCTGGGACCTTGCTGGCTGCACTGGTCATCCCTCACTTACATCTGGGTCTTTGTCAGCAAGCTACCCTGCCCCTCCCTTCCCCCTTCCTCAAGCACAGGAAGTAGCTTTCCTTGTCACTATGTGCTCCCCAAGTGCTAACAACCCTGTTCATCCCCCAAAGAAGGCGCCATGTCACTTCAGTCCTCTCACTTCCTACATGGCTTCTCCAGTGCCAGGGCAGCTAATTAAATACTTTTTGCTTGGGTCAAAGTAAGGGTTCCTTCCCTTGCTCCAGAAGTTTAGTTTATCTAAATGGAAATTTTACTACAATTTTACAAATGGTTAGATACTTGATGTGAATGGTAGCTGTGAACAATTTATGTTATTGGCTGCAGACATAATTTTACAGGCAATGATGAAGCCGAATAAAGTAAAATATGGAGCATGCACACTGATAGTCAACTATGTTCCTGGTAATAGGTGGTATAACCAAAATGTTCTTTGAATGGAGCTGTGGTATAGGGGGTTGATCAAACTAGAGTAGTGATACTTTGTACTGCACTTTATAGTAATGTGGAAGAGACACATAAAAGGGACAAATGAGTTACTTATATACAGTATTGTACAGCCTCATAGAACCTGCCATTTTATAGCTTTTGAATTATCATTTGTTAAATTACAGTATTTGAAAGCTCTTTAGAGAGTGGTCAGAAGTCGTAAACCCATTTTACTTAACACATATCTTTAATATATCTCCTTTTTTGGTCCCTTACCCACTGCCACTGCTCATTCAGCCCACATCACTTGGTTGAAAGCAATGCATGGCACTGTCATTACACAGTCAGCCATGATGGGTGTTTCTGTTCATCCCTATCCCTGCCTCTGGTGGATGATGAGGGTTCCCACTTCACTAAAGGGATATTTTATGTTCTTCCACTATCCTGTGCATGCTGATACCTTCCACATATAATGGTCACCATAAACAGTATGAGCTCACCAAACCATGCCTCTTGGTCCTATTGCCCAAGGTTGCATGCAGGCCACACTTGCATGGGTGCAGTTTGGCTGTTTGGGACCACTAACAGTTTCCTCTCAGAAAGAATGAGCTGGTATATGTTGCTCACTCTCACCCTCCACTGCCTGTCCTTTTCAGTATTGAGACACTATTTGAAATCACAACATTTTGGCTACAGGCACTATGTATCCCTCTATGTGGCATACAGCCAGTCTTTTGTTGACAGGTATTTTGACAGCTGTGAGAAGAGCTGTCAAAATGTAGCATTTGGCCTACTAGTTTAATGATAGGATTACAGAGGTAGTAAGGAGTTTCATAAAAGTGTCAGTCCTTAGTGACCTTTTTTTGGAGAAACTAAATACAGCAGTGTATATCGCCAGTGATTGCTGATGACCTCCCTTGAGTGGTCAAATTAAATTCACTGCTTACATAGACAAAGGAGTATGTCATTGTGCTTACTAACCTCATAGATAACAGCTGCTGAAGAATTTTACTTTGATGCCCAGGTCAGCAGTCAGTGGCCACAGCCCAGCAAAAGTCAAACTCATGATTCACAGCCACATATGATTAAAAGTGCTTTGGTCTGCCACATTGCTGCACTGAACATGATATTTATTGAAGGGGATCACATATTCATGTAGTATGAAACATAATATCTGAAAGAGGCTAAGGTCTTCCTTTATTACCTCCACTAGGACTTAAAGGAGAGTTTACGCTAAAGTTTCTGAAAGAGATCCAATATTGGCTTTATTTGATTGGATGCCTCTCTAGCTTGCCTAGTATTTCCAGCAGATAGTTACCCCACCCAGAGACTTTTATGCAAGACTTGTAGAGGTGTGGTACTGTAAATATATTTTCTTCATAAAGGAAAAATAATTATTTCCTTTCTGCTTAAATATTTAAGTTGCACTTATAGTGACTTATGGGGTGATATTTTTTGTACTTTTCTATGTTTTAGCCAAAAAGCTATCTGTTTGCAATTTTTAGTTTGTTCTGGGACCTTAGTCATGTATTTTAATTTGCAGATTTGCAGTTGTGGGAAAATTGTGTTTCTACACTAGTCTGCACTTTTATTTCCACAAGTAGAATTACTGGTAAAAGCTGTTTGTATTTTAAATCCCGTTGAGACCCAAATCTTTTTAGTTTAATTCACAGTTGTAGCAGTACTGTGTAATGCTGTCAGATTTGAGCCTTAGTAATTTTTTACTGCATTTTTCCATAAACAGTGTTACTAGTAAATTTCTACATAGTTTGGTTCCTTAAATTGCAGTAGAAGTTCAATAATGAGAGAATTGTCTTCGGTGTTTTCATATTCTGGTTATCATTTCCCTGCTTAAAGTTACATTCTGTGTCTGCACCATCCCCACTAACACATTAAGCTAAAGTTTCTGAAAGAGCTCCAGTATTGGTTTTATTTGATTCAATGGCTCTCTAGCTGGCCTGCTTGCTCCTTGAACATTTTCCCAACCCTTTCACTCTTTTTTGTGGTGATTTTATAAGGTGGTATCTCTGGCCTCAACCCCTTATGGTAATATGATTTTTAAAGTCATTCCCTCCCCACTTTCATTGCTATTGTTTGTTGTATAAGTTATTTGTGTACTCCTCCCACTCATTGTTTTCCAAAAGCTATGATACTGAGTACCCATAAAGCAAACCAGTATTGCTCTTGAGTAAACCTCCTTTACTTCAGAGTGACAGTGTCTTCTGCTCATTTTCCTAGAGTTTTGTAAAGGTTGGAGTCATAGTCTGCATTCTAGAAGTGTTTTACTTGTATCCAGTGCCATCCAGGCAAAGTTAAGTACCTTTGATTGCCAAATTGCATTAACCTATTTTGAGTGATCGCTACTGTTTCCTGCTTTTATGTGTGCATTTCACTGTATTTATTGTAAGAAATGCTCTTCCTCTCACTGTCACTGCAGATTTTTCATCTTGTGGCAGGAGGTGTTTACCTGGTCTATTTCAGTTAGAAAATTCACAAAAGGAATTGTAGTGTAATAATTGTATTGGTTAGATGGCTCATTAGTTAGTTTTCTATTTTTTCTGTGCTGCTATAAATTTTGCTTTTTTGTGTAGATTAGCATCACCCTGTACAGCATTAAACAAACAGAAAGCAAATTTTCCCTATAGAACAATCCATAAAACTGCACTCTGTAAGCAGAAATATAAAGCAAACCCCTCGTATGCCAGCAAGCTAAGAGTAGATAGTTGGGTGTCAAGTGGCAATTCCGACAGATTTAGTAGAATTCAGTACTGTGTAAACATTAAAGTCAGTAGAATTTAGTACTGTATAGCATAACCTGCCCCAATAAAGCACCCAAGCTATTATTTAAACATTAACATTAGTAGAATTTAGTACTGTATAGCATAATATACCCTGATAAAGCACCCTTATGAGTTTACACCAATAAATCACCCTTAACCTTCTTATTGTGGTATTAATCTTGGTGGCTTTGGAATTGCTCACCCCTCCTGTAAATTTGTGTTTGAACACTCCTCCTGGGTCCATTTCATTTGCTCACTCAACTGAGTACAGTGAGATCATATTTTGATTTCAGACACTCCTACCAGTCCCATCTCTTCAGCCTTAATATTGCTACACACTCAAGTGTGCTAGCTTGCACTGCACTTGAATTGTTTTTATTACTGTTTTTGCTGCCTTTCTGTTAAAAAAAAAACATTCTAAGCTTGTTTCCTGCTTTTCCTGTAACTAGTCTAGTCCAGATACAGATTGGCTATATCCAGGACTGTTTGTAAGCTTCTGAACCCCCCAAGCCTTTCTGTGTTGGAGGGAAGCCTTCTAGCTTATCAGTAGGAGTGGTAAGCACTAGGTAGCCTATCTAACACAAGAGGAGTGGTTTCTGGCCCATAAATTGCAGTTTATTGGTCATATGAGCAGTTTTTTACATCTCTCTCAACTTTCTGGTTTAGAAGCCCGCATTTGTGCTTGTTTTCCACCTTTCATGTAACTAGTCTAGTCCAGATATAGATTTGCAGTATCCAGGAATATATGTAAACTTCTGAGCCCCCCAAGCCTTTCTGTGTTATAGGGAAGCCTTCTAGCTTATCAGTGGGAGTGGTAAGAACTAGGTGGCCTATCTATCACAAGAGGAGTGGTTTCTGGCCCAGAAATTGTAGTTTATTGGCTGTTTGGGCATTTTTCCATCTCTTTCAACTTTTTGGTTTAAAAGCCCGCGTTTGCACTTGTTTCCTGCCTTTCTTGTAACTAGTCTAGTCCAGATGCAGATTTGCTGTATCCAGGACTGTTTGTAAGCTTCTGAGTGGTGACAAAGTCTGCTCTTCAATTTTTCCCTTAGATCTGCTAGTTCTCTCCTCTCCTGCACTTTTACTAGCTTATTAGTCTAGCACTTTACCACTCTACTTGTAGCAATTATTGTAGCATACAAAAGTGCTATTAGCACTAAACGTCTACAAGGAAACAGCTCCAGAAGTTATTATTAATGCCCATCCCTCCAGGCATGTCTAAAGGTCAGTTCCTTGTGCTTTCTCATATTAACCTGGCAAACCTGGGCATCCTAAGACAAGGTAGCAACTGCCTCATGTACACTGGCAACCCTCACCTCTTACCTTCCAGCACTCAGACTTGTGAGAGATGCACTTATATATCCAAATTGGAAGTCACACACTCTCCAGCCAAGACCAGGATAGCTGGTCAAGAGAAGAAGGACAACATTTGCATCATACCACATGGAACACATAGCAATACAGAACACACACCAGCACTGCCTTCACATGAAAACACAAACCATACACCCCCCTTTGCAGAGGCTCTCAATAAAAATCTACCCAAACAGCAGAGACCTCCAAGGCAGAAATGCACTCGACCATGACAACACACTAACCACGAGACACATAACTCTCCTAAACAGTGTGCCACTCAACCAAAGCCCCTATGGCAAAACAGCATGCCCAACACACTAGTCATAGGAGACTCAATAGTGAGGCACACTGATGTGCCACTCACTAGGTTGAATAAGGAGAAAGTAACAGTCAGCTGCCTGTCAGGTGCCAGGATCCGCCACATAACCCATGCACTCAGGTCCCTCAACAACAGGCAAAAATCTGACTCTGTTATTGTACATGTGGGTGTGAATGACCTGAGGCATACCTCCCTGGACTACATGAAAAGGGACATGGAGGAGCTCTCAGATTATGTAACCCAGGTGTGTATGATCCTCGCCCTGAGCAGCTTCCTACCATCACAGAAAATTATACCTTACAGTACAAGCAGAAAATGATTGATTTCAACAATTGGCTACGTTTCTGGTGTCTTTCTAAGGGGATCCAGTATCTGTCTACCTGGGATGACATAGGTTCATAGGTTCATAGGTTCATACTAGGCTATCTGCCCTAGGACATTTATAAGCCTAGCCAGAGTGTGTTTGGCTTTTTCACCACCCATTTTAAATTAATTTTGCTATCCCCTTTTTCGAGGTTAGTATACTGTGCCTCTGTCTAACAGTGACACAGAAGTGATACCCAGGGTAAACTTACGATCTCCCAACCACTCATCAAGATTCCTCTTGAAGAGAGTCAATGAGGGACTCTGCCAAACCTGGACTGGGATTTTATTCCAGAGTGAAGGGAGCATCTGGGTTATGAATCTATCCCTCCATCAGGTCCTATTTATTTCAGTGCTGAGGTTCAAGTCTCTCGAGCGCATGGCTCGATGGGATTTGGATTTTCTGAGGTGCAGCATGTCCATTAATTCCGGGTTGGACATGGCTTTATACGTCAGGCACAGATTGCCTCTGAGCAGGCAGTATGCCACTGAGTAGAGCTGGAGTTTCTTTAACCGGGCAACATATGGCATCTGTTTGAGCCCTTTGATCCTCTTAGTGAGGTACTTTTGGGGTCTTTCCAGCTGCTTCAGGTGTCTGGTAAGGTACATCCCAAAAGGGGCATTGTACTCAATTATGGGCCTGATGAGGGATGAGTAAAGAGGCACGATGACCTCCCCTGATCTAGATGTGAATCCCTTCATGATTAGGTGGGCTATATAAAATGTTTTCTAACCACTTTGTACGTAGCCACGTAGTTGTCAAATGAGAGATTGCTATCAACTTGGGCCCCCAGGTCCCTAATTACTTCTTCTGTACTTAATGGATTGCCACCTATTTTGCCAAAGGGGATGACTATACACTTTTTGGCGTTTAGCTTGAGGCCATGGCTCTGGCACCAGTTGTCTGTAGATATTTGCCCTTTTGGTGGGGAGGGGGGGGGGAGAAGTTTGTGCTGAACCTGTCAGCTAGCATGTTGGCAATGTCTGTGGGTTCAATGTATTTTTTTGTCATTTTGGACTAATTCTGAGCATATCTGGAAATACCCACCCAGGTTACTAACATAACTAAAGAAAGCCTTGTGATTATCCTTAGTGTCCTGTACAATTTTTCTGTTGAAGCTGGCCTTAGACGATTTTATGAGTGCCCGTAGTTTTTTGCTAATACTGATCAGAGATGCCTTCCCTTTTTGGGATTTTGCTCTATCATGTAGCAGCTTCCTCCTTCTATTGTATAGTTTGTTTATGGCTGGGGTCCACCAGACAGGACGTCTGCCTTTGGAGGATTGGGTCTTGGTTTTATTTGGGAATGCATGATCCATGCATTCCTGAAGGTGTTCATAGAATGCATTTATAAAGGATTCTGTGGTCTGGGCCATATTTTCCACAGGCCCGGGGGCTTTGAAGGATTCCACCTCAGTTTTGAGGAGTGTGAAATTTGCTTTGGAGAAGTTTTTCACTGTGGTTTTCTGGGCAGGGGGTGGGGTCGGGATGTGAATATCCAGTGAGATTAGTTTATGGTCTGATCTTACCAGTGAAGGATACACTTCTGGTCTGGAGCATAAAGTCCACATGTTGGTGATGATCAGGTCCAGTATGTTTTCCCCTCTTGTGGGAGTGGTAACAAGTTGTTCCATAGCATTTGAGTTTATAAATTCTAGGAACCTTTGGGCTAGGGTGTTGGAGCTAGAGTAATGCTCCCAGTCTATGTTTGGGTAGTTGAAGTCGCCCAATATAATGGTGTTTGTAGAGACCTTTATATTTTCCAGTGTTCTCAGGAAGGCTGAGTGGGGTTCCTGGGTTTGTGAGGGTGGTCTGTAGCAGGCTATAAACTGAAAGGCAGTTTTACTCACTGCTAGTTGCACATGGATAGTCTCTGATGCTTCATGCTGTGCCACCAACCTGGAGGTGTGGGTATCTTTGATGAATATTGATACTCCTCCTCCTTTTGTGGTTCGGTCCAAGTTTTGGGGCCAAAAAGCATGGTATAAGGTATAACCTGGTAGTGCTGGGGTGCTCTCGGGGAGCCTTGAACCAGGTTTCTGTTACTGCACAGATATCATTGTTCTCCATGCTAAGTAGAGTTTCGAGTGCATGCATCTTGAGGTTTAGACTTCTGGCATTGAGTAGCATTACTCTTAGTTTCTTATCCCTTGTGATACCTATGGATTTGGGTTTGTCTTTTGAACCTTGCCTAAAAAAGGCACTATGGGGGTAGCAAGAGCCTTTGCCAATATCCGAAAGCCCAGGGGTGACAGGTGCAAGCCGTCCCTAGCATCGTGGCTTGGCATCGTGCATGTCATCTCAGGCTGACAGGCATTGGATCCCCTTTGAATGACACCAATACTTAAGCCAATTGTTGAAATTGATCATCTTGTCTTCATATTGTGGCATCATTCTTGGTGAGGGTAAGATGCTACTCAAGGTCAGGGTCATACTGGCCTGGGTCACATGCGCAGAGAGCTCCTCTATGTCTCTTTTCATGTAGTCCAGGGAGGTACGTCTCAGGTCATTCACACCAGCATGGACAATGACTGAGTCATACTTGTACTTGCCTTGGAGTGACCTGAGTGCTTGTGTTATGTGGCGGATCCTGGCGCCCGACAGGCAGCTCACCGTGACCTTCTCCTTGTTCAGCCTGGTGAGTGGGACGTCAGTGTGCCTGGAGTCACCTATTACAAGTGTATCAGGTGAGTTGTTTAGCCTTAAGGGCTGTGACTGTTCACACTGGCTTTGTGAGCTATGTGTTGCACGTGTTTTGTTTTGGGGTAGCGGTTGCTTGGGTGTCTGCTTTGGAGGTCTCTGCTGCTTAGGCAGATTTTTATTTAGAGCCTCGTATGTTTTGTGTGTTTATGTGTTTGGTTTGCTGTCGTGGTAGGTCTATGTGAGACTGGAATTGTAGTGAGTGTGGTTTCCTTCTCCTCCTGACTGGTTACGCCAGTACTGAGTTGAGAGAGCTTAGCCTCCAGTTTGGCTATATGGTTGCATCTCTCATACGTGTTGGAATTTGTTGGGAGGAGGAGAGGGTTGTCTGTGTACATGAGGCAGTTGTAACATTGCCTCAAAATTCCCAGATTCACCAGCTGGACCGGAGAGGAGGTTGACAACTGACCTTTGGACATGCTAGAATAGTACTGGGAATTCCTTTATAATTGAAAAAAAGGGCCAATGGGGAACAAGGTACTTAAAGGGAGTTTGTTAGGGTGTAGTGCTTTTAATGTTTTAAGTGCTGACTTATATAATTGCTTTAGTGAGCAAGTGCCAGGTAACTTAAATGCAATGTGTTACAGGTAACTTAAATGCAAAAACGACAAACAGTAACTTTCTTTCAAGTGAAACAAGGAAATAAGTACAATAAGCAATGCAGATATCACTAGGGATCCACAGAAGCGCTGAAAAGCCGCATTTTAGGTGGAATTAGCTTTTCAGGGAAATAACAAGCAAACAAACAACAAGCATACAAACAAAGCTAGATTCAGCAGGCCTGGATCTTGTCTATGCTACAGCAAACAAGGTGTACCAATTTCAGTAAGAGGCAGTTCAAATATACAGGCACTCTAAGCCTTTAACCAGAAATTCCCAGCTCAGAAGGGCAGAGTCCAGCCTCTCCTCCCACAAGAGTGCAGACCACAAACCCTCTTAATGTAAAATAACTGGCCTGAAGCCCAAGTGCTTAAACCAGAATTAATGCACTTTTAGAATAACAGACACTGAGCCCTCAGTCAGCAGTTCCCAACTTAGAAGGATGTAAGCTACCTGTTCTGCCACTACAGTGCAGACCACAAACCTTCCTAATGTAAAACAACTGGTCTGAAGCCCTAGTGCTTAAACTAAAAGGCTTAGAATGAGTTACACCAAGCAGTAATAAATACAACTGAGTACTTTTAAGATGATGCAAAAGCAAAATAAAGTAGGAAGAAACACAAATACAGTAAAAGCAGATAACATTTTTTTTTTTTTTTTGTGGAAAGAGAGAAAGGAATAGCAGAAACTAAGCTGATTGGCCTTCTCAAATGTTCTCCCTGTACTGGGTAGAATGAGGTAATGACACTAGACTGGTTGGAGGGTCCCAGATCAAATTTACACTAGGGGCGGGCAACTGCAAAGCCACCAACTATAAAAACACTATACCAACAGGGAGGTAGGGTAGGAAACAAACTGCAGAAATGTATCTCACAGCTAAAAAGCAGCAGTGAGCCTTTAAATGAAAGTTTTAAACAGCTAAAGGATCTTCTAGAAAAAAAGAGTTTTACTGAAACAAGTTATCAGAAATAAACAACCCAACAGATGCTTAATAAAAGTGGACAATTTCCAGTTAATACCTCACACACAGTTAAACTAGCTAGAAAAATACACAGTACACAAAGTGCTATAAATAACAAAGAAATAAAGAACAAAATAAACAAAAAACAGGATACTTAATGTTATATATTATAGCTCCGAGTTTCCTCAGTGACATGATTGACAGACCTTAATGGTTTGCCGGATATGGCTTGCATCTGTCACCCCTGGGCTTCTGGATACTGGCCAAGGCTCTTGCCACTTATATAGTGCCATTTTAGATGGTGTTCCAAAGATCAAATTATCACTGTAACAGCTACAAACATATGCAATCTGAGGGTAATGCTGCTCAATGCTAGAAGTCTAAATCTCAAAATGCACTCGCTCGAAGCACTCCTTAAAATGGAGAACATTGACATTTGTGCTGTAACAGAGACCTGGTTCAAGGCAGCAGAAATCACCCCTGCATTATCAGTCTATAACTCGTTCCACAACATTCAGACCCAGAACTTGGACTGTAGCTCCAAAGGTGGTGGTGTTTCCATATTCATAATGGAACCGCACAACTTCAGACTGGTAGCCCAACATAATGCATCAGAGATATTTCAGATGCACCTAACATTGGGTAAGACAGCGATTCAGCTCATAGCCTGCTATAGGTCCACAACATTGTCCCAAGACTCACACTCCATATTCCCAAGCACCCTGGGGAATATTAATATCCAACCTAACACTCTCATACTGGGTGACTTCAACTATCTTTCCATTAACTGGGAAAACTATTCATGTAACAATACACTTGCCCAACATTTCCTGGAATTCATTAATTCCAATGTCCTGGACCAGCTCATTCTTACCTCCACTAGAGGTAGCAACATCCTTGACCTGGTCATTACTAACATGGGTGACTGTTGCTCTACACCAATAGTCAACTCCTCCCTGTTTATATCTGACCACAAACTAATCATCTTGGAAATCCACATCCCTCCCACCCCCCTCACAAAGGTAACCACCATGAAAAATGCCTCCAAAGCTAACTTTGGGCTCCTAAAAACAGAGGTGGCTAACTTCACAGCACCCATGCAAATGGAGAATAGTTGCATGACCACCTGATCATACACCAGTGCACTGTACGAACACCTACACAAATGCATTGATCTTTCCATACCCAATAGAAGCAAGATGCTCTGCTCCAAAAAAAGGAAGCCAATCTGGTGGTCCCCTGCCATAAACAAACTCTACAACAGAAGCAGGAAACTGATGTGGAATAAAGTGACATCCCAGTACTGAAAACTCCCTTATCAGTCTCAACAAAAATCTAAGATCCCTCATCAAATCCTCTAAAGTTAGCTATGGAAACAGAATTGCAGCAGATAGTAAGGACAAACACAAGGCCTTCTATACTTATGTAAAGAATCTCCACAGCAATACCCAGATTTGCTCTGAACTACTGCACAATTTTACCCCCTATACAGAGCCAACAGATTTTGCCAATATACTGGCTGACAGATTCAGTACCAACTTTACCCCCCCAAAAGGACCAATCACAATACTAGTAGATTGCCAGGCACCCAGGATTACTGCTACACAGGTTAAAACAGCACTGTTAAAAAAAAGGATGGCCGGTGCAAAAAACAAAACTTGTAAATGAAAGGGCTATAAAAATAAGTAATCCAACTCGGAGTATGTTCCAAATGAACAGCAGCAGTTTAATAAAAGTCCAAAATGAACAGCAGCAGTGTAATGAATACGTAGCAACCAATACACCTCACGTTTCGTCAAGAACTTCATCAGATAACTACACACCCTTCCAGTGGTCACCAAAGCTATTATATGCTGTAAGACTTGACACCTTTGGACCTCCTCAGTCTTCCCTTTCATTTAAAACAGCACTGTCCAAGGCCAAAAATACAGCTTCTATGGGACCTGACAATATCCCTGGCTATGTTCTACATGAACTACAGAGTGAACTGGCACCTCACCTGTGTGCCCTGTTCAGTCACAGCCTCACTTCAGGCTTTGTCCCTACTGAATAGCGCACTGCTACAGTCATCCCTCTCCTCAAAAGAGGAGCAACTACAGACCCTGGGAACTATCGCCCCATTAGCCTGATCAGTCTGATATGCAAAGCTATGAAATGCATCATCATGGACCTAATAAACAAGGATATAGGGAATCTCCAAACTCTGAATCCCACACAGTTTGGTTTTGTGAAGGGCTGATCATGCCTGCTCAACTTGGTTGACTTCTTTGAGTCAGTCACCAGAGCTGTGGATGAAGACAAGGTGGTTCATTCAGCCTACCTTGAACTGGCCAAGGCCTTTGATAGCATTCCCTACACAGGAATCATTGAAAAACTCACTAAGCTAGGCACCAACCTGTATATCACTAGGTGGGTTGCAAACTGGCTCACAGATGGAACCCACAGTGTGAAAGTAGCTGACTCCAAGTCAGACTGCTGACCAGTCACGAGTGGAGTCCCACAGGGTTCAGTCCTGGGTCCTCTCCTGTTTGTTATCTACTTCTCTGAAGTCCAGGACAACATGAAGGGTCTCTGGCTGACAAAGTTCACAGACAATTGCAAATTAGGAGCTATTATTAACTCCCCAAGTGATGCTGACATCCTACAGAAAGGCCCCACTGAGACCAACGACTGGTGTCAGAACCACAGCCTTAAGCTCAATGCCAAAAAATGTGTCATCATCTCCTTTGGGAAAAACCCAGTTCCGATGAATTACCACATCGATGGTAGTCCACTGAACACAGACGGTATTATAAGAGATCTGGGAACACAGGTTGACAGCAACCTCTCTTTTGACCACCACATTGCTGCTGTGGTCAGAAAGTCCTTCTATGTGGCAGATCTCTTTACTAAGGGTTTTGCATCCAGAAAGAAAGAGGTCATCATCTCCCTCTACTCTTCCCTCATTAGGCCAGTCATCGAGTACAATGCCCCATTTGGCATGTACCTCACTAGACACCTGCAACAACTGGAGAGGTCGCAAAAGTACCTCACAAAGAGGATCTTAGGCCTTAAACACTTGTCCTATATGGACAGACTCACAAAACTCCAATTATTCTCTGCTCATATCACCTACTTAAGAGGCGATCTCTGCTTGAATTACAAAGCCATATCTGACCCACCTGTTAGAAATGCTACATCTAAAGAAGTCCCAATCCCTCTGCACCACATGCTCCAGAGACATCAACCTCATTACTACAATCAACATAACATGCTGGAGAGACAGGTTCATAACCCAGAGACTGCCCATGCTATGGAATAGACTTCCCATACATGACAAACAGAGCACCTCACTGGGTTTCTTCAAGAAAAGTTTTGATGAGTGGATGGGAAATAGAAAATTCACCACGAGGATTACTCCAGTGGCTCTACATGACAGAGGCACTGTAAACTAAGATTGACTACCACGATGCTGGGGCAATCCTATGGGCTAGGCTTGTAAAGGCTCCAGGACCATTAGCCTAGTACACATCTATGAACCTATGAATAGACTTCTAACCCCAATACACCACTTCCTTGTAGCTCACAAATAAAAGGACTGGACAGTATGGATATGCAGTTTCCTAACTTCTGGGTAGCCATCTTGGTGAATATGGGCATTTTGAGACAATATAGCAACTGTATCATGTTTACTGAGGCCCACTTTATCCTTAAAAAAGCAGACTCAATATGCGAGAGGTGTACTCACACAATGACTGTGGAGACTAAACTCTTGTATACAAGGCACATTAGGTTGTCAAAGCCATCGACACAACACCTCACAAAGCGCACAACACACATGCATAGACTAATGTATTCTGAGGCACTTAAAAGCAATCTTCTTAAACAAAAATGATCACCTAGACCACCCATTGTCAAAGCTATGCCTCAGCAAGCCCAAAGACATTCAGAAAAAGCAACACCTAACACCACACATACTGTCACTCTCAGTGGAGCACCTAACACTAAACCCCTAATGCACGCAAACACACTTCTCAAGACACTTATAATGGGGGACTCCGTTGTAATATATACTGATGTGCCTCTAACCAAGCTAAACAAGGAGAAGATAACTGTTAGTTGTTTATCTTGAGCCAGGATCCATTAAACCGTGCACACACTCAAGTCATTACATTACAAGTACCAATATGATTCCATCATAGTCCATGTAGGTGTAAATGATCTGGGATGTATCTCCCTGGACTATATGAAGAGAGATATTATGGAGCTTTCAGACTATGTCCCAGGCTTGCATGAGGCTAGCATTGAGCAGCATGTTATCATCACTAAGGATGATGCCTCAGTATGAGAAAAAATTATTGACTTCAACAAGTGGCTGTCTTTCTGGTGTCATTATAAGGGCATCCAATATTTGTCAGCTTGGGAGGACATGATAAACAGACCACATTGCTTTACTAAGGATAGCCTGCACCTTTCCCCTATATGCTTTGAAATACTGGATAAAACTTTATCCACCCCCATAATGCCTTTTTTTTTGGCAATGCCAAATTGACAAACCTACTGATAAGCCTTCCTTACACTCAAGAATATAGACATCTGTATATTTATTGAGATAAGATTTAAAGGTGCAGAGTATTGAGATAAGGTTTAAAGGAGCAGAGAGTACCCCGGCATTGCTAGATTTCAGTGCCTTCCACACTTTTAGACCAGTAGCTGCACAGACAAGGGCTAAAGGTGGAGGTGTCTCAATATACATCAATGACAAGCATATCTCTAGGGCGGTCAAACAAGATGATCTTCTTGAGTTTCTCCAGGTGCAAATTACCATAGACAAAATCCTGTACAGCATTCTAGCCAGCTATAGGTCACCATCCATGTTACAAGAAGCTTGCAATGCATACTTGGACCTACAGGAAGCATTTACCTTCCAACCTTGGATCCTACTCATGGGAGGCTTAAATTAACCCTTTATAGACTGGGAATCCTACATAGCATCAAATCTAAAGTCACAGATATTCATAGGTTCATAGGTAGGTACTAGCTATCAGCCCAAGGGCCTAAGTAAGCCTAGCCAACAAGGTTCCCTGAATTACGCCACCCAAGACAGTTAATTTCCTGGACTTCGTAAATGCAAGCACCCTTGATCAAATAGGGAATACATCCACTAAAAGCTCCAACATACTGGACTATTTGCTCACAAAAATGAGAGAACACTGCCCCCCATATGTCATCCTCCCTGGTAAGGTTCGCCCATAAAGCTTTCTCCTTTGAAATCAAAATCAGCTCCATAATCCCATTAAAATCATTAATAGTTAGGAGCTATTCCAAGGGAAAATACCTGTTATTAAGTGATGCTTTTTCAACATTCAGTGCCCTCCAAACACCAAAAATACAGCAGCCTATGTTGAATTGCTCTCAGAAATTATACCACAATGTCAATGGCTGCATAGAGGCTGCTGTATCTACCAGAAGTAAGCCCAGCACTAGCCCCCAAAAAACAAACTGCCTTGGTGACATCCCAAATTAAACAGGATATATAACCAAAGGAAAAAAAATATGGCAAAAATCAGGATGGATACTTCCCGTAAAGATAAAAACTCTTTCTTCCAACTAAATAGACAACTAATACGGCTAATTAGATCAAGCCAACTTTGAGATTAAGATAGCCTCCCATGTGAAATATAATCATAAGGCCTTCTTCAGCTATGTAAGAAATATCAAGGGCAGCACATAACAGTGGGCTAAACTAGGGGTTAATGGTGCCGCATTCACAAAGCCTGGCGATAGAGTGAATGTGTTAATGGACAAATTCCTTTCCAACTTTAAGCTTATTGCATTCCCAACCATACACCCCCAAATACCCTCAAACATAACCCCTCCAACTATAATTAGGAAGCATGTACTGACTGCACTAGCTAAAGCCAAGAACATGACCTCAATGGGGCCCTGATAACATCTCAGGATGCCTCCTGAACAGTCTAAAATATGACTTATCAGGACCCCCTGGAGTCATTATTTAACCATATTCTTCAAACAGACTTTGTGTCACATGAACGGAGGACTGCAATTGTCACCCCTTCATAATGGAGGACCTTCAACAGTTTGTGGAACCTACAGACCCATTAGTCTGATTAGTCTTATCTGCAAAGCCATGGAAATAATTATTATGGAAATTATCAACAAGGACATAGAAGACCTCCAAACAATGGATCCATTCCAGTTAAGTTTTGTCAAAAGAAAATCTTGCTTACTGAATGTGATGGGCTTCTTTGAAAAGGTTCCTAAGGCAATGGATGAGGGGAAAACAGTGCATACTGACTACCTAGATTTGGCTAAAGCATTCAGTACAATACCTCACTCAGGCATTGTCAACAAACTTATGGAACTAGTTATAAACCCCTTTATAACATGCTAGATAGCTAGCTGGTTCATGATAGGACCCGGGAGGTTAAAATCGGTGAGCCCACCTCCACAAAGATGCCAGGCATGTAGATAGTAACCTAGCTTTTGACCAGCATGGGTTCAAGGTAGTAAGAAAATCCTTCTATGTTGCTCGGCTTGTAAGCAAGGACATCTCATCTAGGTCCAGAGAGTTCATCATGCCACTGTACTCGGCCTTTATCATACCCATCATATGGTATAATGTTGCCTTCGATATGTACCTGACCAGACACATGTAGTAACTGGAATGTTTGCAAATGTTCCTTACAAAAAGAATACAGATAGTAAACACAATGTGCTACACTTCTGTGAGGCGATCCTTGCCTGGCATACAAAGCATCACTGGATCCTTTTTTGATGAACATTTTGCACATCCACAAAACAAACAGCATCTGAATTGCTAGACTGAAAGACCTAAATTGTATTTTATTTATTTATTTATTTATTTTTATTTTTTTTATTTTATTTTACATTTGATTACCGGGAAAGTCTGACTGGACAAAAATCCCTTTTTAGTGGAAGCCTGGGGAGAAAATCTCCACATTTAGGTTCATAGGTTCATAGGTAGGTACTAGGCTATTGGCCCTAGGGCCTATACAAGCCTAACCAAAAATGTACCCTGGCTTTCGCCACCCAAGAAAATTATTTTCCTGTGCCCCTGTCAAGCAGAACCACAGAAGTGATCCCCGGGGTGAATTTCCTATTACCCATCCAATCATCAAGATTTTTCTGGAAGAGTGCTAATGAGGAGCTCTGTTTGACATAGATAGGTAGTCTGTTCCAGAGTATGGGAAGCCTCTGGGACAGGAATCTATCCTTCCAGCAAGTTCTGTTTATTATGGTGACAAGATTCAGGTCCCTAGAGCGTGTAGCTCGGATTTCTTTAAGTGGAGCATGTCCAACAGCTCTGGGTTTGACATAGCTTTGTATGTTAGGCAGAGATTGCCTCTGAGTAGGCGATATGTGACTGAGTAAAGCTGGAGTTTTTTGAGATGGTCTGCATAAGGCATCTGTTTGAGGCCAGTAATCCTCTTTGTGAGGTATTTTTGCGGCCTATCCAGTTGTTGTAGATGTCTTGTGAGGTACATACCAAAAGGGGCGTTGTACTCTATAATGGGTCTAATAAGTGATGAGTAGAGGGGAACAATGACCTCTTTTTTTCTGGATGAGAAACCTTTTTTGATGAGGTGTGCCATGTAGAAGGATTTCCTGACCACTTTGGCAATGTGATTATCAAAGGAGAGACTACTGTCCACCTGTGTCCCAAGGTCTCTTATCACCCTTTCGGTGTTAAGTAGACTACCGCCTATGTGGTAGTTCATGGGTACAGAATTATTACCAAAGGGGATGACAATGCACTTTTTGGCATTGAGCTTGAGACCATGTCTTTGACACCAGGCATCTGTCTCAGTGAGGTCCTTTTGTAGGATGTCCACATCATTAGGAGTTTCAATTATGGCTCCTAGTTTGCAGTCTTCTGTGAATTTAGTTAGCCAAAGACCTTCTGTGTTAGCTTGTACTTCAGAGAAGTAGATACAAAACAGGAGAGGACCCAGGACTGAACCCTGTGGTACTCCACTTGTCACTGGTCTGAAGTCTGATTTGGAGTCTGCTACTTTCACAGTGTGGGTTCTTTCAGTAAGCCAGTTGGCAACCCATCTTGTGACATAGGGATTTATACCTAGTTTAGTGAGTTTATCTATAATTCCAGAGTGGGGGATGGTGTTGAACGCCTTGACGAAATCTAGATAGGCTGTGTGAACCACCTTACCCTCATCCATGGCCTTGGTGACTACTTCAAAGAAGTCTATCAGGTTTAGGAGACATGATCTGCCTTTTACAAACCCAAACTGTGTGGGGTCCAGGGTTTGGAGATCTCCAATGTCTTTGTTTATGAGTTCCATGATGATACGTTCCATGGCCTTGCAGATGAGGCTCGTCAGGCTAATGGGGCGGTAGTTCCTGGGGTCTGTTGTGGCCCCCACTTTGTGGAGTGGGATAACTGTCATGGTGCACCATTCAATGGGCACAAAGCCTGAGGTGAGGCTATGATTGAACATGGTACTTAGGTGGGGTGCCAGTTCATTCTGTAGTTCATGTAGAAGGCTGCCAGGGATGTTGTCAGGTCCCACAGATGCTGTGTTCTTGGCTTTGGAGAGTGAAGTTTTTACCTGTGCAGCCATGATTACAGGAACTTTGCATTCTTCCGGTATAAAGATGGGCCCTTTAGGGGCTGAGAAGGGGGTAAAGTTAGCACTGAACCTATCTGCCAGGATGTTGGCAATATCAGTTGATTCTGTATATCTAGTGTCATTGTGCTATAACTCAGAGCAGATCTGAGTGTTGCCATGGAGATTTTTAACATAGCTATAGAATGCTTTGCGGTTGTCTTTAGAATCAGTGGCAATTTTGTTTTCATAACTAGCTTTGGAGGATTTTATGAGGGATCTCAGCTTCTTACAGAGGCTGACCAGGGAGTTCCTCCAATCGTGGGATTTTACTCTTTTTTGCAAGTTTCTTTCTTCTGTTGTAGAGTTTGTTTATGGCAGAAGACCACCAGATTAGCTTCCTTTTTTTAGAGGATAGCATCTTGGTTCTGTTAGGGATAGCACGATCCATGCACTCGTGTAAGTGCTTATAAAGTGCATTTGTGTAGGATTCAGCAGTTGTACCTCTATTGTCCATCTGCATGGGTGTCATGAAGTTTGCCACTTCTGTCTTAAGAAGCGTGAAGTTGGCTTTGGAGAAATTTTTTACAGTTGTTTTCCTAATGGGGGTGGGAGTGGGATGTGGATGTCTAGGGTGATTAGCTTGTGGTCGTATCTGACCAACGAGGAGCTGACCTCTGGTGTGGAACACCGGTCACCCATGTTGGTGATGACCAGGTCTAGGATATTGCTGCCTCTGGTGGGGGTGTGGATAAGTTGATCCAAAGCGTTGGAATTGATGATTTCCAGAAAATGTTGAGCAAAAGAGTTGGTACATGAGTAGTTTTCCCAGTTAATGATAAGGTAGTTGAAATCACCCATTATTAGAGTGTTGGGTTGTACCTTAATATTTTCCAGTGTATCAAGAAAAGAGGAGTGGGAATCCTGGGGCATGGTGGGGGGTCTGTAGCAAGCTACAATCTGGATTGTGGTTTTGCCCAGAGTTAGTTGAACTTGGATAATCTCAGATGCATTATGCTGAGCAACTAGCTTGGAGGTGTGGATATCCTTAATGAATATGGACACGCCTCCACCTTTAGTGTTTCGGTCCGGGTTTGGTGGCCGAAAGGTGTGGTATGAATTATAGCCTGGTAATGCAGGGGTGCTCTCTGGAGCTTTGAACCAGGTCTCTGTCACTGCACAGATGTCCATGTTCTCCATTTTAAGGAATGCCTCGAGTGAGTGCATTTTGAGGTTTAGACTTTTAGCATTGAGTAGCATTACCCTCAGATTTTGCTTGCTTGTACCTGTTATGGTGGTGAATTTGTCATTTGAACCTTGCCTAAAAAAGGCACTATAGGGGTGGTAAGAGCCTTTGCCAGTATCCGGAATCCCAAGGGTGACAGGTGCAGGCCATCTCTGGCAAAGCAGCGTGGTCTGTCAATCATGTCATCTCAGGCAGACAGATACTGGATTCCCTTAGAATGACACCAGAAGCTTAGCCAATTGTTAAAGTCAATCATTTTGTCCTTGTACTGTGGTGTCATTCTGGGTGATAGCAGGATGCTACTCAGGACTAGGGTCATACCGGCCTGGGCTACAAGATCAGAGAACTCCTCCTTGTCTCTTTTAATGTAGTCCAGGGAGGTACGTCATTCACACCAACATGGACAATAACAGAGTCATATTTGTACTTGTTGTGGAGTGACCTGAGTGCATGCATTATGTGGCAGATCCTGGCACCTGACAGGCAGCTGACAGTAACTTTTTCCTTGTTTAGCCTGGTGAGTGGAACATCAGTGTGCCTGACTATAGAGTCACCTATGACTAGAGTGTTGGCTACGTTATGCCTTATGGGCTGTAGTTGAGTGGCATACTGAGTATGTGGACTATGTGTCATTTGGGTTGTGTTGGAGGGTGGAGGTTGCTTGCATTTCTCCTTTGGAGGTCTCTGTTGTTTGGGCAGATTAGTACAGAGAGCCTCCGCGAATGTAGGTGTGTGTTTTGTGGTTCTGTGTGTGTGTTTTGGTGGTGTAGGTTTTGAGGGACTATGTGATGAGTGTGGTGCGGTGCAAGTGTTTACCTTCTCCTAATTGCTGCATTGTCTCAAGATGCCCAGATTCATCAGGTAGACAGGAGAAAACACCGGGAGCTGACCTTTAGACATGCCTGAATAGGTGCTTATTTATTAAGTACTAAAAACTGTTTTCCTCTAGACAAGTGAGGAAAGTTGAGTTGTGTAGTAATTTGTAACTTATTTAGTGCTTACAATGAGTTCTGAACAAGTGCTGAGATCAAAGAAACAGATGAGTGCTAAAACTAAAAAGCTGGCTAGTTGCAAGGGAAATTTTGAAAAACAGACTTTATGGCGCCAGGAATAGTTTAACCCCAGTTAAGTGTGTGTGGGGGGGGGGGCTTAGGAGCTCACAAACAGTCCTGGACATGGCAAATCTGTATCTGACCTGCTACAGGAAAGGGGGGAAGCAAGCTTAGAATTTTTTTTTTCCAGTAAAGTGGAAATGGAGAAAGCTGGAACAGAAGTTAATTCAATGTTAAGAATCTGAGTGGGTTGGCCTTCACAAATCTTCTCTATTAGATTGAGTGAACTAATGACACTAGACTGGGAGGAGTGTCACAGATCAAATATACAGTATGGGCGGGCAACTGCAAAGCCACCAAGTATAAAAACACACAACACTAAGGAGGGTTGGTGGGAAAAAAATTACTTCCTAGCTGTAGCCATTAAATGAAAGTTTTAAACAGATCAGGGAGCAGACTAGAGAATGCTTTTAACAGACAAAAATGCACATAAAGGTTCGGATAGAGCAATCACAAACAGAAAATACAACTCTCAGTATGAAAAAGCAGTTTACAGTTAAGTAATGCTAAAACAGTTTAAAACAGTACATAAATGCAGTGAAACAATAAAAAATCTTTATAACAGTGGAAAACTATAGTAGATCAACTGTATAGCACAATTATAAGCGTTTCAGAAGTGCAATTCAGTGAAATAAGTGTAAGAAATAACTTAGCCTGCTCTTGGAATCTTAAGGAATTTCCACTTATGCAATGCAATCCAGATACGGTTGCCATCCATCCCGTTGTCAGCGGGACACTCACGGTTTGAGTCCTCTCATCCCGCTTCCCGCGCTCACCAAACGTGGGACTGTAAAAGTCCCGTTTTTCCCCTTTGCGCTTCGCATTTTAAATTGCCGTGGAAAAGCTGAAAATACTTCCATTTTTTCCACGGAAATGCGGCTACGTCACCACCCGGACCTGCAGTTAGAGGGATTCTCTGCTAGGTCCGGGTGGTAATGCAGCACAGTAATTGGCTGCAGCCATTGTAGGGGGAGGGAACTTCTTCTGAAGAGCCCCATAAAGGTCGCAGCTGTAGAGCACTAAGCTCTATAGCAGCTGCGACAAAAGATCTGATTTTTTTCTCCAGCCAGCATTGAAGCCAGCCAGCATTGAAGCCAGCCAGCCAGCATTGAAGCCAGCCAGCCAGCCAGCATTGAAGCTAGCCAGCCCAGCCAGCCAGGAAAGAAGCAGCAAGGGAGCCTGCCAGCCAGCCAGCCAGGAAAGAAGCAGCAAGGGAGCCTGCCAGCCAGGAAAGAAGCAACAAGGGAGCCTGCCAGCAAGCCCAGCCAGCCAGGAAAGAAGCCAGCAAGGGAGCCAGCCAGCCAGCCCAGCCAGCCAGGAAAGAAGCAACAAGGGAGCCTGCCAGCCAGGAAAGAAGCAACAAGGGAGCCTGCCAGCCAGCCCAGCCAGCCAGGAAAGAAGCCAGCAAGGGAGCCAGCCAGCCAGCTCAGCCAGCCAGAAAAGAAGCCAGCAAGGGAGCCAGCCAGCCAGCCCAGCAATAACTGTGAGTGGTAAGTAGATAATTGCATTTTGTGGCTTTGGTTATTTAAAATGGGAATAGTGTGCTTTATTTAAGTTTTTAATGTTTAGAGGTAGATGGGGATGCAGTATGTAGTATTTAAATCTGTGCAGTGGTTATTTTGAGACTTTTGTACTAGTTTAAAATGGGAATATATTGTGGTTTAATTTTTTTAATGTTTAAAGGTAGATGGTGGGTGCAGTACGCAATATTTAAATCTGTGTAGTGGTTAGTTTGATATTTTTGAGTAGTAGTTTTTAAAGATATAAAACCTGAATGTATATGTAATTGTTATTATTCTTGGGGGTATGATTTGGAAGCATTACTTTTAAAAGGCTGAACTGTGTATAGAAGTTGTTTGTTTCTGTTGGGGGGCAGTGAAATATAAACTTAGTGTGACGCATTTCTATTGTAGCTTTTTCTGGGTATTGTCTGTTTGCAGATAGGAAATGTTTGAGCATAGTTTGCACTTTTTTGTATGGAAATATGCACTATAATGCTGTTTTCAGGAAGTTACGATATACTGTTTAGGTAATTTTTCCTGTTCCTGCAAGTCCATGTCTATGTGGTAGAAGTCTACCTTTTGAAGGGGAATGTTAACAGTTAATGTAATTCATTTATTATTCTAGTAGGTACACGTTGCCAATTTGTCAAAACTGTTTCAAGATTGTTTTCATTTATACTTGTAAATGTGTGCATTTAATTTATTATGCATTTTTAATAAGGTTAAAATGTACTGCTTTGCTTGTAATGTGAATATGGGTGTGTTACTTTTACTTGGGCCTGTTTATTGCATTGCTGTGCTGGATTAATTGCTATGTTTTGAGGTAAAAAGAGCCCATGGAGTCTGCTGTACATTGTAGTTTGTTACTTCTCTTGCAAGAAGTATTTTTAAAAGTTAAAATGTTTGGACTTTTTCCGTTGATTTTTTTTTGTGGATGGATGCTCAGAAGTTAATGCAACGTATTTGAGATTGTGCTAAACCATGTTGTTGTTACAGGGTAGTTTGCGTCTGTAAGTAGCAAAGTTTTTATTTTGTGTTTTAGTGATGTCTTCAACATACTTATTTACTGTTTTCATTATAATCCGATTATGACCAGTGCTGCTGTTGGGCATGTTCATTAATAGATCATTGCGCTGTGTAAATTAGTGCCATACATTTCTTAACTGCTGTGGTCAAAAGCTAAATTAGGTCTATGGTATCCACTGTGCATTCTCATTCATTTTACTGTTTTTTGGTTCAGTGAATGTGGTTAACTTTTTTGTCTTGTGGGGTGAGGTGGGCATGCTCAGTGGTAAAAATAATGCATTTCATTTTCTACAAGCTGTGTTAATGTTAGTTTTCAATGGCCAAAATGCCCCCTACATTACCTCATTTACTATTTGACCTTTTTCAAACTGTTTGTAAACTCTTTTTTGCTCCATTCCTCTATTTCGCATGCCAATGTTTTTTCAAGCCAGTTCTTTCACATGCCAATGTTTTTCCAGCCAGTTCTTTTGCATGCCAATGTTTCTAGCCAGTTCTTTCGCATGCCAATGTTTTTCAAGGCAGTTCTTTCGCATGCCAATGTTTTTCTAGCCATTTCTTTCACATGCCAATGTTTTTCTAGCCATTTCTTTCACATGCCAATGTTTTTTGAGCCAGCTCTTTCATGTGCCAATGTTTGTCGAGACAGTTCTTCGTATGCCAATGTTTTTTCAAGCCAGTTCTTCGTGTGCCAATGTTTTTTCAAGCCAGTTCTTTCGCATGCCAATGTTTTTCGAGCCAGTTCTTTTGTGTGCCAATGTTTTTTCAAGCCAGTTCTTTCACTTGCCAATGTTTTTCTAGCCATTTCTTTCACATGCCAATGTTTTTCGAGCCAGCTCTTTCATGTGCCAATGTTTTTCTAGCCATTTCTTTCACATGCCAATGTTTTTCGAGCCAGCTCTTTCATGTGCCAATGTTTTTCTAGCCATTTCTTTCACATGCCAATGTTTTTCGAGCCAGCTCTTTCATGTGCCAATGTTTTTCGAGACAGTTCTTTGTGTGCCAATGTTTTTTCAAGCCAGTTCTTCATGTGCCAATGTTTTTTCAAGCCAGTTCTTTCTCATGCCAATGTTTTTCGAGCCAGTTCTTTCGCATGCCCATGTTTTTCAAGCCAGTTTTTTGTGTGTCAATTAAGCCAGTTCATTTGTGCTGTGCAGCAGTATGTTACTGAACCCTACTAACAGTGTTGGTCAATATGTTGCATATCAGGTAAGTACAGATTCAAGCATGAAGAGAGCAGCAGCTTCATCACAGTCAACCAGCAGCAAGAGAATGTGCAAGTGGCAGGACGTTTGGAAAACAGAATTTGACTGGATCGAGAGATGCACTGATGTCAAAGCATTCTGCAGGTACTGCAAGAGAGAATTTCTAGTGACCCACGGTGGAAGAAATGATGTCGCACGACATGAGGCAACTGAACAACATAAGTCTGCCATTCTTCAAGCTAAATCCACTCACCTGATGACAAAGTGGGCAAGGAATGCAAACCTTGAGGGACCAGAACTTAGAATCATTGCAGCAGAAGCCTCTGAGGTTTTCCATGCTGTTAAGCACAATATTTCGTATAACAGCTTGTACTGTGCAGTAAAGTTGGCCAGCCAGTTGTATAGTGACTCAGACACTGCAAAGAAACTATCTTGTGGCAGAACCAAGGCTGAAGCCATAGTTGAAAATGTTTTGGGGCCACACTCATTGGAATGCCTCCTGCATGACCTTCAAAAACCAGGTACTTCATATGCAATTTCATCAGATGCTTCCAACAAGGGGAACATAAAATGATTTCCCCTTGTTGTGAGGTATTTTTCTAAAGAAGAAGGGGTGGTGAATGGCCTTTTAGACTTCTATGAAGACCCTGATGAATCGGCACAGGCTATTTCACAGCAAATTTCCAACATTATGGAAAGGCATTCCTTGCCCTGGAACCATATTTCAGCTTATGGGGCTGATAATGCTAGTGTGAACTATGGGAAGAAATCTGGTATGTATACCAGATTAAAACAAAAGTGCCCATCACTCCAGAAAGCTAACTGTGTTGCCCATATCATTCACAATGCAGCCAAAAAAGCTGCAGCACAACTACCATACGATGTGGAAGCATTTGTAATGAGACTTTTCAGCCACTTTTCCGGTTCTGCCACAAGGACCAGAGACTTGAAAGACTTCTTTGAGTTTTGTGGCATGGAATTTGAGAGTCTGTTAAGACATGTGCCAACAAGGTGGCTGTCACTACTCCCAGCCATTGAAAGAGTAGTGAAAAATCTCCCAGTGCTCCAGTCCTATTTCCTCTCTCAGGGAGAAGGAGACCCCCCGGCAGATATGGCAGTACTTTTCAGGTAATGAGCATGGTGAGAATGAATTGCCTACACTGCCTCAGTACTATCTGCACTTTCTCTGTGCTGTTCTTGTTGATTTTAATGAACATATAAGTACATTAGAAAAATCAGCACTTACTGCCATGGAAACTTTTTGTGTAATGGTCTCTCTGAAGCAAAAACTGCAGGCAAGAGCTGAAGGTGCTTTCTTTGGAGGGAAACTTAGGGCACTTATGAGCACATTAGACAGCACTTCTGCTAGCAAACTGAAAAGAGACTTTATTGTGTTCTTGGAGACAGCAGTGAAATACCTGGAGCAGTGGTTTGATTATACTGAAAGCAACTACTTGTTTACACTATCTAAATTATCTCTAAATGAGCCCTTTGCCTTCAGTGACTTGCTTAATGTGACCACTGCCCTGAGTCTGCAGGATGTAGATGAAGATTATCTTTTTAGGGACTACTTGGCAATTAGGCCCTCTCGAACAGTTATGTAACACAAGCTTGACCCCAGGAGAGAAGTGGCTGAAGCTTTTCAAAGAAGGGCCTGAACTTACTACACTCTATCCGGTAATTGCTAGGGTTTTATCTATACCACCCTCAAACGCATTTGCAGAAAGAGTTTTTTCATTGGTGAAAGGTAAATGGACAGATGTGCGAAACCGATGTAGTGTGGACTTGTTAAAAGCTGAACTAATGATGAGTGTAAATTACCGGATGAAATGTTGTGACTTTTACTCAAATATTATTTCAAATCGGGCCCTTCTTCAAGCCATAAAATCAAATTCAAAATACACTTTTAAAAAAAAGTGATTTATTGTACTAGTGTGCAGTATAAAGTACTAGGGTGCAGTTCGTAATTTTGTGTTTTTCTTTGTTTAGCATTAATTTGTACTAGGGTATGTAGTTTTGTGTTCTTTGCTTTAGCTTTAATTGACAAAGTCTTAATTTTATACTTGGCTTGTATGTGGTATGTAGATTTTTTTAAGTTTTCTTTCTGAATAGCAATGGATGGTTTATGAATTTTACTTTTTAAATAAACAAGTGCCTGTTTAATGAGTAGTGTGTTTTTAATTCCTTTAAAGTTTATTGTTACAACTGATTAGTGTGTGTGCAGTAATAGTTCACTTCATTTAAATGGTTTGAGTTTTCAGTATGCTGTAATGTCACGATGTTGCATCCATAACTAATACTGCATCTCCTTTAACAACTCTGGTGATGTCGTGGTGGGGGTGTGGCCAGTGTCATGTTGGCCACAACCTATCCTGTTGACCACACCCCCATGTCCCACTTTGCCCTTGTTAAAAGGTGGCAACCCTGAATCCAGAGCCTGACAATACAAGCAGAGCCTTTATAAGACACATGGTTTATATAGCAGTAAGAATGGAAGAGTTGGGAAGATCTGATTACTCCTCAGCCCCTGCTATTACCCAATCACTCGTACTACAGAAGGACAGGAGGCCTTGTTACTCTCAATAATGAAGACAATCAGCAGAAAATGGCTGCCAGAAACACAAACAAAACTTCCCGCCCACACAACAGGCCTCTATCAAGATTATGCCACCTGAGCAGAACACAGAAACCACACTTTAAAGCAAAGAAAGAACACCCACAAATAGAAAATCCAAGTCTCAGTATGAAAAAGCAGTTTGCAATTTAGTAATTTAAATAAAACAAAAACAATTATAGTAATGCACACTATTACAGTTCCTAGCTGTAGCCACTAAATTAAAGTTTTAAACAGATCAAGGAGCAGACTAGATAATGCTTTTAACAGACAAAAATGCACATAAAGGTTCGGATAGAGCAATCACAAACAGAAAATACAACTCTCAGTATGAAAAATCAGTTTACAGTTAAGTAATGTTAAAACAGTTTAAAACAGTACATAAATGCAGTGAAACAATAAAAAAAGCTTTATAACAGTGCAAAAATATAGTAGATCAACTGTATAGCACAATTATAAGCGTTTCAGAAGTGCAATTCAGTGAAATACGTGTAATAAATAACTTAGCCTGCTCTTGGAATCTTAAGGAATTTCCTCTTATGAAATGCAATCCAGAGCCTGACAATACAAGCAGAGCCTTTATAAGACACAGGGTTTATATAGCAGTAAAAATGGAAGAGTTGGGAAGATCAGATTACTCCTCAGCCCCTGCTATTACCCAATCACTCGTACTACAGAAGGACAGGATGCCTTGTTACTCTCAATAATGAAGACAATCAGCAGAAAATGGCTGCCAGAAACACAAACAAAACTTCCAGCCTACATAACAGGCCTCTATCAAGATTATGCCACCTGAGCAGAACACAGAAACTTTTAGTTATGTACTCACGTAAAACACGAACTCTGGAACCAAGCAGGACAAGTAATAACGCTCTTTATTTCAGGAATCACGTTTTCGCTCCCACACTGTAGAAGCTTCATCAGTTAATACAAAATAATTCATTAACATTTGTTGTTTATATATGTTACAGCCATGATGTCATTTCCTTTTTATTTTATTTTAAAGCAACAAGACTAAATTAAAAAATATTATGTACTGGAAGACATCATCACATCTAAAAGTGGCACTTCATGCTATACTTGATAGCTCCATCATCGCACATTTGTAGTATATTATTACTGCCAAATTTATAATTTAATATAATCAGTTAAAAACATTTTTTATATGTATATAAAAATATAATTTAAAATGTATATAAAATGAAGGATATATCAGTTCTATGTAATTCTTTTATTTAATTTATTACTATATATATATAGGTGATACAAAATAATGTAATTACCACCTCTATTCTATTATTATTAAGGTAATTTTATACATATCTAAAATAGAATAATATCCTTCCTTTATCTCATATAACTCCTATATTTGAGAAGGACTGAGATATTGCAGGATTCATTTAATCCCGGATAGGTGAAGGCATCCACACCTATCTGCCACTCTAATTCTCTAAGTTCGAGTAAGAGAGTTTGGGGTCCACCCCTTATTCCAGTTAAAACCTGCTCTATGCCCATAAATTGGAAACTATGTCCAATATTTTGTAAGACATGTTTGGACAAAGCATTATCCAGCTTTTTATTTTTGATCGCATAAAGGTGTTGGTATATTCGATTCCAGCTTAGTCGGTCTTACCGATATAAAAACATGGGCAACAAGTACAAAAAGCAATGTATATCACAGAATTTGTAGCGCAATTAATTCTAGAATTAATGGTATATTTTCTATCTCTAATTGTGAATGTGTTGCCTATTTTCAAACAATTGCATCTATTACAAAATCCGCACATAAATGTGCCAGGTTGTCTGTTAGAAAATGTACATTTTGCAGGTCTCTGTAATAATTCTTTTAAATTCCTGCCCCTCTTAAAAACTACAGATGGGTGTGGACCTAGTTTCTGAAACAATCCAGGATTATTAAAAATAAAATACCAGTTTTTCTTAATAATATTCCATACATCACCAATATGTCTATTAAATGTTAAAACAATACTTGTCCTGAATTTGTTCATATTTTGATTGTGATTACTAGTGTCAATAACCATACTAGTTTGATCTAAACTATTTTCTAAAGGTTCACTTATTACTTCATTGCCATCAATATTTGGAATTTGATGTTTACATCTTACCAATGGCTGGTAAAAGCCTGTGTCGCGTTTGAAGGAAACCTCATAAATTAATTCATCAATTAGGTACTCTGGGTACCCCCTGTTTGTAAACAGATCCTTCAAGAAGGAACACTCATCTCTGAATGTTTCAATTGTGCTACACATACGAACAGCTCTAACTAGCTGTCCTTTAACAATAGATCTTTTTTGTTTAGCTGGATGGTTACTGGAGTAATGTAAGAAAGCGTTACAGTAAGTAGGCTTTCTGTATATTGAAGTCAAAAAACAGCCATTTACCACATCTTTTGTTAATTCAACATCTAGATAGTCAATAACACTGTTAGAAAACTTATAGGTGAATTTCAAGAATGTGCTAGAGTTGTTCATAAACTCCACTAATTCCATTGCTTCACTTTCACTACCCTTAATTAAAATAAACACATCATCCAGAAAACGTGTGTAGTACTTCACATTTCTAAATAGGGGGTTGTTTTTCAGTGTAACCTTTTCCCAGTAAGCCACCACTAGGTTCGCCACGCTTCCCCCACATGGTGAACCCATGGCTATACCTTTTTTCTGTAAATAGTATTGATTGTTAAAGAGAAAAAAGTTTGATGTTAAAACAATATCTAGCAGTTGTGAAACCAAAGAGATCTCGTTTTTTGTAGCTCCCAAGCTTTCCAACATCAATGCACTCCATTCAATTGCTTCTTGGTGTGGAATCGATGTATAGAGATCGATGACATCTATAGTCAAGAAGTTGAATGTGGTATCAAAAGTGATGTTGTTTATAGACTCTAGGAAAGTCCAGGAGTCTTTACAGATCTCAGATATTTGTTTTAAATATTTCGAAATAATGTCAATTACTCTAGCACATGGATGAATAATACTGCACCTACCATCAATTAATGCTCGCATAGGTGGATTTGAGATACTTTTATGTAATTTTGGACACCCAAACATAACGGGTATTTTAGGTGTTACAATATTAATAAAATTAAAAGTATCTGTGTCTATTAAGCCATCTATAAGTAGGTCACGAAAATAACCTCTGATCCTTTTGTAGGCTCCCATCATTTCATTATATGAAGCATTTATATATGCATCAGAGTCTAGGATCAGTAACATTCTATTAACATATTCAGAATTATCAAAGATGGCTACCCCACCCCCTTATCGGGTTTTATCACCCTTACTGCTATTGACGATAGGTTATTATATGCTTTGGTTTGTTCATATGATATATTACTTTTAGAGTCAAACCATTTTAAACTGTGGAACAAATGCCTGAAGTCAAGTTCACATACATTTTCAAATGTATTCAGGTTGGGGTGTAGTGGGGATTAAATGTGCTAGGTAGTTTAAAAGGTAATGTCTCACCTGCAGGCCCATTGCTGAACAGTAATTTTAAATTTAGCTTGCGGACATATATTTTTAAATCCAAGATAGTTTTTGCTAAATCTAATTTTTGATCCGGTACAAAGGAAAAGCCTTTTGCTAACAACTCTACTAAATCCTGGTCTATATTACATGAAGAAAAATTATATACTTTAAAATCCCATTCTTTGTTTAATAAAATACTGGGTCTATCAAACCCATCTATTAACAGTCCATCACGTTCAATGTATTGGCTACTATCTGGCCGTACAGTATCACAAAGAGATGTTAGACTGTTAGGGGAATCTAATTTTTCTTGTTCCACCGATTCTGACCATTTTTGTTGTTGTTGTTCTTCCTCCCTAAAAAAGGCTTTTGGCCCCTTTTATTTGTGTGGTTTCCTTGATTTTGCTGCTGGGCCGCCTTTATCCTATTACTTCTCCTCAGTTCATGATTAGCATTAGTTCTGCCCACATTTTCATCAGAAGTTGTATTGTCATTTACATTACTGTCCAGGTCATCCACTACAAAATTGTCCAAATCTTCAGTCATATTGTTTAAGTTTCCTTCATTTGTCAGTTGTTGTGGGAGATTTGGATACGCCAGTCCTTTGCTATAGGCATGTCTATCTCTCACTAATTTATATAATATACCATTAATTCTAGAATTAATTGCGCTACAAATTCTGTGATATACATTGCTTTTTGTACTTGTTGCCCATGTTTTTATATCGGTAAGACCGACCGCAAGCTGGGCGATCGAATATACCAACACCTTTATGCGATCAAAAATAAAAAGCTGGATAATGCTTTGTCCAAACATGTCTTACAAAATATTGGACATAGTTTCCAATTTATGGGCATAGAGCAGGTTTTAACTGGAATAAGGGGTGGACCCCAAACTCTCTTACTCGAACTTAGAGAATTAGAGTGGCAGATAGGTGTGGATGCCTTCACCTATCCGGGATTAAATGAATCCTGCAATATCTCAGTCCTTCTCAAATATAGGAGTTATATGAGATAAAGGAAGGATATTATTCTATTTTAGATATGTATAAAATTACCTTAATAATAATAGAATAGAGGTGGTAATTACATTATTTTGTATCACCTATATATATATAGTAATAAATTAAATAAAAGAATTACATAGAACTGATACATCCTTCATTTTATATACATTTTAAATTATATTTTTATATACATATATATAAAAAACGTTTTTAACTGATTTATATTAAATTATAAATTTGGCAGTAATAATATACTACAAATGTGCGATGATGGAGCTATCAAGTATAGCATGAAGTGCCACTTTTAGATGTGATGATGTCTTCCAGTACATAATATTTTTTAATTTAGTCTTGTTGCTTTAAAATAAAATAAAAAGGAAATGACATCATGGCTGTAACATATATAAACAACAAATGTTAATGAATTATTTTGTATTAACTGATGAAGCTTCTACAGTGTGGGAGCGAAAACGTGATTCCTGAAATAAAGAGCGTTATTATTTGTCCTGCTTGGTTCCAGAGTTCGTGTTTTACGTGTTTGTCAAGATTCCTGTATTTCTTAAGAGTATGTCGATCGGAACCTCTGGCAGCCCGAGGACACCGAATTTGTTTGGTTCTAGTGAACCAAACAAGGAGGACGAAGAATTGAATGTAGCCTCCCTGCTTGGATTACTAAATCAGCGTCTAGCACAATTGGACAAACGGCTTGACGCAATTGAAAAGAACAATGTGGCACTTCAAAGTGGAACTGGAGGCGCGAACATTGGAGTCTCTTGGTCCAACATCGTTGGCGCATCAATAAATAATGGTATTACGAACAGTTCCAACGGTTCTATTCCGCCAGGCCAGCATATCAACAGCGGCCAACAAACAACAAATGGGCGCAATATCCCTAACGGACTACCTTTGCAAACAAACAGGGCAACGGATTCTACCGTTGCAAGAGAGGTAGTAGACAGTTTCCCTACTACAACAACTAACTTGGGGTTTGGTAATGGAACTCCAAATTGTATACGAGCACCGGATAATATACCAGGAGCAAGACAACAGGTGACGGAAAGATGTGTCCCAAACTATAATCGGATAACTAACGAGGTGCCTTCTTTTTCCACATGGGTAGAGAATGTGGATTCTTTTGGGTTCGCTGTTCAGGAGTGTATGGATAGACGACTACAAGATCAAGCCACAGGAAGTTCAAGTAATATAGGTGAGAATTTGAAATTGTTTGACCAAAAGTTACTAAAGATAAAAAAGTTACAGTTGGAAGTTTCTTACTTCCAACAATGTATTGTTGAAAAAATAATACCGAAGGGTCTGAGAAACTCTTTCAGACCCACTACTCTTTTTAGTGACTGTAACTTCCAGAAAGATTTAACAACTCTTTTTGACAAACAAGGTCTGGAACTATTGGAGCTAATGGTCAAATACTACAATAACTATATTAGTGGCTTACTTATTGATACTGAAAAGCTTGATAATACGATTAAAAACGACATGGACTTTGTTAGTTACAAGTATGACTACGAGCGCATCTTTAAAAGTATTGATGCGCTCATGGTTAAATTGAAACTTACTAAAACTAAGAAATTAGTGAGAGATAGACATGCCTATAGCAAAGGACTGGCGTATCCAAATCTCCCACAACAACTGACAAATGAAGGAAACTTAAACAACATGACTGAAGATTTGGACAATTTTGTAGTGGATGACCTGGACAGTAATGTAAATGACAATACAACTTCTGATGACAATGCGGGCAGAACTAATGCTAATCATGAACTGAGGAGAAGTAATAGGATAAAGGCGGCCCAGCAGCAAAATCAAGGAAACCACACAAATAAAAGGGGCCAAAAGCCTTTTTTAGGGAGGAAGAACAACAACAACAAAAATGGTCAGAATCGGTGGAACAAGAAAAATTAGATTCCCCTAACAGTCTAACATCTCTTTGTGATACTGTACGGCCAGATAGTAGCCAATACATTGAACGTGATGGACTGTTAATAGATGGGTTTGATAGACCCAGTATTTTATTAAACAAAGAAGGGGATTTTAAAGTATATAATTTTTCTTCATGTAATATAGACCAGGATTTAGTAGAGTTGTTAGCAAAAGGCTTTTCCTTTGTACCGGATCAAAAATTAGATTTAGCAAAAACTATCTTGGATTTAAAAATATATGTCCGCAAGCTAAATTTAAAATTACTGTTCAGCAATGGGCCTGCAGGTGAGACATTACCTTTTAAACTACCTAGCACATTTAATCCCCCACTACACCCCAACCTGAATACATTTGAAAATGTATGTGAACTTGACTTCAGGCATTTGTTCCACAGTTTAAAATGGTTTGACTCTAAAAGTAATATATCATATGAACAAACCAAAGCATTAAATAACCTACGGGAACTAGCAGTAAGGGTGATAAAACCCGATAAGGGGGGTGGGGTAGCCATCTTTGATAATTCTGAATATGTTAATAGAATGTTACTGATCCTAGACTCTGATGCATATATAAATGCTTCATATAATGAAATGATGGGAGCCTACAAAAGGATCAGAGGTTATTTTCGTGACCTACTTATAGATGGCTTAATAGACACAGATACTTTTAATTTTATTAATATTGTAACACCTAAAATACCCGTTATGTTTGGGTGTCCAAAATTACATAAAAGTATCTCAAATCCACCTATGCGAGCATTAATTGATGGTAGGTGCAGTATTATTCATCCATGTGCTAGAGTAATTGACGACATTATTTCGAAATATTTAAAACAAATATCTGAGATCTGTAAAGACTCCTGGACTTTCCTAGAGTCTATAAACAACATCACTTTTGATACCACATTCAACTTCTTGACTATAGATGTCATCGATCTCTATACATCGATTCCACACCAAGAAGCAATTGAATGGAGTGCATTGATGTTGGAAAGCTTGGGAGCTACAAAAAACGAGATCTCTTTGGTTTCACAACTGCTAGATATTGTTTTAACATCAAACTTTTTTCTCTTTAACAATCAATACTATTTACAGAAAAAAGGTATAGCCATGGGTTCACCATGTGGGGGAAGCGTGGCGAACCTAGTGGTGGCTTACTGGGAAAAGGTTACATTGAAAAACAACCCCCTATTTAGAAATGTGAAGTACTACACACGTTTTCTGGATGATGTGTTTATTTTAATTAAGGGTAGTGAAAGTGAAGCAATGGAATTAGTGGAGTTTATGAACAACTCTAGCACATTCTTGAAATTCACCTATAAGTTTTCTAACAGTGTTATTGACTATCTAGATGTTGAATTAACAAAAGATGTGGTAAATGGCTGTTTTTTGACTTCAATATACAGAAAGCCTACTTACTGTAACGCTTTCTTACATTACTCCAGTAACCATCCAGCTAAACAAAAAAGATCTATTGTTAAAGGACAGCTAGTTAGAGCTGTTCGTATGTGTAGCACAATTGAAACATTCAGAGATGAGTGTTCCTTCTTGAAGGATCTGTTTACAAACAGGGGGTACCCAGAGTACCTAATTGATGAATTAATTTATGAGGTTTCCTTCAAACGCGACACAGGCTTTTACCAGCCATTGGTAAGATGTAAACATCAAATTCCAAATATTGATGGCAATGAAGCAATAAGTGAACCTTTAGAAAATAGTTTAGATCAAACTAGTATGGTTATTGACACTAGTAATCACAATCAAAATATGAACAAATTCAGGACAAGTATTGTTTTAACATTTAATAGACATATTGGTGATGTATGGAATATTATTAAGAAAAACTGGTATTTTATTTTTAATAATCCTGGATTGTTTCAGAAACTAGGTCCACACCCATCTGTAGTTTTTAAGAGGGGCAGGAATTTAAAAGAATTATTACAGAGACCTGCAAAATGTACATTTTCTAACAGACAACCTGGCACATTTATGTGCGGATTTTGTAATAGATGCAATTGTTTGAAAATAGGCAACACATTCACAATTAGAGATAGAAAATATACCATTAATTCTAGAATTAATTGCGCTACAAATTCTGTGATATACATTGCTTTTTGTACTTGTTGCCCATGTTTTTATATCGGTAAGACCGACCGCAAGCTGGGCGATCGAATATACCAACACCTTTATGCGATCAAAAATAAAAAGCTGGATAATGCTTTGTCCAAACATGTCTTACAAAATATTGGACATAGTTTCCAATTTATGGGCATAGAGCAGGTTTTAACTGGAATAAGGGGTGGACCCCAAACTCTCTTACTCGAACTTAGAGAATTAGAGTGGCAGATAGGTGTGGATGCCTTCACCTATCCGGGATTAAATGAATCCTGCAATATCTCAGTCCTTCTCAAATATAGGAGTTATATGAGATAAAGGAAGGATATTATTCTATTTTAGATATGTATAAAATTACCTTAATAATAATAGAATAGAGGTGGTAATTACATTATTTTGTATCACCTATATATATATAGTAATAAATTAAATAAAAGAATTACATAGAACTGATACATCCTTCATTTTATATACATTTTAAATTATATTTTTATATACATATATATAAAAAACGTTTTTAACTGATTTATATTAAATTATAAATTTGGCAGTAATAATATACTACAAATGTGCGATGATGGAGCTATCAAGTATAGCATGAAGTGCCACTTTTAGATGTGATGATGTCTTCCAGTACATAATATTTTTTAATTTAGTCTTGTTGCTTTAAAATAAAATAAAAAGGAAATGACATCATGGCTGTAACATATATAAACAACAAATGTTAATGAATTATTTTGTATTAACTGATGAAGCTTCTACAGTGTGGGAGCGAAAACGTGATTCCTGAAATAAAGAGCGTTATTACTTGTCCTGCTTGGTTCCAGAGTTCGTGTTTTACGTGTTTGTCAAGATTCCTGTAATTCTTAAGTTATGTACTCACCATAACTTTAGATGTTTGGGATCCATCTCGCCTACATTCTGTACTGATGGGTTCGGAGCCGATCCCTCGGCTCCGACTCGGCACGCTTATGCTATAGAGCGAGGCCTCTTATTGGCTGAGCTATCTTTATCCCAGGATGCACCACCACTAATCCCCCAGATCTTGTTTGTCCGCATTCATGCTCACATGCACAACTTGTTTATATAACATTGTTAGATGTTTCAAGATGAAACAACAGGATTCGGACCTTCTGATATCCTCTGATCTCCAAGGAAGGGGGAAGGAGGGTGGGTTATTAGGAATGTAGGTGAGATGGATCCCAAACATCTAAAGTTATGGTGAGTACATAACTAAAAGATGTTATGTGATCCTATCTCTACATTCTGTACTGATGGGACAGCGTCCCTAGCACCTAAATCCCGGGTGGCTCATTGGAAAACACTCCTGAGCACTGTGGAACCAAATAAAGCTCGTCCTCTAGATGCCACATCTAATTTGTAGTGGGAAATAAAGGTGTGCGGGGAAGACCATGTAGCCGCAGCACAAATGTCACTAATAGCAAGCTTAGAATGAAATGCTATCGAAGTAGCCATAGCCCTTGTAGAATGAGCTTTGACAGAGGCAGTAAGCTCTTTGTTAGAATAAAAATAAGCTTGAGTAATACAGTCCCTGATCCATTTGGCAATAGTGACCTTCGTGACAGCTTTGCCCAATTTATTGTCTGCAAAGGATACAAACAACTGATCTGTTTTCCTTGATTGTTTGGTCCTATCTAGATAAAAACGTAACTGTCTGTGGACATCTAGTGTGTGGAATATGAACTCTGCTTTGTTAGAGTATTTTGGGAAAAAAACTGGAAGCTCTAACGATTGCTGTAAGCAGAAACTAGAACAAACTTTAGGGACAAAGGAAGGATCTGGCCTGAGGGATACTCTGTCTTTGTGAAAAACCAAGTACGGGGGTTTTCCTGACAAAGCCTGAAGTTCTGAAACTCTTCTGGCAGAAGTAATCGCCACCAGAAAGGCTGTCTTCCATGACAGAAACTTTAGATCACATGTAGCTGCCGGTTCAAAGGGGAAAGAAGTCAAGGCGCGTAATACTATATCGAGATCCCATGGAGGTGCAGGATGAGAAATCGGAGGTCTTAATAGAGCAGCACCTTTCAAGAAGGTCTTACACAATCTGTTGCTCATTAAAGGTGGGCTATGGATTCGTGAAAATTAGAAATTGCTGCCAATTGTACTTTGATGGTAGAAACTGAAGAGCCTTGATTGAAAAGAGAAGTCAGAAATTTTAGTACTTCTGCCACGGGGATAGAAATGGGGTCCAGGCCCCGGAGTTGAGCCCAAATAGCAAATCTTTTCCATTTGCTAGAATACAGTTTCTTTGTAGCAGACTTATGGGCCAAAGATAATATGTGTACAACATCTGGATCCAATGTATGACTCCTGACTATCGTCGGAAGAGGAGGAGCCAAGCCGTCAATTTTAAGGTGTGCAGGGACTGGTGGAATAGTCCCGACTGATGAACCAGTAGGTCTGGGATCTGATCCAGGAACCATGGACCTCCCAGGGCATGTTTCCGAAGATAGGGAAACCACACTTGACGAGGCCAGTAAGGAGCAATTAAGATCATTTTGCTCCCCAAGAGAGATGCCTTTTGAATCACTCTGGGAAGGAGAGGAACTGGTGGAAAGGTGTAAAGCAAGCCGGTGGGCCAATGATGGACTAATGCATCCATGGGGCTCTTCCCCGGAGCCGGGGTTAGGGAGAAGAATTCTTTGCACTTCGCATTCAGAGGAGTTGCGAAGAGGTCGCAACACGGAACTCCCCATTCGCTGAAAATCTGACTTGCAACTGTCATATTCAGAGACCATTCGTGAGGAGAGAGGATGGTTCTGCTCAATCTGTCGGCTATCACATTGGACTTGCCCGGTATGTGAGTAGCCACTAGGAAGCGTTTGGTCGAGACTGCCCATTCCCAAACTCTCATGGCTTCTCTGCAAAGAGGATAGGATCGGGTCCCTCCCTGTTTGTTCAAGTACCAAACAACTGACATGTTGTCTGAGTGAACAGCAATTACGCCCTGAGGGAGATAATCGTGAAGGGCTTGAAGGGACAGAAGTACTGCCCTCATTTCTAAGATGTTGATATGAAGCAAAGTCTCTTCCGGATGCCATTTGCCTTGGACTGACCTGCCCAGGGAATGCCCCCCCCACCCCGTTTGGGAGGCGTCCGTGGTCAAAGTGGCCGCCTGAGGAGGTAGAACAAAGGGTCGTCCCTGATCCAAGTTGGAGGGAACTAGCCACCAGCGAAGGTCCCGTCTGCAAGATTCCGTGATCCATACAAGGTGACTGAGGGGGGGGGTCCTGAAAGGACCACTGAGCTGAAAGAAGCCACTGGAGAATTCTCATGTGCAACCTTGCCAAGGGGACTAGAAGAACCGTGGCGGACATGGATCCTAATAGCTGCAGGACCATTCTGGCTAGGGCTTTGGACCTGGGAAGTAAGGCTCGAACTTGAGTCTGTATGGTTTCTATTCTGTCTGTAGGTAGATAGACCCGCATTTGATTTGAGTATATCTCTACCCCTATGAATCTTATTCGTTGAGATGGCAGCAACACAGACTTTGGCCAATTGAAGGTGATTCCAAGGGAATTGCCCAGAGAAATAGTGGCTTGTAGGCTCCGCAGAAGTAGATGCTTGGAGGTGGCAGTAAGGAGCCAGTCGTCTAGATACAGAAACACCTGGAATCCTAGACTTTTCAGGTGAGCAGTCACGACTGCCAAACACTTGGTGAACACCCTGGGGGCTGTGGTGAGACCAAAGGGCAGCGCACGGAACTGAAAATGACTGCCTCCTAGGCTGAAGCGCAGATGTCTCCTGGACGCTTGATGTACCATGATATGATAATAAGCGTCCTTGAGATCTATGGAGCACATCCAAACACCTTTCTCCAGCAATGGGAGAATGGTTTGTAGGGTGACCATTCGGAACTTGGACTTTCTGACTGAACGGTTTAGGATGCTGAGGTCCAAAATGGGCCTCAAGTCCCCGGTCTTTTTTGGCACCAAAAAGAATCTTGAGTAAGTCCCTAATCCGATCTGGTCTGCGGGGACCGGTTGGATGACTCCTTTTTGCAGCAGCTTTGAAACTTCTGAGGCTGCGGTATCCCGCTGACTGGGTGGCAGGTCCAGGATTTTTTGGACGGAGGGGGGGGGTGAGAGAATGGGATGGAGTAACCTCCGGCGATAATCCGAAGCACCCATCGGTCCTGGGTGATACCTTCCCAGGCCTTTAGGTGCTTCGAGAACGACCCCTGACTGGCTCCGAGCAGCACAGCCGGGCAATCCCTCAGGGATTATGAAAGGCTGAAGAGCCACGAAAGGACTCGCGGTCTCCAGTGTTGCGAGGGCCTCTGCCGCCTCTGGGACGGCGTCTTCCGGAAGAATTTCCCCCTCCTCTGCCTCTGGAAGGGGAATCCTCCTGCTGAGAGGGGTAAGGCTTCTGAGATCTACGGAACCACATTTTCCCTCCTCTTTTAGCCTTGAGATAAGGCCGAAAGGGTGGGGAAAATCGTGCCCCTACGGCAGTCAGAGTCTTACCCTCCTGTTCACAGCGGGTTAGTGTGTCCTTTACCTTGGGTCCAAACAGGGAGGACCCATCAAAGGGGACGTCAGCAAATGAAGACTTAAAGGCCTCCGCAAAATGACACAGGCGGAGCCAGGCTTGTCTCCGTAGAGCAATGCCTGTACCCGCCACTCTACTCGCCCCTTCGGCTGCATAAGAAATGAGCCTCATGGACAAGTTCAAAATGGACGACATTGTAGCCAGCTGAGAGCCAACCGTCTGGGCCAGCTCCTCAGGCAGGTTACCCAAGAGGGTATCGGATAGCTCCTTAATTAGATCCCTCTGAAATCTGGTAAAGTGCGTAAGGTAGTTCAAAGACCTCAGTGTAAAGGCCGCTGAACTGAGGGTGCGCTTTCCGTACCGATCCATGCTCCTAGACTCCTTATTAGGAGGATGGACGGACGTATAAGCCTCTGCTACATCTTGCTGGGTAGCAGATGCCACCACCAAAGCATCTACAGCCACACCTTTGGTTAGGATCTCTCTATCAGGGGGTGCCGAGAGAAATTTGTTCGGACGAGTAGGCACCGGTTCCACAGAGTCTGGGTGTTCCCACGCCCTTCGACAGATCAAATCCAAGAGCTCATCGAAGGGCGGAGACACCCAGGAGGCGGAGGGCTGAGCCCCAAAGGCCTTCAGGAACACCGACTCATCAGCAGAGGGAGGTTTTGACTGCCAGCCGCCTCGTTGTTTTAGGGCTTCCAGGATGTCTGCAAAGGAGACATCATCCGAGGACGACTTGGGGGACCCCTCTGCATCATCGAGATCAGTGTCAGATGTCAGAGACTCATCAGGGGAGTCAACATGCTTCCTCTTGCACGATCTCTTCCTGGGGGGGTTCTTCTGAAGAGGCTTCAGAAGGACCTCCAGGAGGGGGAGAAACCCCAGCGGGGGTAACCTGAGGCCCGGGGGCTCCACTGTCTAAGGACAGGGGGACTGCCAATGACCCAGTCTCCGTATGTAGGGAAGGAGCTGGGGAAACCATGGAGGTAGCCAAGGAAGATTTGGCTAAAGCACTCCTCATAGCCCTGAAGGCGGGACCACCAGAATCCTGGGAGGGTCCCACCTCCATGGCCACGACAGTGGACGGCACTCCTGCCGCCGACGCACCAAGAGGGAGACTTGGGACCGAAAGCGTCAATCCCGAAGCCTCCCCCCCCAGGGCCGAAGGAAGAAGTCCGTGTACTGAACTCCGACCCAAGAGCCGGAGTTGGAGCAAGGGTCGGGCCTGACCCTAACACCTCCACAGGTTCCACCAGCACTGGCTCCAACGGTGCCAAAGCTGTTGGAGGAGGAACCACAGTAGGGGAGTGGACCATCGGCACCGAAGCCAAATGGGCTGGAGCCGAAACTAGCTTTTGGAACACCGGAGACTGGAAGAGTCGAAGGAGCACCCTGTCGATGTCCGAATCAGACATCTTGGATGATCTAGAGGATACCGATCGGGCCCGAACCGATTTCTCCATCGGCCCGAAGGGGCTCGGGACCGGCTCGAATGGACTCAACAACTATCGGCTCTGAGGAAGGTTTCAAGAAATTTCCTCGGTGCCGATAAGGACTTCGGCCCGAGGGGAAGAGTCTGAGCCGGTATCCTTATCGGCTCCAATATCAGTGGAGCCGATGAGGGTGACCCGCCTCTCGATGCCCCAGACCTCGGCTCAAACCAGAGGGTCGAGGCTGGAGGCATCGAGGCAGACCGTTCGACCTCGGCCCAAGTCCGTGGAGCCGATGGAGAAGTCTGCTTAGCTTTTTTAGCGGTCGGTTCCGACGGACTGGTCGGAGCCGACGCTTTCTTCTTTTTAGAAGGAGACGGAGAGGAAGATAAGGCCTCCTCAAAAGAAGGCTTGATTAATCCCTTGAGGATTAATTTGTTTTTCCTCTCCTGGAGGACTCTAGAAGAGAACGCGTGGCACACACTACACAACTCTTGTAGGTGTTTAGCACCTAAGCAATAGACGCACGAGGAGTGGTCGTCCGTTATGGACATTTTGAAACCACACCTCATGCATTTCTTAAACCCGGAGGGTTTGTGTTCTTTAGACATAACTGTTTTGCCTATCTAAGTGAAAAAACACTAAACTTTAGTTAAAGGTAAAGTTAAAATCAACAACTTTAACAAAATGTAACAACAATATATATATATATTTTTTTTTACACTAAACAGTTAATAGACAAAAAAAAAGGAGAAAGAGAGTCAAGACCCTCTAACTTAAATGGGTACTTGACCCAAGAAAGATACACAAGCAGCAAAGTAACAGGGGAAGGCCCCTCTAACTAAAACGGGAAACCTTCCCTGACTAAAAAAATCACGAATTTACCAACAAAAATTCACCAATCACACTAATATAATAACAATAGCTGTTAAAACAGCTTGTGGGTTCAAAGTAAGGAAATTTGTGACAGGAAAAAGCCTAATAACTAGTACTTAGCCCAGCCAATGTTGAGACCACGTCTAAGCTTGATAGCGGCAAACGAGATCTGGGGGATTAGTGGTGGTGCATCCTGGGATAAAGATAGCTCAGCCAATAAGAGGCCTCGCTCTATAGCATAAGCGTGCCAAGTCGGAGCCGAGGGATCGGCTCCGAACCCATCAGTACAGAATGTAGGCGAGATAGGATCACATAACACCCTCACTTTAAAAGCATAGAAAGAACACCCACAAATAGAAAATCCAAGTCTCAGTATGAAAAAGCAGTTTAGAATTTAGTAATGTAAATAAAACAAAAACAATTATAGTAATTGCACACTATTACAGTTCCTAGCTGTAGCCACTAAATGAAAGTTTTAAACAGATCAAGGAGCAGACTAGAGAATGCTTTTAACAGACAAAAATGCACATAAAGGATCGGATAGAGCAATCACAAACAGAAAATACAACTCTCAGTATGAAAAAGCAGTTTACAGTTAAGTAATGTTATAACAGTTTAAAACAGTACATAAATGCAATGAAACAATAAAAAAAAGCTTTATAACAGTGCAAAAATATAGTAGATCAACTGTTTAGCACAATTATAAGCATTTCAGAAGTGCAATTCAGTGAAATAAGTGTAAGAAATAACTTAGCCTGCTCTTGGAATCTTAAGAAATTTCCACTTATGCAATGCAATCCAGAGCCTGACAATACAAGCGTAACACGTAACAATGATTATAATCACAAATACAAGATTTACATATACATGACCTGATATTTGTGTTAAGCATATAACATTGGATAATAATACATTCATGCAAATATTCTTATTAATGGCATTGTTGCATAGTCTAGTACAGGAAAAGAGAGAATTATTCTTTAAAAAAACAAAGTGAAGAAATCTATCATGAAAATGAGTGACTTATAGAATGTAAACCAGGTATAATTAATAACAATCAGTGGGTGAGCAATATTCATAGATATACTACATTGACAGCCTGCAGCAGGAGGAGATAAAGTAGAGTATAGATACTGAAACATAATTTTAGTTGTGACATAAATAGGACATGTTGGAGAGACACATATGTTTCTCAGAGAATTCCTGTTCTCTGGAATAGGCAAGCCATCCATGTGAAGCTGAGTTCCTCCCTATCCCAGTTTAAGCACAACTTAGACAAATGAATGGGTAATCAGAAATTCACTCCTGGTATGGCACCTATGTCCCTGATGAACAGAGGCAGTCAGTAAATAACTCCCATATATAAAACACATTTGTGGGTCACATTTTGGTTGCATGACTAGGCTTATAGGGGTCCTACTGGTAGTTAGCCTACAGCCACTCTGATCTCCTGCAACAGTAGGAGGAAAGTGTACAGTGTAAGCACCCTGACATGTAATGTCTTTATGTCATCTCATTTTATCAGGGTAACTGTCAGTCACAGTCTTTGCAGAGGTAGCTGGGAGGTATAAGGGTATTATTTGTCTACGATAGCTAGGCTGTCTGCAAGCTATTAGGAGAGGTTATATATTTTAAGATACATTAGCAAAGTGAGGTATATTAAAGTTATGTATGATGTGCATGTTCTGAGGCTGTCCTGTCTAACATAGACTGAGAGATGCAACTACTGGTCAGTATCATGTGTCTGTAGGATATATTGCTTTATGAGGGTCAGCATATTGCTTGGGAACATTTAACATATATGTTGTGGTTAGTCCTCAAGAAATCAGTTACATTTGCTGTAGAGGAATAGCTGTTATAGGCATTGGTACTTTATATAGTTAACACTGCCAGTCCTACATTGTCCTGAATACTTCATTATATACATGTAATGCTATACATCACATGAGGAGGAGGAAGAAGTGAACAGGGTGGGCTGCTGCAAGGGACAACCCATACTAGCCACTCACTAGAGTGAGTATAGAAATAGTATGATGAGTAATAACTTTCTTTGCCACATATTCAACTCTTTTGAGGGAACTGTTGAGCCAGTGAAGCAATGGCAACTTGAAACAAAAAAGAAATATGATGATAGAACATTAATGTTGCATGGAAGATTAGATTAAAAGGTCATAGATGAGGGCCCATATTTACAATGGCAGGTAGACAGGGCTCACCAAGTAGGCAGTGCAGCTGTGGGACTGGACAATCCTAGGCCCTTAATGATAAAGTGCCATAACTACAGATGCAAAGAGTGGCTGCTAAATCAAGTGGCAAGTAAATAAGGGATTTCAGCTATCAGTCTTTCATGGTATGGTGTTTGAAGGTGTTTTGCTGCAGTTGTGTAGCAGGTAGGATTAGTTGGCTCCAGCAGAGTGGAACACAAGGTGCAAAGGAGTTGCATTCTGTGTAGTGCATCCTGCTCAGCTGAAGAATGTATGCAATGCAGATTTTCTGGGCAAGAATTCTGGAAAAGTCAATTAGTCTATATTGAACCTAATCAAGAAATGGGTGACTTGTGAAATGCAGAGCTGATGACTGTACAAGAGGGAATGTCAATGGAAAGAAGGCAGTGGAAAGCAAGACTCAGTAGAAAGCCAAAAGGATAAAAGAGAGTATAAGACCATAGAGATGGAAGTCAGTATTGCAGATCAAGAAGGAGAAGTAGTTGGAACATTAGGTAGTGAACCAGAGGCCAGACAGAAGATAAAAGAGGTAGCTGCAGAGATGATAGAGAACATGGTAACAAATATCTTAGGACAGGACCTTGATGCATGAGTTTATAATGCAGCAAAAGAGGGGAGGAGATGCGATATGAGGAAAAGAAAGTAGAATGGTGGCTAGGCAGTGAAGGGCAAGGATAGAGTAACTACAGTAGTTATGGGAAGCATAGCATTAAAGAGAGAGCGAGCACTGTGAAACAGGTGAGAAAGTAGCTGAAATGGCATGAGTCTTGAAGGGAATGCCACATGAGTGGCTAAAGGTACATGGCAATGGGGTAATGGCAGGGGGGTGGGGCTCATGTACTTTTGATATTATATTGACTGAGGCTTTTCTTTGCTTTCCATGTCTGTCTTCTGTTCCAGGATAAGACTGCATTTGAGGAGTGTTAAGCAGGGCAGAATTGACATTAAACTTGAAGACCAGGAGATGCTTGGCAGAGGTAAACTGAAGCAAAAGTGTTGATGGACAGCTGACAGTGATAAGGATACTGTATGAAGTTTGAATGACTGAAGGTATGCCACTTTGCTAGAGTTTATCTTTGGTGAATGGGGATATGAGACTGTATATGATTAGTACTATGCCCAGACTCTTGCATACATCTGTTTGATGTCACAGACAACAACAGACAATTAAAGGAAGGAAATAAGGGAGGAAGGAAAGGGAATTATTAGACTTAAAATGCATGGATAAGGATTAAATAGTGTATAAAGTGTGGGTATTTGCTGTGGTGTAAGGCATTTAGTTTTCTCAGATTAGTGTCCAACAATGATAATGACATTTATGATTAGGGTGCTTACAGATAAAATATTAACAATTTTGAATAAGTGCTTGGGATTAAATAATATAATGAAGTGGGGCAGTTAGTATAAAAGTTTTGTTTGCAGTCACAAATAAATAGAAATAGTGTTTGTGATGAAAAAAAATGTGAGGATGGTGACAAAGGAGTGTGACACACTAGTTAGGGGAAATCAGATGAGCAGGATATCAATAAGTGTTGATGTTTTTTTCTTTAAATAGTTTAATGTTAGTAAATGGGACATTTGGGATATTTTTACAATTATTACAACAAATTCTTATAACAGTGCAGTAGACTATCAATAATGTGAGAAGGGATAATGTACAAAAGGAAGATGCTCACATGATGGTGGCATGATGGTGAATTACTAGAAGCTGTGAATGTGAACCACACCATTGTGTGAACAGAGCAGATGGAATGGTAGGAAGTAGTGAAAAGGGAAGAAAGGGATAGTGTTGACTTTGTTATGGATGGGGCGAGAAAAGAAAGTGTAAGATAGGATGGAGGAGCCTGGAGATAGGAAAGAGGAGAAGTCATAATGAGTATATTCAAGATAATCATTATTTGATACATGGCTGATCATGGCCAGAACCTTACTGTGCTGGGGGGAGCAGAGGTGAGACAGAAGAAGTGGAAGGGAAGAGTGGAGAGGTGCTTTGGGTATAGGCATAAAAAGTGGAGGGCATTAACAATCCAGTTAAGAGAGAGATGGTGTTAGACAAGTTAATTAATGAAAGAATTGTTGTGGTTATGATGCAGGGTATGAGGTGGAGAAATCAAGAAGCAGAAAAACTGTAGTGAAAAAGGTTTAAATAGGAGTTAGTGGCTTGGGATGAAAAGGGAACAGGGATTGTTATTGTGGAGTTAGAGAAGTGGGGTAGAGCAGTGTGTGTGATGGATGAGGTAGGAAGACAGGTACTGGAACAGGAAGGGAAAAATTATGTGATGGCATCTTATTACGGACATAACCTCTCAACTGTCCTGATTTTTGCAGAATGTCAGGGTTTCACTTTGTATTTTCAGTCTGTTCCACATAAAATTGCAGAATGTCATGGTTTCACCTTGTATTTTCAGTCTGCTCCTCATAAAATGCTGTGTTTTTCTAGCCAATCTTTGGCAAATCATTGAGGACAGACATCAAAAATTATTGACAAACATTTGAGTTTCAGACTTCATACCCTTCAGGAAATTCATACTAATGCAAAACCTGTTATTCTCTTAATATTCTGGCTTGTAAGAGTAATACTTAAAAATTGTCCCTATTTTGGGGCTTTTCTCCTGCCATTATTTATGACTGTGTTCAGATTCCTTGCTCTAAGAGGTTGAGACATATAACTATTGGACCAAATGAGAACAGATAAGAGGTCTAGCAAGAATGTTTAGACACGATTCAGAAGATAAGACAAGAGCATTGGGTGGGAATTTTAACATAGCATTTGAATCTGTGGAAAAGAAGATTGCCCTGAAGGGTTAAATTTCATATGGAATGTCAACGAGTGTGAGGCTTGGTGTAGATGACACATGGAGGAAAAAGAGATGAGGGGAGCTGGGTGAGGAAAGCTAGGAAACAGGATAGACTCTTGCTAGACAGGTAAAAGTTGTTGGAATGTTAAGGGACCTCAGTCACCAAAAGAGTACGATCAGATCACACTGCAGTGAAGACAGGCTGGGGCTGATAGGAGGATGAAGCAAAGGAGTGGTGATGGAATCTGGGGCATTGGTAGTAACCAAAAAAGCTTAAATGTATGTACTGGTAATGCAGGTGTTATGAGTCAGAGAGTTGCCGCCCTTGCAGATAATCAAAGTGGAGCATTTTAAAGAAACATGAAATTCACAATAGTACAAAAGACTGGACTTCACTTTTTGTTAAAACAAAATATCAGTTTTGTAGAATTTGAGTTGTTTCTATTATTTCAAATTACAATAAAGTGTTTCAGACAAATAATGATTACTTTATACAAAAATCAGAGAAAGAAGATATTTTGTGTCTTAAAATCTCATCAAAGTTGACATTATATATGTTTTTGAGACTCAGCTGCCCAAATAGGGTACACCTGTTGCATAGGGACCACCAGAAGCATAGTCTCCTATAAGGGTTCCCAGTATAAAGTAGATACCTGTTGCAGCCTTGTCAAGGTGGTATTTGATGCAACTGCTAAAGCCCACTCTGGTGAGCCAACCATTTGAAATGCTGGAACTCAGAATGTTGAATCCCATCATACAGAGACTGAATAACTGTAAATCCACACTTACCTACATTAACTCTGAGAATGACATTTCTCTGAATATTCTCTTTTCTCTGAGTCACGACAATCTCAGAGTTGGTATATAAAGGTTTGGGGGGCTTGCCTGCTAGCCCCCATTGGCCCTTTTTTTTTCAATTATAAAGGAATTCCCAATACTATTCTAGCATGTCCAAAGGTCAGTTGTCAATCTTCTCTCCGGTCCAGCTGGTGAATCTGGGAATCTTGAGGCAATGTTACAACTGCCTCATGTACACAGACAACCCTCTCCTGCTCCCAATAAATTCCAACACATGTGAGAGATGCATCCATATAGCCAAACTGGAGGCTAAGCTCTCTCAACTCAGTACTGGCGTAACCAGTCAGGAGGAGAAGGAAACCACACTCAGTACAATTACAGTCTCACATAGACCTACCACAACAGCAGACCAAACACATAAACACACAAAAACATACTCGGAGGCTCTAAATAAAAATTTGCCTAAGCAGCAGAGACCTCCAAAGCAGACACCCAAGCAACTGCTACCCCAAAACAAAACACATGCAACACATATCTCACAAAGCCAGTGTGCCGAACAGTCACAGCCCTTAAGGCTAAACAACACACCTGATACACTTGTAATAGGTGACTCTGTCATCAGGCACACTGACGTCCCGCTCACCAGGCTGAACAAGGAGAAGGTCATGGTGAGCTGCCTGTCGGCTGCTAGGATCCGCCACATAACACAAGCACTCAGGTCACTCCAAGGCAAGTACAAATATGATTCAGTCATTGTCCATGCTGGTGTGAATGACCTGAGACGTACCTCCCTGGACTACATGAAAAGAGACATAGAGGAGCTCTCTGAGCATGTGGCCCAGGCCGGTATGACCCTGACCTTGAGTAGCATCTTACCCTCACCAAGAATGATGCCACAATATGAAGACAAGATGATCAATTTCAACAATTGGCTTAATTATTGGTGTCATTCAAAGGGGATCCAATGCCTGTCAGCCTGGGATAACATGCTTGACAAGCCACGATGCTTCACTAGGGACGGCCTGCACCTGTCACCCCTGGGCTTTCGGATATTGGCAAAGGCTCTTGTTACCCCCATAGTGCCTTTTTTAGGCAAGGCTCAAAAGACAAACCCACCTCCATAGGTATCACAAGGGATAAGAAACTAAGAGTAATGCTACTCAATGCCAGAAGTCTAAACCTCAAGATGCATGCACTCAAAACTCTCCTTAGCATGGAGAAAATCGATATCTGTGCAGTAACAGAAAACTGGTTCAAGGCTCCCGAGAGCACCCCAGCACTACCAGGTTATACCTCATACCATGCTTTTCGGCCCCAAAACTTGGACCGACCCACAAAAGAAGGGGGAGTATCAATATTCGTCAAAGATACCCACACCTCCAGGTTGGTGGCAAAGCACGAAGCATCAGAGACTATCCATGTGCAACTAACAGTGGGTAAAACTGCCTTCCAGTTTATAGCCTGCTACAGACCACCCTCCCTAACCCAGGAACCCCATTCGGCCTTCATGAGAACACTGGAAAATATGAAGGTCTCTCCAAACACCATTATATTGGGCGACTTCAACTACCCAAACATAGACTGGGAGCATTACTCTAGCTCCAACACCTTAGCCCAAAGGTTCCTAGAATTTATAAACTCAAATGCTATGGAACAACTTGTTACCACTCCCACAAGAGGGGAAAACATACTGGACCTGATCATCACCAACATGGGGACTCTATGCTCCAGACCAGAAGTGTATCCCTCACTGGTAAGATCAGACCATAAACTAATCTCACTGGTTGTTCACATCCCGACACCACCCCCTGCTCAGAAAACCACAGTGAAAAACTTCTCTAAAGCAAATTTCACACTCCTCAAAACTGAGGTGGAATCCTTCAAAGCCCCCGGGCCTGTGGAAAATACGGCCCAGACTGCAGAATCCTTTATAAATGCATTCTATGAACACCTTCAGGAATGCATGGATCATGCGATCCCAAATAAAACCAAGACCCAATCCTCCAAAGGCAGACGTCCTGTCTGGTGGACCCCAGCCATAAACAAGCTATACAATAGAAGGAGGAAGCTACTAAATGATAGAGCAAAATTTCAAAAAGGGAAGGCATCTCTGATCAGTATTAGCAAAAAACTACGGGCACTCATAAAATCATCTAAGGCCAGCTTCGAGAGAAAAATTGCACAGGACACTAAGGATAATCACAAGGCTTTCTTTAGTTATGTTAGGAACCTGGGTGGTAATTCCCAGATATGCTCAGAATTAGTCCAAAATGACAAAAAATACACCGAACCCACAGACATTGCCAACATCCTAGCTGACAGGTTCAGCGCAAACTCCCCCCTCCCCACCAAAATATCTATTCCAGCAGAGTGCTGCCCCCCTGACATCTCGGATGCTCAGGTAAGAGCCGACCTCTCCAAAGCAAAAAAATACAGCATCAATGGGACCAGACGGTGTCCCAGGCTGTGTCCTACATGAACTCCAAGAAGAGCTAAACCCAAACATAAAACTACTGTTCAATCTCAGCCTTACTACAGGATATGTACCCAAAGAGTGGCGTACAGCAACTGTGGTCCCTCTCCACAAAGGTTGTGCCTCAACGGATCCTGGAAACTATCGCCCCATAAGCCTGACTAGCTTGGTCTGCAAAGCTATGGAAAGGATAATCATGGACCTCATAAATAAAGATATTGGGGACCTACAGACACTGGATCCTACCCAGTTCGGCTTTGTTAAGGGCAGATCCTGCCTCTTAAACCTGGTTGATTTCTTTGAAACAGTCACCAAGGCCATTGACGAGGGGAAGGTGGTCCACACAGCCTACCTGGACCTCGTAAAAGCCTTCGATACAATACCCCACTCAGGCATTATAGATAAGCTCACCAGCTTAAATATAAACCCCTATGTCACTAGATGGGTTGCAAACTGGCTCAAGGACAGAACCCACATGGTTAGAATTGCTGGAGCCATGTCAGACTCCAAACCAGTTACAAGTGGTGTCCCACAAGACTCAGTCCTGGGACCTCTCTTGTTCAGTATATATTTCTCGGAGGTACAGGCCAACACGGAAGGACTGTGGCTGACCAAGTTCGTAGATGACTGCAAACTGGGCACCATAATCGACTCTCCAGCCAACACAAGCATCCTCCAAAAGGGCCTCATAGAAACAGACAACTGGTGCCAGAGCCATGGCCTCAAGCTAAATGCCAAAAGTGTATAGTCATCCCCTTTGGCAAAAACAAAGTGCCCACAAATTACCACATAGGTGGTAATCCATTAAGTACAGAAGAAGTAATTAGGGACCTGGGGACCCAAGTTGATAGCAATCTCTCATTTGACAACCACGTGACCAAAGTGGTTAGAAAAACATTTTATATAGCCCACCTAATCATGAAGGGATTCACATCTAGATCAGGGGAGGTCATCGTGCCTCTTTACTCATCCCTCATCAGGCCCATAATTGTGTACAGTGCCCCTTTTGGGATGTACCTTACCAGACATCTGCAGCAACTGGAAAGACCCCAAAAGTACCTCACCAAGAGGATCAAAGGGCTCAAACAGATGCCATATGCTGCCCGGTTAAAGAAACTCCAGCTCTACTCAGTGGCATACCACCTTTTCAGAGGTGATCTGTGCCTGACGTATAAAGCCATGTCCAACCTGGAATTAATGGACATGCTGCACCTCAGAAAATCCAAATCATATCGAGCTACACGCTCGAGAGACTTGAACCTTAGCACTGAAATAAATAGGACATGTTGGAGGGACAGATTCATAACCCAGAGGCTCCCTTCACTCTGGAATAAAATCCCAGTCCAGGTTAGGCAGAGTCCCCCATTGACTCTCTTCAAGAGGAATCTTGATGAGTGGATGGTGGATCGTAGGTTTACCCTGGGTATGACTTCTGTGTCACTGTTAGACAGAGGCGCAGTATACTAATCTCAAAAAAAGGGCATAGCAAAATTAATTTAAAATGGGTGGTGAAAGCCAAACACATTCTGGCTAGGCTTATAAATGCCCTAGGGCAGATAGCCTAGTATGAACCTATGAACCTATGAACCTATATGAGGGAGAAGAGTCAGGTATTATCCCTTCAAAAAAGCAAGTTTAAAGGAGGAGAGTGATGTCTGATATTTACTCTTCTGTATTTTCTGACTTGTTTTTATCATTTTAGTACTCGGCATTTTGACTTTTGAATAGGCTGCCACAGACAGCACCACTATGATCTTAGCCATATTAATAAGAGTTTAGAGCATGAGCCACTGAGATGAAGTACTTGTCCTGTTCCCACTATCCTGTATTTTTTTTCTCAGAGGTGTAACTAGGGTGCAGCAAAAGGGCAGCTGCCTTGGATGCAAAATGCTAGGGAGTGTGAAAGTTAAATGCTGAAGGTGTGATAGTGTATTACCAGCATTTTTAATTAATGCCAGTGCTGCATTTTCTGATTTGGCTTAAGTACTGTGTGTGCTTTGTGTGTAGAAGACCTTTTTTTCATTTTTTTTTTGTTTAGTTGAAGGGATGCCATATCAGGAAATGCACAGGGTGCCAGAAAACCTAGCTACATTTCTAAATCCTCTTTTTAGTTAGTATGTTTGTACTAGAGATCAAATTAAGGATTTCTTATTTATTTATTTGTTTTTGGCCTTCTTTTGCTGCTCAGACAGGAATTGCAGAGAACTATCTTCTCTTCCAGTGGAAATAGAGCATCTTTCAGAGTTAAGGCATATATTGTTTTAGTGACATTGTGTAGCAATCATCAGTATAACTTCCAGCTATGTCAGCATACTGCCAGAGTGCATAGCTGCATAACTGGCATTATTTAGTTATGCTACTGCATTTTATATATTACCAGTTAAGTAATTGCACTTTTCACATTAAGCTGTATTCTGACTGTAAATATGAAGTCAAGTTTGAACTGACAGATGCCATAAGACTGTATGGGTATACCATTCTTACCTTCTCTGTTTCCTTGTATATGTTCCTCTACTACTGTACTCTGTTTCTACTTTCTTACCTTTTTATACACCCATTTTGATCCATTTTAAAGTTATACAAATAGAGAAAACAATGTTTTAGCCCCTTTACCGTAGACTGCAAGCTTTCCACACTGTTACTATGTAGCACACGTGCGTATGCTTTGGCATGCACCTGTTATTTGCTCACCACTTCTTTTCATATAATTCCTGACCAGAGCTGCAGGAATCTCTTTCTCTTTCTCAGTCTTTCTCTCTCCTGGTCTGTGTCTCTGTCTCTCACCCTTTCTATCTCTACATTAGGCCTGCCATTTCTGTGGTGGATTTTCTAACTAATGCTGAATTGGGGCACCGAATTCCATCTAATTAAATGATGTTAGGATTTGGGCCTCAAAGCACATTTGGCAATATATGTTTTGATATGTCATATTCTAATAGATCTTTAGAGCATACTTCAAACATGTGTTCAAGCATTGTGGGCAGATTATTTCAAGTTAATCAAGCATTTATTTATATTTAGTTTTCCAATCCCCCTTTGTATTAGAACAAAAAAATCAACATTTTCTCCATTGCAAGGAAAATCATCAGAAACTGAAAAAAAATTCACCTTCCCTTTCTGAATTTTTAAATGTGGCTATTATTGAATATAAATATGAAATTAATACCATCAATCTGATAACTAAACATAAATCTATACAATTGAATGCCTGTTTAAATTCTCATTACTTTTGGAGAAATACAGTAAAATCAGTCTGTGATTATGTGGCTATGAAATGCCTTGTCCCTGCTAATAGCTTAAATAAATTTTAATGACAGACCACACCTTGTGTATAGTATATATTGTCTAAATACTTTAGTTGAGCATTGATAGAGATTTGTTAGCTGAGTAGTTTGACCTAATATTGGATAGTAATAAGCTATTTTTAAATTGTAATTACGATTACTTAATTAATCAAATAATGTAAAATTGTATGCCACTTTTGTCTCAATCAAAATCCTTTAATCAAAAATATTAACAAGTATTATCAGCCTCTTTGTATGTTATCTCATCCATATTTATTCCAGAGTATTATTATGCCTTATTTGTCAGGTTTATATCCTTCCTCATATGTGAGTTGTTAGTAAAACATGTTGTTGAAATTCTTCACATTTCCCAGCACATCTTGTAGGTTTAAGAATCTAATAATACCTGTACCAGTCAATGAAAACAAGGCCCTCAAGGGTGGCTGCAGAATTTTGGTTAGTTATTTTGATTCTTCATGAAGCACGACGGCTTCATTTAATAAAATGTACTGCTATACTGAGTAGCAGTGCATTCTACTACAATTTGAGACTATATCAGGTGACATCATCAATAATCTGAACGAGAGATGGAGTCTGAAATTCTACTAATGATCAAGCCATAAAAAATCTAAAATGTAGAGCTTGCCTTTTACATTTAGGAATCTCATTCACATGCATTTAATGAATATATTTTTAGAAACATTGTAACAGTATGTTCCATATAACCAAGAATCTTGCTAAAGCAAGCTTTTGTCTTTTTAATCGATTAATCTACTAATGGATATGCCAGTTACAATTAAGATTTCTAAAAGAAAAAATAAGATATGTTAAGAAACAGGTGATTTATAAGTTGGCATTCACTATATTGGATTGATTACCTATCATATGGTTATATAACTACACACAGATGATAAGAACAGACAGGGCTATTATATAAAGCAATTTAAAAGATTCTCCATAAGGTTTCACTTTTAGATTGAGCAATCTCAACTGACAGTCTGCATTTAGTTTCATTTTGCCTCTCAACTGTCTTCCATTTTAGACTTAAAATGTTTTCTCAGGTACATAAACATTCAGCTCTTTCAAATATTAGGTTATTCTCAGCTCAATTTAAGGTTAAAAGGCAGGTATCCTGTATGCACTTCCTTTTTTGTAGCCCCATACTGTAGTTAGTATACTAATCTCTATGGTATTATCTTCAGTTTTATTCACTTGCTTCCTATTAAATGGGATCATTAAGTGAGTATACAGTTTTAAATTACATTGAGTATATAGACTCTGGAGTGGGATTATAATGTGTTTCCTTAATTCTGTTATTTATTTATTTTTTTATATATACAGACTGGTGTATGCTTACCAAAGTTACCTTGTTTAAAAGTGAAAGGTTGAGATTCATGAATAGGGTGCACAAAGGACAAGGATCCCTTGTGTTACATTACAATTATACCAATGATTTTCTGTTGACAGATAGGTGTTTTAGACCACAAAAGGCAGCCAACATAATGTAAGCAAAAGGAAGCAGCTAACATAATGTAAGCAAAAGGAAGACAAAATATTAATTGAATGAAAAAAACATAAATCTAGAATATAAAATGCAATGTCACAACTGTGTGCCTGATTCTGAGCATATTAATATGCAAATTCAGCCAGACAAATACTGTTTCTATAAACAAAATTTATTGAATGCATGGCCAAATAAAGGATGAGTTACAAACAGCTAAATATTTCATGTGCTGTACTGCACATGTTATTTTAGCAGTGATAAAGTAAAAAGCACAAGTACTACACAAAATGAAAGGTCATGACACAAATGTTGCTTCAAGCGAAGGCAGACGTGAATGTGAAAAGAAATATGCTGATTATAATTAAGTGTCATTTGTATTGTTGATTTGACCTTAATGGGCAGCATGGGTAGCCTTTGCCACTCAGTATAGACGTAGCCACAGCACTCTCCATCCTGACACCAGAAGAGTTCAGAAGACTAACAGTGATACTGTAGGCAACTTTTAGACACATCTAACATACTAGATACAGTTCTCACTTTTTTAATTTCTCCAAGTCTTTTGGGTTTCTAGTACCATGACTGGAATAGAACCCATCCCTAAATGAAAGTATGAGTAAAGTTCATGAAATTAGTATCGTTTCAATCTTTGATGTTAGCCAGAAGAATTCTTTGCAGCACCCGCAATGTGCCTAGTAATGACTCCTTCTGCAATTTGTATGGAGTTACATACATCATTAACATATCTAAGCACGATTGTAAATTCTTTTTTATAAGACCCATTGCACCTACGAGTATTGGAACTGTCTGGGCATCCTTCTTCCATGTTACCCTCCTTTCTGTCTGTAAATCCTGGTATTTCATGACTGTGTGTCTCTGTACGTAAGGCACTGTAGTCACTGGGTGTAGCAATTTCATGATCAATGCTAATTTTGTCTTCTTTTCATGGACTACTATATCTGGTTTTCCCGCATCTGTTTATTAAACTGTTGGTAATAGGTGATCCCATGTGATATAAACTTCATCATAATGCTTTGCAGCTCATGTTTCCAGTGTTTTTCAGCTGTTTTAGTGCTGCAATGTTTGCACAATTCCCAATGCAACAGTGTTGCCACATTATTATGCCTTTCGGTATACAGTCCTTCTGACATTAGTATATCACAACCAGCAACAACATGTGCAACTGTTTCCAGTTCTGTTTTGCAAAACCTACATTTGTCTGTTTCTCCCACATATTCAATAGACTTTGTGAACTGTTGTGGGCCACCAATATTAACCTTTCATCTTTTGGTTTAAATTCACCTCTCATTAACAATTCCTGAATTCAATTCTGATCAACATGAGGTTGTTTCAAGAGTTTTCTATACTTGCAACTATATTTATGGCTTTTCCACATTTCTTCCCTTCTCATCTGATCCTTCACCTTATATTCTTTCTTTCTGTTTTTTGGCACATTCAGTTGCTGCCTGACTTTTATATAGTTCTGGTTTGATTTCCATTCCTGCTTGATGTTGATATGCTTCTGTAAACTAAGCAGGGAAGTCATCTTAGAATTATTCTCTTCATGTTTCAAAATTTTCACTACGTTTGGGTTTTGTGAGTTCAGCAGATATGTATGCAATCACACGATTGCAGATCTAAAAATGTAATCAATTTAAGGAGGCCCATACCTCCTTCTGAATTTTTTCCCCAAACTGATGTTTTCCTGTTGCTGCAGTTTTCCTGCTTTGAAGGTTGCTTTTGCACATTCACCAAGACCAAATGACATTCTTACATCATCTGAAAAAGTTTTGACAAATTGCAGCTGTGCTTTCAGTTCCTCATCTGATAAGCTGTACAGTTTTAAATCACTGACAAAGAGAAGATGAGAAGTCTTTACACCTTGTTGTTTTCTAGGTGCCAAATTATAGCCATGGCCTAAGCTGTTAAGTAGACAGCTTAATGGGTTAAGGGCAAGGCAGAATAGCAGCGGTGACAAAGAGTCACCCTGAAATATCCCCCTTTGAATTTTTATCCCTGGGATAATAATTTGTCCTTTATCATGGCTTAATTGCAAAATGGTCTGCCATTGTTTCATGTTCACTATAAAGTAGTTGATCAGTGTAGGGTGTATATTGTACTTTTTTAAGCACTCTTTTAAACATGAATGTGGGATACTCTCAAATGCTTTTTTGTAGTCAAACCCATGCCATACTAAGATTCTTCCCCTTTTTACAGTTCTCCACTGTGACTTTCTCACTTTTTTAATTTCTCTAAATCTTTCGGGTTTCTAATACCATGACGGGAATGGACCCCATACCTAAGTCAAAGTACGATTAGAGTTCATGAAATTAGTATTGATTAAATCTTTGATCAGCCAAAAGTGCTCTTTGCAGCACCCGCAGTATGCTCAATAATGACTTCTGCAATTTGTATGGAGTTACATGTTTTGGTAACTCATCTAAATATGATTGTAGATTCTTTTTTATAAGGCCCGTTGCTCCCACTTCTATTGATACTGTCTGGGTATCTTTCTTCCACATTGCCCTTATTTCTACCTGCAGATCCTGATATTTTATGACTTTGTATCTCTCTGTGTGCAAGATGCTGTAGTCACTGGGTGTGGCGATTTTAATGATCAATGCTACTTTTGTCTTCTTTTCATAGACCACTATATCCGGTTTTCTAGCATCTATCTTTGGAACTGTTGGTAATGGGTGATCCCATGTGAAGTAAACTTCATCATTTTCCTATGATGCTTTGTGGTGCATGTTTCCAGTGTTTTTCAGCCACTTCAGTAGCACAATCTTTGCACAATTCCCAGTGCAACAGTCTTGCCACATTATTATGCCTTTCACTATACAGTCCTTCTGCCATTAGTATATCACAACCAGCAATGAGATGTGCGACTGTTTCCAATTTGGTTGTGCAAAACCTGCATTTGTCTGTTTCTCCCACATGTTCAATGGACTTTGTAAACCGGCATGTACATAGCCCACTGTCTTGGGGCACCAATATTAACCTTTCATCTCTTGGTTTGAATTTGCCTCTCCTTAACCACTCCTGCGTGCATTCCTGATCAACATGAGGTTCTTCCAGAAGTTTTCTATACTTGCAACTATATTTTTGCATTTTCCACATTTCTTGCCTTCTCATGTGATCCTTCACCTTATATTCTTTCTTTTGTTTTTTGGCACATTCCGTTGCTGCCTGACTTTTATCTACTTCTGGTTTGATTTCCATTCCTACTTGTTATCGCTATGCTTCTGCTAGATTAAGTACAGAAGTCATCTTAGATTTATTCTCCTCATGTTCCAAAGCTTTCACTACGTTTGGGTCTTGTGAGGTCAGCAGATATGTGGAGTCCCATGATTGCAGATCTATACATGTAGTCAATTTCAAGGAGGTCCATCCCTTGTTCGGAACAGGGAATATATAATCTTGGTATGCACTTATTTTTATAAATCATTTGGTGAGCATGAAGCATCTTTCTTGTTTTCCTATGTAATCTATCCAACACATTTTGGAGCCAGTCAATCACTCAAAACTGTAAGTTAGTACAGGAAGAGCAAATTGTTTTATGACTTGGATTTTGTTCCTAGGTTTCAATGCTGTTTTTAAGATTAATTTAAGTCTTCTAAAGTATTCCTTACTAAGTTTTATTCTCATTTGTTCATGCTTTATTGTTGATCCTTCATCAGTTCCCAAATATTTATATACTCCCTCTTGCTCAAGTTCTTTTATATCACATTCTTGTCCCAAACTGATGTTTTCCTGGTGCTGCAATTTTCATGCTTTAAAGGTTGCTTTTATACATTTGTCAAGACCAAATGACATTCTTATATTATCTGAAAAAGTTTTGACAACTTGCAGTTTTACTTTCAGTTCCTCATCTGATGAGCTATACAGTTTTAAATCATCGACAAAGAGAAGATGAGAAATTTTTACACTTTGTTGTTTTCTAGGAGCCAAATTATAGCCATAGCCTAAACTGTCAAGTGGCCAGCTTAATGGGTTAAGGCCAAGGCAGAATAGCAGTGGTAACCGAGAGTCACCATGGAATATCCCCCTTTGAATTTTTATGCCTGAGGTAATAATTTGTGCTTTATCATGGCTTATTTGCAAAGTGGTCTACCACTGTTTCATGGTCACTGTAATGTAATCAATCAGTGTAGGGTGTATCTTATACATTCTAAGCACTCTTTTATTCATGAATATGGGATGCTATCATATTTTTTGTCATCAATCCATGCCATACTTAGATTGTTCTCCTTTTTACAGTTCTCCACTATGACTTTATTTAGCAACAAATCATCCTTTGTTCCATTTGACTTTCTTTTATTGCCCTTTTGTTCTACTGCTATAAGTGAGTTTTTTTCTAAATGACTATAAACTCTGTCAGCATCAATTCCAGTATATAGTTTATAAGTCATTGGAAGGCAAGTTATTGGTCTATAGTTTTTAGGGTAGCATGCAGGTTCACTCTTAAGTGTGAGCATTGTTTTTCCTGTTGTTAGCCAGGTTGGTGACTGTTCAGGGTGTGCATATAAATAGTTCTTACTCATAGCTAAATCTTTGTGCAAAGATGTTAATATTTTTAACCAGAAGTTTGGTACAGCATCTGGGACCGGGGTTTTCCAGTTGGAGGCTTTTCTTAACTTTGTTTCAATCTCTCTGGCTGTTACTTCATCCCATTTCATATCCTGCACCTTTAAACTTCTTATTCTTTCTTTAACTTCTTCTATCCGTTTAGCATCTTTCCTAAGTTCCACAGGATCTTCATAGATATTTCTCACCTGCATGGCACAGCACATGATCAGATAAGTAACATTTTGTGAATATCCCATATCCTTATGAGATTCTGTTAAGGCTGTAGATCTGTAAATAATGAGAGGTGCTTTAGACTGCACCATATAGAATAATACAATTTTATCTAGATCACATGGGATACTCTAGATCAACATGAAGGAATTTATTTCACAAAACAAAGTCATGTGTAATGCAGATAGTATATTATTAAAGCATATGCCAGGCATTCTTGGACTACTCATTTTGCACACATTTGGATCACAGGATTATAGAAAACATTATAGAAAACACAAGGTAATTGAATCACAAGATCATAGATTAATAGATTTATTGACTGCTGCTAAGCTAACAACCCAGGGGAGGAGGGACTTTCTAAGCCTAGTCAAGTTTTCCAGAAAGAATAATAGTGTCCTGTACCTAAATAGGACACTGAGGATCAGGCATTTATCAGCTACCTTTGTCCATAAGGGACATGGGTGCCAGGCCTGGTGTAAATTTCCAGTTCTCCATCCACTTATCTCAACTGCCCTTAAATTGAGGAAATAGCCAAACTCAGCTTCACATGGATGGGAAGCCTGTTCCATAGGAAAGGCAGTCACTGAGACACATATATGTCTCCCTAGCATGTTCTCTTTCAGTCACTGACAAAATTCAGGTCCCTAGACCTTGCAGTCCTGGTACTGTTTGACTTATGAATATGCAGGAGATTTATAAGTGTAGGGTTTGCAGATGCCTTGTAGGCCAGGCACAGATTATCCTCTATAGGAGAGTGAGTACTGGGAAAGGGATTTAAGATGTGCTGTATAAGGCAGTTTTGTTATTCCTCTTATTCTTTTTGTAAGGAACCTCTGATGTTGCTGTAGTTGCTGCGTATACCTGGTCAAGTGCATACCAAATGGAGTATTGTACTCTGTGAGTGGTCTGATAAGGGCAGAGAACAGTGGGATAATGACCTCTTTGGATACATGTGTACCCAGATCCTTGACCACCGGGTCGACTCTTAGGGATGTATTATCAACATGGTAATAATCTGAGAAGGTTGGCTTCCCAAAGGGTACAATTATGCATTTCTTAGCATTGACCATGGCTTTGGAACCATTTGTTAGGCAGAGATAGGCCTTCTTGAAGAATGCAGGGGAGTCAATGATAACCCCCAGCTTGAAATCATTTGCAAACTTAGTCAGCCATAAACCTTCAATGTTTACTTCTACTTCAGAGAAATAGAAGCCAAAAAGAAGAAAGCCCAGCCCTGAACCTAGTGACTGGCCTCTTGATGGAGGTGGCCTCACCTACTTTGACATACTTGGCCCTATCAGTGAGTCAATTGGCTATCCAGTAGGTGATCAAAGTGTTTCTACCTAATTTAGTGAACTTTTCTATAGTACCTGAGTGGGGTATTGTATCAAAAGCTTTGGCCAGGTCGTGTAAACTGTGTGCACAGTCTTGTCCTCATCTATTGCTTTGGGACCTTGTCAAAGAAGTTCACCAGATTTAATAGGCATGACCTTCTTTTAATAAAGCCAAACTGTGACAGGTCCAGCATTTTTAGGTTACCTATGCCCTTGTTTATCATGTCCATGATGATCCTTTCATGGCCTTACGTATGAGGTTGGTCAGACCTATGGTCCTGTAGTTACCAGGACAGGTGGTTGAACCTCCTTTGTGCAGGGAATGATTATATCTTTCTTCCATTCTTTTGGCCACAAATCCTGATTGTAGGTTCCAGTTGAAAAATAATTGAAGTGGATCAGAAAGGTCATGTTTCATGCTATTTTGTAAGCATCTTGTGATGTTATTGGGGCACATCAAATCAATGTTTCTGGCCTTGGAATGTGCATTTATGACCTATTCCCTAGTAGTGGTTAGGGGAATTATGGTATGTGATTTTACCTTTGGTCTACTGGGGGGAGTTGAGGGAGAAATTTGAGCTGAATCTGTCAGCCAAAACCTCAGCAATGTCTTTTGATTCAGTGTGGGTGATTCTATTTGCAATAAGTTTTGAAAACTGTTTTGCATTTCCCTTGAGGTTACAGAAGTAGCTGTAAAAAGCTTTGTGGCTGTTCTTTACCTGAGAAGCTATTTGTTCTTCAAACTTAACATTTGAAGTATTAATTAACCTTCTTAGTTTTGCCTGTTTACAGTGGGCAGTGGCTTTTAGTACATTGGGCTTTGTTCCTCCTGTGGTTGGTCAGCTGACTTATACGATGTCAATACTTACCCTCATGCTGTAGTAACACCTTCACAAAAATGCCAAAGCAAGTCATTCCCAGAATATATTTATGACTACCAACTGGATCATTTAAATTTAGTTTGAAGGATGTTAGGGGGGGGTCAGTTTGTTTAATTTGCAGGGGACATCTATTCCTGCAGTGGAGTAGGCAGTGGGTAATAAAGATGTCTCTCCAGTGTGTTTTATTTATCTGCTGGTAGAGAGTTAAATTCCTAGTCCTTGTATTAGTGGAAGTATTTGGCTTGCCAATATGCAGGAGATTAAGAAAGAAGAGGTTTCTAGTAGTGTGGAACAGGGTCTATATTAGAACACCAAACATTCAAAATTTTGAGTGTTCTAATATCGAACCCTACCAATCGAAAATACCAAACATCGAACGTTCAGAACAGCAAATTTTTTCCAAGGGAAAAAATTTGCTGTTCCAAAACACATACACACAACACAAGCACACCAAACAAACAGCAGTCCATACACATACACCTAAAATCTTACACCTAACCCTACACTAACCTATACACACACTACTAACTATCCACTTACCTTAACCCAAGCCCTAAGGTCTGTCACTATCGCACACTCACCTCACCCGCGCCCTAACCCTAACTCACCTAACCCGCCCTAACCCTCATGTCCACACAATCGCACACATACCTAACCCGCTCCCTAACCCTAACTCACCTAACCCGCCCTAACCCACCCTAACCCTCATGCCCACACAATCGTACACATACCTAACCCGCACTCAATCGCACACTTACCTGAACCCAACCTGTAACTTTCCAACAGAGCGCTGAAAATACCGAAGCAACAGAAATGGACAACCAAATTCTTTCCTAGGAAATAATTTGTTTTTCTGCTTCTTCGATATTTTCAGCGTTCGCTGAAAATGGGTTGATATTAGAACACTCGACATTTTAAATGTTCGGTGTTTTAATATAGCCCCTGTGGAACACAATGAATAGCTCACCCTACAATAGATTATAAGAAACCAAGAAAAGTAGCAGTGTTTCAAATCTTTGCTGTAGCTCAGGGACATTAGGCAATAATGCAAATAATCTTCTTGGTTTGGAACCTCTGGGGTCCTTTCCATTTGCTTAAAATGTCTAAAAAGGGACATCTAAAAAGGGCATTGTGCTTAATAATTGGTCTAATTAGGACTGCATACATAATATAGCTTCTTTTGACCTGGGTGATATGCCTTTAGATATTAGTTGCACAAAACAGAAGGATTTTCTGACTGTTTTGTTACATGGCAATGAAAGAGATGGAATTATCAACCAAGGTTTCAAGATCCTTGACTACACAATCATTGTAGGGTGGGATATTGGCCATACCATACAATGAAACAGACAGAGAGAGAGTGAGAGAGAGCTGTTTATCAAATTTGAAGATATCACATTTTTTGCATCTCATTTTAACCCTTTTTCTGTACAAGACTTGTTTATGAGGGTTTGATTTTAGAGGGATATTTGTCAATAATGCCCAGTTTCCAGTCATCTGTAAACCTAGTTATCCGAAGGTCCTTAATCCTAGAAGGTTAGGGAAACAGATGCCAAATAGAAGGAGTCTCAGCATTGGGCCTCAGAGCATGCCTCTGGTTATGTTCATAACTTCCAAGGTGGTGCCTGCCACCTTAGATATGTGGGTTCTGGCCTTCATGCATTTGACTATCCACCTCAACATGTGTGGAACTTCTTTTAAGGCACTTAGCTTATTAGCATAGCTAGCATGGGAGATGGTGTTGAATATTTTGTCCAGATTCAAACAAGCAGCTTGAACAGAATGATCACTGTCATAGCCTGTAAAATCATGAGCAATGTAACTAAATTAAAGTGAGTTGGTAAGATCTTACATTGACAAAGCTAAACTGACATGGGGTCTAGCATGAAATAATTTTGACATGATGGACATTGAGATAGGAATGAAATTACACCATGGTTCCAAAAGTATCTATCTGATTACTAATTGTATGTAATCATAGGTTGCACAACTACCCCAAAAGCTCCCTTATGAAAAGCAGTACTTTGGGGTTCTACATGGTGGTGGTGGCTCAGGAGGGGTAAATGGATTGGCATGCATCACCGTCAGCAAAATCAGAGAGACATGTCAGAACTCTTCATGCATGTCATAAATGTCGGTAAGAACTCAGTCTTGAGCTGAACCTTTCCTTCTCCAAGAATCACACCATAGTACAAAGAAAAGATATTTGTCTTCAACAACTGATTAAATAGCTGGTCTCATTCCAAGGGGATTCTTTTTATGTCAGCCTGGGATGCAATGATAGACAGCACTACTTAATTTGCTAAGGGTGGCTTTGTATGTGTGTGTGTGTGTGTGTGTGTGTGTGTGTATGTGTGTGTGTGTGTGTGTGTGTGTGTGTGTGTGTGTGTGTGTGTGTGTGTGTGTGTGTGTGTGTGTGTGTGTGTGTGTTTGTAGTCATCAAAACCTGGTGATTACATAGCACCTCTTCAATACCTGGGTTGTGTGCTATCCATGCCTTTAGACCCAATAGCAATTGTGGTAGAGTGTAAATATTTGGGGAGACCACAACACCTCTAAGCACAGTCTAGTCATAAATGTGTAACTTTTACCTTTAACATCTCAAAACCAATTTCACAGTACAAAATGATTTCAAACACACAGATCATCCCCAATTCTATCATGAAGTCTCCAAATTAATTTATAGCAAAATCATGCTAGACACTGATACAGCTTGCAGCTACACTAAGGTACTATGCTCACCTAGATAAATGTAGAGCAGTTTCAACCAGATCTAAATATAATGGGACATTTAGGAGAAAACTATCCTGGTGTCCACATACATACAAAAAAATGCTTAATGTATACAGCATAACAAATGCCCCCAGCATCAAGGTTAACATAAAGGAAATGACAAAGAATGTAAGAAGTACCATAAAGAAAAGAAAACCAAGGCAGCTCATGGGCTTAGGGTGGCATCAGAAACTAAGAGTAATTAACATATCATTCCTTAGCTGCATCAGAAAACTAGGCAATAACATCCAACATTGCTTAGAACTTATTCAAAAAATTATTACCTATATGGATCCAGTGGATATTGCCAAGGTGCTAGCAAACAAATTAATTGGAAACTTCACCTTAGAGACAACTATCCAAAGCCCACTTATCCCAGAAGATTTTAAGTCCCCCATAATCACTAAAGAACATAGGTGCTTTCCAAGTCTAAAAATACCATCTGCTGTGGGACCTGATGATATACATGGCTGCTTAATAAATAGTACAAAACAGGCATTGGCAAAGCCACTCCTTAAATTGTTTAACCTCTGACCTTGAGGTGCAATACACAGCAGTTGCAAAGCCACTTCACAAGGGTGGTTCCACCACTGACCTCTAAAATTATTGTCCCGTCAGTTTGATAACTCTCATCTGCATCCCTGTGGGACATATAATTACTGACATGATTAACTATGATATTAAAAATCTTATCAGGCCAGATCTGCAGCGGTTTGGCTTCATCAAGGATAGAACCTGTTTAATGAATCTTTGAAAGATTAACACAGAATGTTGACAGTGATCATGCTGTGCACATAGTGTCCTTCAAGCTGGCCATATTATTTGATAACCTTCATCATGTTAGCACAATTATTTAATTATTCATTCATTTATTCATTTATTTAGTTACTTGTTTATTTGTTTACTAGGAAAGAACAACAATCCTTTCTAACCAGTTTCAGGCTCAGCCTGGAATAAAGTCACCAAAAAACTTACAACAAATTTGAGTATGATGCTTCTTGAGAAGAGTTAGAGGTAGGACATGGGTGACAGAGAAAGTAATAAAGTCAAATGGGGGTGTGAGTCAGGCCATGATGTGTAAGAGACTGAAATATAAAAAAAATGTTATGCACACTGCTGGGAAGCAGGAGCATTTAAAATGGATGAATAAATAAACAAGCTAAATGCACTTTAAATCGAACCCTACATGGTACAATAGATAGCAAATTGGCTAAAAGTTTAAACCCACACAATGGGGTTAGCGGGTACTACCTCAAAAATTATGAAGGTGACCAATTGTGTTCTGCAGAGCTCAGTCCTGTTGTTTGGCATGTACCAGTTGGATTTCCAAATCATAAACCAAAATATCAGGTTAACCAAGTTGGCAGATGGCTGCAAACTTGGTGTTGTTCTCAAGTTCCCATGTCAAATTAACTGTAAAAAAAGTTAAATTTTGTCATGTTTGGTAGAACCCCCCAATCTACCCTGAGCTTAAACCATAGCTCATACCATAGACAACCCACTTCAAAATAAGAATGCAGTTAGAGACGGTCCCTCTCCTTTGATCTTCATATTGCGATAGTGGCCAGGAACACATCTGATAACAAAAGGAATATCATCTAGCTCTAAAGAAGTCTTTGCCCTCCGATATTCTGTATTAATTAGGCCTGTTATAGCATATAATGCACCCTTTGGGATGTATCTCATTAGACTTGTCAAACAACTGGAAAGACACCAGAGGTTCCTTACTAAAACTATCACTAGCTTAAACCTATGCTACCAGAAAAATCATGAAGCACAGACCCATTATTCAATGTCCTACAGACTACTGAGGGGTAATTGTCTCTTCTGTGCTGTTAGGGACCCACTAGTCCAGGATTTCTTGTATATTTATAAATCAAACAATTCCACTAATACAATTAGCAGAGATCTAAACCTACATTAGCAAATAAAGATTGATTTCTTATACAACACTTTCCATAAATCTGGAACAGACTTCCATTGCAAATTAATCAGTGTAACACAGGTTTAAGGGTTTACAGATGGGTAGTTGCAAGATACAAATTACCACTATCGTCCTTTATTAGCTCCTTTGTTATTCATTTTTTTTAACAGACTTCCTTATGATCTTCCACATCAGTTGTTCCTACTCTATGCAGACAACATGGCTCTGTTCCAAACCAGTCACCCACTTTCTAGCCTTCACTAAAATTTTCAACCAGACCTCCTCTCATTAACAGATTGGATAAACAAAAAGAATCTTCTCCTTAATACACACACACACACACACACACACACACACACACACACACACACACACACACACACACAAACACAAAAGCTCTTAGGCACCATCCAAAAAGTATCTAGAATTTCCACATACCTTTAAAATAGAGACAATAACAACCAACTTATCAGAATACACCTCATTTCAAATACCTTGAGCTATGGCTTGACCCATCCCTCAACTTCTGTTTACACATTACAAGAAAAAGGAACAAAATGAACATCTTTCTACAGTGGGCCAGAACAATTTCACAGTTTCTCCCTTATTAGCCAAATCATCCATAGGTACTGCATGGAAAACTAGAATACAGCCTAAACCTCATTGCCGAGTCCTCCAATCCTACCACCAAAAGTATACCAATCCTGTCCAACAAAATATGCAGATTCATAAAACTCTCCTCTAGTACTCAACACCATTGCTTGACTATTCAAAAAACAAATGGCTACCACTCAATCAGAAACAATCGTCTTGGTTGCCAGCTCTGTAAACTCTTTCAGTCCAACATTGTCTGTCTCTGAGCACCTGAACTTCTGTTAAAAGCACCTGTATATAACCAGTGGCAGACTACAGGCACAGTGGGTCTTGGCTGATTTTTAAAACACGAGCTCTCACACCTTTACCTGTGTGTAGAAGCATGTACAAACTCTCATGTTCCTTTAGATTAACATTCTTGATTTAAGGTCATGCAAACTGATGCCATTATAATCCACCAATATCAGTATCAATCAATTATAGCTACTTGATAGTATATGCTGCAAATGTCTGATTGGGATAAAAAATATGGCCACAGTATATAATATTGTACACTAGTACTGCAAAACCAGAATATGACTATTTAACGTTATTATAACAGAGTTAGCCATTTTCATCTACAGCCACTAAACCCCCAAATTATAGCCCTGCTGTTGTCTGTGGACACTTCAGTTGTCTGACAGCAACAAAATAAATAATCATTGAAACAATAATGTTACATAAACACACAATAGCTGAAGTATTATAAATCATTTCACATAAATACACACTGGTCCTGCAATGCCAAACTGTTTAAACTGAGAGAAAAAAAAACAGTAAGTTGCATTCATCTACAGACATCCCTGCCCCCCACCAGGCAATTATCACCATTTTTCTGTGTACACCTTATCTGATTGTGATAAAAGATAATACCTTTACCTTTCAGCTTCTTGGTACAAACATCAAGGACAAAGAAAAAAAAGTAATGAGAGGCAAAGGTCCAGAATCAGAGATAGATTTCTTTAGAAAATTGCTAGATTAACAGTTTTTGCTTTATTTTTTCAAACACCTTTATTGAATTATCACTTGTGATACAGGCAAATTTACATTCATATAAAAGTGATTAAACTATATTAACATAACAAACATTATACTTCACATATATTGCTATATATCATATAACCTATGCAATATTACATAAAATATTTAATTCCTGCCATTTTTTAAACAAGAAACATCTTTATTAAACCATCATGTACTAGACAGGCAATCATACATTTATATAAATGAAAACAAACCACACCAACACAATCATAGTTGCAAGCATTTTATTTCACAAATCATACTGAGACACTCCCAATTGCAAACATTATACATCACTTATAATCTGCCCAATCTTTCTCACTCAAACATTACATAGCTCATTTACGTCCTGCCACCTTTAAACCTCATTTCTCCCTTGTATGCATTATTCCCACAATTCTCATCTATTTTCTGAAGGATATGAAGTCTTAAAGTCAAATGTCATTCAGTATTTGATAACTATAATTTTCAGTGATTTGCCAGATACCATGGATTTATGAGAAACAGACCAAAAATATGTGCAAAAATAGGCATCTACAAAATAAGAGACAGTTGAAAGCTATATAATTTTAACTTTGTTTTGCATAAACAATAACCATAATTAATCCATCTTATTTGACACAAATGCATTCTGCAAAGCCAGATAGTTAAATGAATACACATGATCAGACGGTAAATTACTTTCATTCATGAACAGCCCCACCCAACACAATTATAGCCACTCTGTCATGTAAACCTTATCTGGCTGTGATACAAAATAATATTTCTCAACTTTTTAGCAAAACAACGGGGAAAAAAGCCCAAAATAATGACAGACAAAGGACCAAATCAAGGATAGGGTTTCAATGTTGCACTTAAACACTTAGGATGTTGCTGACCGTTTTTGCAATGTTATGCATTTTCTGAAGGATATAAAGTCTAAAAAGGCAGATGCTTGTCATCAGTGACAGCAATCTTCAAAGATTTGCCAGGAAAACACAAACTGCAATGATCAATGACCAAATAGTCAGGAAGAAAACTACTTTCATCTTCAGCAACCCCCCTCCATTTGGTGACTGCAAATCTCAGTTATATGCCAGAAGACTACATATTTTATAATTCACAGACTAATAACACATGGCAGACACACTGACATTTTGTGAAACTGGGGACAGCTTCAACTCTGCTTAAAACAATAATCAGGGAATACATTTTCTAGTATATTTTACACAAGAGCAAGCCAGTCTTATAAAGCCAGACTTTAAAATCAGCAAATGACAAGAGAGTAAGTTGCTTTCATCCACAGCCAGCACCCCTCATTTAGTAATTGAAATTGTGAATAAATTGCCACAAAACCACAAGTGTTATTTATCACTGACCAAAAATAAGCAGTCAGAGGCATTCTGTGAAATCTTGGGTAGAATTAACTGTGTTTAATACAGTTTCTAGATAATAAATATTTCAGTGTATTTCATCCAAATGCAAAACAGCCCTGTAAAGCTAGATTTTAAAATGAATGAAATGAACAACCAAGAGAAGGTAAATTACTTTCATTTACACCCAGCCCCCAAATGCCCTCATTTAGTGACTTAGCTATTTGCCAGAAAACCACAGATTTTATAAGGCACTGACCAAAACATGAGGCAGTGTCATGGACATTCAGTGAAATAGTGTATAATTTCAAATTTGCTTCATACAAACTGTCAGCAGAGAATACATTTTCCAATGTATTTCAAAAAAGTGCACACTAGATCTATAAAGCCTGACTTTAAAATGTGCAAATGATAAGTAGAAAAGTTACTTTCATCCACTGCCACCTCTCCATTTAGTGAATACAATCCTCAATGTTTTACCACAAAACCTCAAATTGTATGAGGCACAAATAAAAAGCAAAAGGCAAATTCATGGACATTCTTTGAGATTAAAGATAGGTTCAAAATATTTCACAGAAGCAGTCATTAGAGAATAAATATTTCAATATATCTCATAGAAATGCATATTAGTCCTAAAAAGCAGACTTTGAAATGATCAGACAATAAGCAGTTATGATACTTTCATCCATGGTCAAATCAAACCACCATTTAATGGCTGCAGTCTTTAATGATTTGGCAGAAAAGCAAATATTTTATGAGACACAGAAAAAAAGCATGCAGCAAAGTCTGCAAAATGCTGGAAAATCAGGGAATGTTTCAGTTTTGTTTTATACACAAACAGAAGCCAGAAAAAATGCAATTGAGCTTTAAACTGAACAAAGGACAATTTTATTTCATCTAGACCATAAAATGATCCAACAACAAGAGAGTAAGTTGTTTTCATCCACAGCCATCTGTTCCTCATTAAGTGGCAGGAATCCTCAATGGTTTGACATAAAAAAACTTTTAGAAGGCACAGAACAAAACATGAGACAAAGCCAAGAATAGGCTTCAAAATGAAGTACAGTTTTATTTTTTCTTTTACATACCAACCGCAGCCTAAAGTAAATCAGACTTTTTTAAACTGAGAAAATGAGAAGCTGCTTTCATCCTCTGTCAGCCTGCAACCCTTTTATTTACTGACTGCAGTCGTCAGTGGTATATTTGGTTGCCTGCCAGGATATGTATATATATGTGTGTGTGTGTGTGTGTGTGTGTGTGTATGTATATATATATATATATATATATATATATATATATATATATATATATATATAAATATCACAAGATCGACAACTTAAAACGCCGACAGTTATTGACATCGCAAATCACGGACGTTTACTAGGTAAGGGATGTAAATTCGCTACTCATGCCTACCATGGTTTAGTAAGTGTGGCAGTGTCATGCAACCATGGTAGGCATGAGTAGCGAATTTACATCCCTTACCTGGTAAACGTCCATGATTTGCGATGACGGTTATTTGCATTGTCGGTGAAGTAACTTTCGACGTTTTAAATTGTCGATCTTGTGATATGTACCCATATAAATATATATATATATATATATATATATATATATATATATGTTTCCCCTTCACATGACCAAATTTCTGTAAACTTGAAATTCATAAGCCCAAAACCAGAATCTCGAATTTACAAAAACTCGAAAATGGGAAGGGGAACTAAAAAAAAAACAGACACCTTTCTAATGTTTTTGCAGGGGGGCAATGCACCCCCCACACCCCCCTACTTAAATATTCCTACTCCGAGATCGCACTACAGCGGAGGACAGGGAAATCTTCCGGTTTGCGTTACATGCGTAAGCGCAAACCGAAAGATTTCCCTGTCCTCCGCTATAGTGTGGTCACAGAGCATTTAGATTTAGCTGCGAGGATGCAGGGGGACCTTGCCCCTTGCAAAAAGGTAAGTGAACTCTTTTTTTTTAAGCCCTAAACTTCACATTCACAGTTTCGAGTGAATTGAAGTTCGAGATTCTGGGCTCGAGCTTATGGGTTTCGAGCTTCCATTCATTCGATCTTGTGAAGGGGAACCATATATATATATATATATATATATATATATATATATATATATATATATATATATATATATATATATATATATATATCACTTACCAAAACTGCAGGATGTCAAATGGCTGATGTGTGAAGTCACGGTTCGTAAGGGGCAGGAAATCAAATGACAAGTGTTCAAACGAGGTTAGTCGAGAGTTAAGAGTTAGTTGGAAAAGTGATGTACAGAGACTGTGGAGGGAGGTCGCTTCAGTGAAGAACAGGGAAGTAGCCCATTTCCTCACTGTAGTGCAATCTCGGAGTTGGTATATTTAAGTAGGGGGTGTGGGGGGAGCTAGCTGCCATGTCTGGAAGAGGGGAATGTCAACATTATGGAATACACTTTATCGTACAAACTATTTTCGACATTCCTCTCTTTTGATGTTTTAGGTTTACATGTTATTTTTCGGTCAAATGCACATTTGATGTTACTGCATTTGACCTTATCACAGTAAACCATATATATATATATATATATATATATATATATATATATCTTTACATATACTTCACCTTACTGCTATGCCCTACAGCAGTACTCAGCTCTCCACTATACTATTTAATATTCCAAGCTTTCTACTTGTTATCGTTCCTGGAAATTATGGGAAGGCAACTAGCTGAAAGTTGCTCTCCTGTACATAAAGTTATTGGGTCTGCTTAGTTATTTATTTATTTTTAAGTAAAGAATGTTTCTTTACTTAGAAATAAATAAATGAATAAATGCATACATAAATAAATAAAAACAAGCAAACCAAAAAAAAAATAATAATACTCCATTTGATGTGTGTGTGCAAATGCTAGGCCCTATAAGTCTGTAGAGAAAATACTTGCGGTGTCGGGAAAGCACAACATGTTTAACTAAAACTAAGCATGTTAATAATGGTTATATTTAGAATATAAGCTAAATAAAATGAGTTAGCAGAGCTGAATAGAACAAAATACTGCCTCAGTCATCCATATTAAAATACTCCATTACATACTACTTCAGAAATTAATGTTAATATTGCCATTTCCTCACCCCCCCACCACAACAAAATTAACTTGCACTGAACATCTCTTCTTTTCTACAGCTCCTAAACTTTGAGAATTACACCATGTCCATCTTAAAAGCATAACTATATACTCATTCTTCTATCTCAGTTCAAAGCCACATGATTATTGTCAAAATGCAAATGCCACCTCACCAGGCACATAACTTAATTTACCCTAGGTGTACCACCCTCTGCCCACACCAGTTTATTGTCCTGTTATTAGCAACTTTTCTTTGCTCATCTCATGCTACCATTTCAAACTGAGCTCAACACACTCCCTTCACTTATCTCTCCACCCTTAGCTTTTATATACAATCTATTGTAAACATGCATCTGTGCAATACTACTACTCAGTACTTTATGTGAACATGTATGCATCTGTCTAATACTACTACTCAGCATTTTATTGTAAACATGTATGTATCTGTGTAGTACTACTACTCAGTACTTTATGTGAACATGTATGCATCTGTCTAATACTACTACTCAGCATTTTATTGTAAACATGTATGTATCTGTGTAGTACTACTACTCAGCATTTTATTGTAAACATGTATGTATCTGTGTAATACTACTACTCAGTACTTTATTGTGAACATGTATGTATCTGTCTAATACTACTACTCAGCATTTTATTGTAAACATGTATGTATCTGTCTAATACTACTACTCAGCATTTTATTGTAAACATGTATGTATCTGTGTAGTACTACTACTCAGCATTTTATTGTAAACATGTATGTATCTGTGTAATACTACTACTCAGTACTTTATTGTGAACATGTATGTATCTGTCTAATACTACTACTCAGCATTTTATTGTAAACATGTATGTATCTGTCTAATACTACTACTCAGCATTTTATTGTAAACATGTATGTATCTGTCTAATACTACTACTCAGCATTTTATTGTAAACATGTATGTATCTGTGTAGTACTACTACTCAGTTCTTTATTGTGAACATGTATGTATCTGTGTAATACTACTACTCAGTACTTTATTGTGAACATGTATGTATCTGTCTAATACTACTACTCAGCATTTTATTGTAAACATGTATGTATCTGTGTAGTACTACTACTCAGTTCTTTATTGTGAACATGTATGTATCTGTGTAATACTACTACTCAGTACTTTATTGTGAACATGTATGTATCTGTGTAATACTACTACTCAGTTCTTTATTGTGAACATGTATGTATCTGTCTAATACTACTACTCAGTACTTTATTGTGAAAATGTATGTATCTATGTAATACTACTACTCAGTACTTTATTGTAAACATATTTATCTGTGTAATATTACTATTCAGTTCTTTATACCAAATTGTTATGGTCCCTACATGTTTATTATGTCTGTATAATACCTGTTAGTCATTGTTGTGCTTAGCCTGTCTTCCCCTTCTTCTGTCTCTACCCTCATATCCTATCCCCATATTATAAATATATATATAATTGCATAATGCAACTACAAATCACTGCACACTAAACTGTTTTAACCTCTGTAAGTTTGCCATGTCCACATAATATCTGCTTTTCATAAATGTGCATTTTTTTATTTTATTTTTTTCCTTGTTTGATATCTGTACACTTCCAGGATGAGATTGAAATTAATCAGTGCTGATTAGTGTTCTACCTCAGTTAACAAATCAATCAATCAATAAACTGACAGATAGACAACACAGCTAATGACATCAGACATGTTGTTTTCCATGGGTTTGCAAATAAGAGTACAGATTCTACTTGGTTTATAGCTTCCCTAGGTCTGTGGAAGGGCTTCCCTTGTGTAGAGGACTTGCTAATGCAGTTCATTATTTTGGGAACAAATACTGTAGATAAGCCTGTGCTAAACAGTTTAAGGATGGGTTCAGTAAGGACATCTTTGGCATTGTTTATTAGGCATTGATGTACATTTTAGTCCTCAAGGAACAGAATTTTTGATCTTAGGGAGAACCTTAAGTATATGTTTCTTTCTGATATTAGGAGGTGAAAGGGATTCAAAGATTTATGTAGTTAAGATAGATATTTCAAGAGTAAAGTGTGCACCATATTTGCTAGTATATTAGCTATGACTACTGGGACTGAATGGGTGATACAGTTGTAGATAAGTTCATAACAATGCTGGGTATTATTTCTTAGTTTCCTAGAATGACTTATAATTATCTTTGGCTTTAGAATATAAAGTTCATGATTTGCCTTACAGTCCTGATAATTACTTTTAGTTCCTTATTGATATTATTGGTGAAATCTGCAATAAGATGAATTTTAGATCTGTTGTATGAGTGAGTATTTTTTTCTGTTGTTTTACAGTTTACTTAAGCTAAAGGATCACCAGGGCGGTTTGTTCTTAATCTTTCCTTTATATTTAGCTCTTGTAGGGATGGCCAGGTCTGGACATTTACCTGTGTAGGAAAAGCATTTCTTTGTATAAACAGAAACTGTGCCAGGTCTGGTGATTTTAGAAGTTAATTTATGAAGCTTTTCATAGAGCTTGAGGAGGATTCTCCATCTGAAATAATTGAATACAGAATCTTTGATAGTAGAAATGTTATAAGTTATTGAAGAAAAAGTCATACGTTTATGGTCAGATTTAACTGATGATGGAATTCCAAAGTGGTGGTACATGTAGTGGATATATTTGGTGGGACCATGTCAATAGCATCATGTCCTTTAGTTGGTTTGTTAACTATTTGTTCCAGAGAATTTTTAATTATTAAATCAAATACTTGTTGGGCATACCAAACTTTGTAGGTAAAGGTGCTACATTTTATTGAGGGTACTTGAAATCTTACATTAAAATGCATTTTTAGAAACAGGTTGTTCCTCAAGTACATGTAAGAATCTTACATGGTCATCGACATACATGGGAGGTATCCTGTATAAGACTAAAAATCGATAACTTATCTTATTCTGGGTAATCTGAAATTCAGTTAGTTCAATTTGTCAGTCTGTGAAACTGTCTAGAAGTAACGTGGTTCTTGATAAATATGAAAACACCATGGCAATTCCCTTCAGACTTGAATGTATGATAGGTGCAAAACTCAAATATGGAAAGAGTACTGTCTTTACACCAAAAACTCTCTGTAATTACAGAAATATAAACAGCCTCAAAAAATCAGGCAATTCGTTAAAGCTTCTGGTGTTGAGAACAGCCATCTTTATATGTTCTGATTTAGGATTGAAAGTGGCTACATTGATATCTGCTATGTTAGGATATCCATCAAAAGTACTACGGGGTAACAAGGGCTTTAATCGATATTAGGATGCCCTGGAATGAAAAATGCAGGCCATCCTTGGGGAAGAAAGTTTGACTGTCAATTGCATTGCCCCATGCTGACACAAACTGGATCTAAATAAACAACATAAAATAAATGCTACTACAAACCAACTAAACGAGGCAAAAGAAACAAAAACCAGTAAGTAATGTGTAAGCGCTTTTGTCAAGTTTACTAACTCAACTTCATCAGATGTCTGATGAAGTTGAGTTAATAAATTTGAAAGAGCTTACACATTACTTACAAACTGGACCTACCAAGAGTGACAACTATTAAGCCAGTTGTTGAAACCCAATCAACTTTTCTTTGCATATAGGCATCATTCAGGTCAAAGTAAGGAAACCACTTAGGACCAGTGTTTTTGACCATATGTTGGTGGCAGTACCCTTCCCTATGGCATGATGTGAAGTATTGAGTTTTTCCTGATAGGCTAAAATTATTTCCAGTGAAAAGCATGCCTCAATCTACTACCCCTGCAGAAAGACATTCCACAGAAAGAGTAACAGATGATTTCCAGGTAGAAGCTATAGATTCTCTTACAATCACTGAGAACTGTAGCACCCATAAACCATAGCCAAACCATTGTAGATTAGGTGTTGATAGGAAGCCAATCCACATAGTAGCCTTAGAGCAAGGGAAAGTTTGCCTTAAAGGTTGATTAATATATAAGGCTGACATAGTCCATGATTTATAGATAGGAGGGTAATCCCAAAACTTATGAATAGCAGTAGAGTTGCCTTGCCCACAACCTTGACAGGTAGTGTTAATGCTAATCCCTTGTTTACAATGGTAAATGGGTCCCAATACCAATTGTGCATAAAAAGTATCAATTTCTCAACAACACAGAGGGGTAATCTAAGAAACTCAATGTCATCTAAAAAAAAATTATACATTCCTTGGAGAGATCCAATTTCATATTAGAAAGCCAGGAACTGATAGAAGTGTGGGTTTCCTCCTTCTGAGCTGTAATCAGTATAGCATATATGTTGGAGGCTATGTATATGCATGGGGGGACTTTACCCCTTAATCTGAATAGTGAATGGGGGCTAACAAGACATTCACTCTGAAAAGATCTCTATTAATCATTTATCTAAGATGCAGATATTTCTAAAATATCAGACCTATGTGAGTTCCATGAAGCTTGAAAATCTTCTAAACTGTTGAAAGTTCAGCTTCTGTCCACTGCAACTGTGACATCAGATAACGATCCAATTCCTAAAGTATCACATATTTGATCTATAATGGGGAGCTATCTTAAGTAAATGGGGGTTACACCAGGTGGAGCTGATCCCCAAATACTAGGTCAGTCAAAGATTTTATTGAGTAAATGGAGGGTGGAATGGGTCTTAAAAATTAAATGCCTTATTTTGAAAGAGTTCCATTTACATTGTCAAAAGGGCTTTTCATCGAATGCCCTTGCACTGACATGTAAAGATTGAACTACCAAAACTTTTAATGGCCACATAAGCAAATTTTTTTCCCATCGTTGGGAATTTGCCCTTTCCTCCACTGTAGTGCGATCTCAGAGTTGGTATATTTAGTTCGGGGATGGGGGGCAAAGCCCCCCACTTTGAAGGGTGTGACAGTTTGTTTTCTTTGTTGCTGGCCAAGCAATTTTTCCCCTGGGAAAAAATTTGCATGTGTACCTGTTAGAAGTTTTGATAGTTCGATGTCTATATGTTGATGAAAGGGCATTCGATTAATAGCCCTTTCAACAATGTAATATAGACCCCTTTGAAATACTTGGGAAAAGACTTTAGGCATGAGGTTATGTTCCTGGGAGAAGATGAACTTAGGATTCTGGCTTATATTTTGGCCTAGCAGGCTATTGCTGTGTGATTCAAAGAGAAAAGTTGTGACAACAAAAAAGCTTTAGAATATTTACTCCAATGTGTAATACCCAGTCCAGAAAGTTGAATAGGAACACACCGGATTGCTTGATTGACCAGCTTCTAGCTCCCATTCCACGCAAAGATGCCTAATAAATTAATTACTCTGTTAAACCATGAATATGAATGTGGAATGGGGATATGCGTAAATACATAAAAAAGTAAAGGAGAAAGAAACATTTTGACAGTCGTAATATAGTCCATTGGGGAAAAATATAGCCACCTCCAAGAGGGAACTCATACTATTTTATACTCAGAGGCCATCTTAATGGTTGGTAGTGCTAGGAATAACATAAATATTTGCACCTCTCACAAATGTAACTATTTATGCCAATTAAAAGTTCATTGCTTGTGAGAGTATGTTTATTCCTTCTCTACTTCATAGAGTCCAAAGTCATATAAGACTGGCAAAAGAAAGAATATAAGCAGGGTTATTTTCTAGTTTGTTTAGTCATGAATTTACTTTGGCCTAAGTGCTCAAGATATACTGTTTGTATTATGGCTAGGTGTAAGGTGTAGAAGACAGCTAAGCTAAGTGAAGGCACATGTAATTCAGAGCAGATAAGAGCTGTTCACTGCATCCTCACACACAATGTGTGGGAATAACACAGCTGATACAGCAAATACTACTGCAAAATGGAGACTATAAAAAATTTTAGCAAAGCAGTGACACTGAGGGGCATGACATGCAAATAATAGAGTCCTAGCACACATCAACTCAACCAATACAATAATAGTGAAATGCTAGACTACCAATTGATAGCAGCCTTATGCAACAATGTGCTGCTTTCAGCAATACAGCTACAATGAAATTTTTAATGAGTACAATAACCAACAGCCAAATCACGTATAAAGTTGTCCAGGCATTCTATGGGTAGAGTACTAAAAATTAATTACCAGTTACTGTGCAGTTTTACCATTCTGAAGAGTGCCATGACTCACAGACCAGAGTAATATATAAAAAATATGAAAATCCAAACTGCCAATCAACCTACAACTTGCTACTTGACAAGCAGTAATTTGATCTTTCAGAATAACAGCAAATTACCCTCTCTCACTTGACAATCACTAGCAGTTTTTCAAGATGGCCTCCAAACACTGCCAAATTAAGTTCAACCCAATTAGCCATATTCAGAGATATCATCAGAAAAACGGTTGCTGCAGATACTAAAGGAGAACTTTTGCAATTATAATATACTCTGTTGGTACTGAAGGGACTAAAGAAAGGAGTCAGATCAGTAAAAATAGGTCAAATTCAGTTCCAGGAAGAGGTCAGATGCACAGCTCACAGAATTCCACACAAAAGAAGTAGGTGTGTGTGTGTGTGTGTGTGTGTGTGTGTGTGTGTGTGTGTGTGTGTGTGTGTGTGTGTGTGTGTGTGTGTGTGTGTGTGTGTGTGTGTGTGTGTGTGTGTGCATGTGCGTGTGCGTGTGTGTGCGTGCGTGTGCGTGTGTGTGTGTGTGTGTGTGTGTGTGTGTGTGTGTGTGTGTGTGTGTGTGTTTGTGTGTATGGAAAACATTCATATAATTAAATGTTCATAATATTGTATTTTTTTTTCCACTGACAGGACTGATTGAAACTCATTTCAAAGCTTTTGCTAGTGTTCAGTTTGTGCAAGATCATTAACAGTGGACATCTGGGAATTTGCCCTTTCTCAACTCTGAAGTAAATATAATTAGCAGGATGTTTGGGGGGGGGTGCATGGGAGGGGCTTGTCCCCTGCAAAAAACATGAGTTGGGAGGTCAATGTTTTGTGTTTCAATGTTTTTGGCCAGAAGGAGAACAATAGCGCATAGACTGTGCATTATATAAAAGTAGAAAACTGAAAGTGCGAATCAGTCAGAATGCAACAGGCTACTAAACCACCAGTAATTTAAGTCATGGAACAACAGATTACCCTGTCTCACAATGTCTCACAAGATACCATTAGCAATGGTCCAGGATGGCTCACAAATACTTCCAGACTAAGTTGTGCCTAATTAGCAATTTGTACTGAAATCAGCAAAAAAAGGCTCAGATATTCAATGACAAGTTATGCAATTAAAATGTGCTGCTCTGGTGTTTGAGGACAGCAATGACCCACAAGCCAATGAATATATAGGAAAAGCATAAAACTGAAACAGACAGTCAGAATACAACTTATTAATATGCCAGCAGTATTTGAAACTTACAGACTGGCAAAAAAATTACCTCTCATGACATGATCACTAGCAAATGCCCCCAAACACTGCCTAATATCCTCTCATGACATGATCACTAACAAATGCCCCCAAACACTGCCAAACTATGTAGTGCCCAATTAGCAATATGCACAGAAAAAAATGAACTGCATGTGTATCATATAACCTAAGCAACATTACATAAATTATTCAATTACTGACCTTTTTTATAAAAAAAGAAACATCTTTATTAAACCCTCACTTACTACATAGGCAATCATACATTTATACAAATGAAAACAGACTACACCAACACAATCCTAGTTGCAAGCATTTTACATCATAAACCATAAAGACATACTCCCAGTTGCAAACATTACACATCACTTGTAATCTACCCAATCCTTTTCAGTGCAACATTACATAGCTCATTTAAGTCATGCCACCTCCCTTGTATGTATTGTTCCCACAATTCCCATTTTTTCCTATGCAGTTATGTGTTGAATGAAATTTAAGTAATCAGGAGAAACGTCACTGGTATTTGCAGGGACTAAAGAAAGGAGTTCAATTCAATAAAAACAGCCCATATTCAGTTCCGAAAACAGCTCGCATGCACACCTTACAGCACTCTAGCCTAAAGAAGATCAATGGTCCTCAAGCTGACAAATGAGTAACCCATGCACATCATTTTTCAGTGGATGATGTGAGGCAGACATCTCCTTCAGTACAGGACAAATATACGACATTGCACACTGATGGAAATAGATAAGTATGCATGCCATATGGTAGTGACAAGAGATCTGGAAGGGGAAGCTCAAGACATAATTTACTGTATTACTGATGCTGATTTAAATGCAGGCATGTAACATGTATACTTTCATTGCCACTGGTGATAATATCAATACATTACAGCCATACATGATGGCTCCATCCCTCACTCCTCTACTGAGTAAAAGTATAACAGAGTTAACACTCACATGTAGTTGACTGCAAACTTCTACATTAGCATGTGCAGGTGAAATCCCAAGATGACGGGATTATATCTAAAGGCTTTATGTAGTCCACTCATGATAATGTCAGCCAGATGATCCTTGTTTATGCCTTGCTGGATGGCATGCTGATGTGCACACAAATGGCACAGGTGCAGTCAATGGACTCAACACCTGCTAACCTGGGAAAAGATCGTACCAAGTAAGATGAGATAGAGGATTCAATACATATAATATGTATGACTGTGGATTCTGTATGTTTAATCTGTGGCAGTTATACAACATCTGTTTAGCATACTGGCAACATAGCACATGGTAGTCCTCCACCAGTACCATTAGCTTCTCCTCTGCAGTGCTCACCACACCACAGGTGGTGGTCCTTTGCACACATGTCCAGCTGCAAAGCAGCCCCCTGGGATATGGATACAGTGGCAGGTATCGAAGCTGCAAAATGATAATACCTATATGACAATAAGTACTGTTATTGGACTATGAATGTGTTGCCACATAAAATCTGTATCAGATATGTGAAAGTGTCAGTGACCTGTCACATGCAGTATAGAGTGTCTGCCTAAAAAGATGTGGTTCAGCAGTTTTGGCACCCCTGTGATGCACCTAAGGGGCAAATAAGAACATATTGTAGACTTAACTCAGTGACACTTATCTGACCTATATGAAACATGCACATATGATTCGGTATATCCCACACAACTGGCAAATACTCCTTGCCATGACATCTCTATGTTTATGGTGGTATGACATGCAAATGTTATGGTAAGGCCATTTAACCAGTCTAAAGATATAGGAAAGGAAAAAAGAAGTATTATATATACTATAACAGTGTATCTTTGCAGCCATAGTAAGCACCTTGTCCCTTACCGAGGTCTACCAATCTTACATTCAACATCAGAGATATTCTGTGTGGTGTGGAGGCATTATCTCTTAGTGTAAACAGGAATGTCTTATCTTTTCATGTGATGCAGGTATATCCTCTGATATCTGTCAATAGGAATGTCTTATCTAGTGATGATGCTATACCCTGTGATATCTGTCAACAGGAATGTCTTATCTAGTGATGCTGCTATATCCTGTGATACTGTGGTAACCATTTGAAATGTTGGGACCTGTTTTTGTGAATCCAGTTTTATATAGTCTGAATAACCAAAAAAAGAAAAACTAACTTATATATGATAAGCCCAAGATGGCGATTTCTCAGCATACTCCATTTTTTCGAGGTACGACAAACTCAAAGATGGTATATATAATTTTGGAGATAGCAGTAATGTTCAATATTCAATCTTTTTCTGCATTTTTAGTTTTTCTTTTTTGGTCTGTTAGCACTTGGAGTTACAAGTGCCAATATTTCTGTACGGATCCATGCTAGCCTTCAACCTTGGCTCTCCTTTCTCAATTGTGGGTACTTGTCCTACTGAGTGCATTCTCACATACAAATGTCGGTGCTCTTATGAAGGATGGAATTGCTTTTAGACCTATGAACCTCAACCATTTTAAGATCACATGATCTGCTCTGACAGTCAGTTTAAACAGGTATGCTGACCATCATAAGCAAGCAATACATTTTGTGTCTGACTAGTTTATGGGGGAGTGGCTTTCTCTCATTATTATCTAGCCATCTATCTATCCAGATATCTGTTTAGCTAGTCATTTATGTTTCGTTGACTGTGCTTTCCATTCTTTTTTTTTCCCAGAGGAGACCAGAAAGCTGATCCTTAATAAATCCGTTAATAATACAGAAACCAATTAAAGTTGTACAGTTATAACATTATAGATCAATATGTTAACAATATAATATTTATTTTGCAGTAGGCCAGGACTGATACCTAACAAGCAGCAATCATTATGACCAAAATGAATCTATTCTGGCAGATGTAATGGTGGGCTGTGCGGTTATTAGTATATGTAGCACGCAATTATATCGTGATAGAATTGGGTTACATACTGGAGTGATCTTAAGTAGTAGAGAACCATCATTGAGAACTAGCAATTATTTAATTTAGACCACAACTCCAACTCCATTTGTTGTGTAAGTCCTCTTCCTGGAAGAGAAGTTCTCCTTTTCCTTGGCACTGCACAGATGCACCATGTTTACTGCTCTCTAAAATGGAACCTGCGTTTTTAAATGAGAGGGGTAACACACCTCTGGTTTTCATCTCTCCCCAGTATCTTCCATGTAAGTAATAGCACTTTATAATGCTACTTGCACAATTTGCCTCATTCTTTCTACAACCAGTATACCATTACCTCTTGCACTATAGATTTGTCTGTTTTTCTAATAATTTCTTATTACACTGCAGTACAGGATGCAATCTGTAATAGAGGTTTGGCTGCTTACATCATTCAGAACAGCTGCTAGTACTTTACACTGTCTATGGATATACAGGAACACCTACAAATCTACATGCTACATGTGCAATCTTCTCAACTTATTGCAGCAGCTGCATGTCGTGTAATCTGCATTATACTTAGCTATAATAGATCGACATAAGTCTGTTGTTAATGCATACAGTGAAGCAAATAGGTGCAGTCAATAGACACAGCACTGTTGGCATATTCATCCATCCATCCATCCATCCATCCATCCATCCATCCATCCATCCATCCATCCATCCATCCAGCCATCCATCCATCCATCCATCCATCCATCCATCCATCCATCCATCTATCCATCCATCCACAACCTCTTTTTCCCATTTTTGCACATGGGGTCGGGGTGTCATCTCACCAGTGACAATCATCCAGACCCATGGTTTCCACCTCTAGGAGGCTAGTTCTGCCACGGTACTTCTTCCACACTACACACTCGCACACATACTCACTTATGGCCAATTTAGAGTGTCCAGTCAACCTACTGCATGTCTTTGGAATGTGGGCAGAAATTGGAGCACCTGGAGGAAACCCACCTAAACACATGGAGGAAATGCTGACGTCACATAGAAGGCACCCCAGCAGACAATCAAACTAGGGAACATCTTGTTCTTTACAGATAGCAACCATTTTTTTTGGACATTGGTTACTGGTAGAAAATCTATACTGCACCACTAGTATGCAGTGGTTGTCACAGTACAAAACAGTTGTGAATACAACAGCAACAGAAATAGGGCCTTGATATGGCATATTCATGGACAGTGGCAATATATGCATGATACCTAATTGCAGATAAGCCTCTATGAACTACACCATTTTGTAAGGGTGCTAACTGCCTCAAATGATAGATATAGCATAGAGAAAGTGGAAAGATGTCACATAATTTTTTATTCTATTTTATTTTTTATGCTTTTTAGTTTTAATATTAAACTGATATAGCAATTCTGATCTTATTTTATACTATGTTGCACTATGACATATGCATGTTGTTATCAGCATCAACAAGTTAGGTTTCTCTATCTATTTTATAGCACTTTTCATAGGGCTAAGCAAAAATTCTTATCAATAAGATACAATATACCCCAAAATGTACAATGTGCAGCTCCACATGGGCTGCACTGTACTATGCTGGCTCCTTACTAAACAGTGTTTGATGGATCCATGCCATTGTACAAACAATCTGCTTTGTATGGCTTAGACATTTGCCGTTAGGACATTGCAATACATGTTTTCAGAAACATTCCCCGTTATGGGAGTTATGTATTATTACTCATTTGGACACAGGTTTATATACAAATGAGTTTCAAGTGATTTGCACAATTGTCTTCAAAAAACATTAGTTGACATTTCTGCACACTTAATTGTATTTTCTTTCAGCACAGTGTATTATATTTTCTTCCGGGTAAACTACACTGCCACTGCCTTCTTTATTATTGTTGTAGCTGTGGTGAAGTATTGAACTGTGCGTGTCGTTCGCTACTCTTTCCTTCGCAAATTCACAAATGGAAATATAAAATGAACAAGGCTGGAACACGGACAAATCAGCATCTTTATGCTTCAGCCTTGAATTGACTGCCGCCCCAAAGGGAAATAAAAATAAGTTAAGCAAGAGAGTTATCACTAAGATAAAATGTTGAGACATGTTTGCATTTAGTTGTTTATTGCAACAAAATACAATGTAGCTCTTTTTTTTAAATGTTTACTGAAATCATGATAAATTACACTCCATAGTAATCCTTGATCTATGCCACCCGGGAATAACATCAAAAGTACAACTAGTGGAAAGCAATAAAAAATGTCACTTTGTTCTACTAAGAGAAAAATACAAAGACATTGGAATGCAGACATATTGTAATACCTTTTATTGAACTAGCATAGGCTTTGTAATTTCTCAAACTTTCAGGCATTAGGGGTGTTAGATCCAGTGCTTAAACATTCATATATGCCTAGGAAGGGAAGTAAATTTCTTTCTTATTGGCAAAAAACAAAACTAAAAAACAGTGCATAGTTTGGATGCTTAATATGGCAACTGCATGCGGTGGTGGTGCTGCGGTAGCATTGTCGCCTCACAGTAAGACGTCCTGTTCGATTCTCAGCGAAAGTGTCTTCTGTGTGGAAACATGCATGAATGGGCGTACCTTCGTTGAAGGTTGTGCGTCAGAGCTGGCAACTCGGTATGTAAAAATCTACTGCCAATCATTAGCGGACCGGAGTTCCACTGTGGCGACCCCTAACCAGGAAAAGCCAAAAGACACAACAACCACAGACACAGTGTGTTTGTGTATATGTGTGTGTGAGAGAGAGAGACAGAGACTGAAACATTAGAAGACCAGGTTATTGTCTGCCATAAAACTAAAGGTTCTCCCTGCATGTTACATTAGAGTCAGTGTTCATGTAGCACAGAAGATAACAGCTGTAGAGACTGCTTTGGCACTTAATGAGAAAATAAGTCAAAATAAAAACGACATGTAGGGATATTAGCAAAATCTAGGAAACAAAAGCAATACATTATAATTTGTAATTTGTTAGCCTATCTAAACAAGCAAGCTCTGTGAGATAGATGTTTTGGTGAACAGAAAATATGAATTTCCAATCATGCACATTTCATGGTCAAATGATATGTTATGAGAAAGGCAGAAATTACCAAGAGAATAAAATAATTGGGTTAGAAGATGTGGATGTTGTCTGCACTTAGTACAGTATACAAGCTATGATTTCCCTACCTGAAAAAAGTGAGAGAGAGAGAGAGAGAGAGAGAGATGTTGAAGTCAATCTAAGTTTCTGACAGACATCTGTAAAGATTAACTGGATACCTACATCTAAGGAAAATGGAGTAACAATAACAATAATGCATACACCCATTACACTGTAACTACATGGGACAAAATTCCTCTTTGAAGATGTTCAATTTGCTGTTTGTTCTCAAAGTTGCTGCTTTCACACTTTATTTATTTATTTATTTATTGGCATTTGTTTACCGGGATAGTCCAAAGGGCCAGTAAGTGCCCATTTTCAGTGGAGGCCAGGGGAGAAAAGCTCCACAAACAATATAAACATAGACACAGAACAGGATTTAACATTTGTAAAGTTCCATAAAACATGCACATGGAAAAGTAATTAAGAATTTGTTATAGTAAATGTAAAATAGGATTTGGCAACAGTTACAATTAAAACAAACCTATAATAAAAAGAGAGACAAGTCAAATGTAAAAAGTTAACATTGTATAGCACTTCTGTTATAAAATTAGTAGGGTACACATGACATTGTATAGTTTAGTGGTCATTAAAAATACATAAGAAGAATATATAGTGAATAAGAGGGGTCTATATTACAACATCGAAGTTTCACAACTTCGAATGTTCTAATATCGACCCCTATTCAGCAAACGCTGAAAATAGCAAAACGACAGAAAACCAAATATTTTTCTAGGGAAAGAATTCGGTTGTCCGTTTCTGTCGCTTCACTATTTTCAGCGCTGTGGCGGAAAGTTACGGATCGGGTTCAGGTAAGTGTGCGATTGGGCATGGGTTAGGTGAGTTAGAGTTAGGGCATGGGTTAGGTATGTGTGCAATTGTGTGGACGTGAGGGTTAGGGTGGGTTAGGTGAGTTAGGGTTAGGGTGCTGGTCAGGTACGTGTGCGACTGTGTGCACGTGAGGGTTAGGGTGGGGTAGGGGAGTTAGGGTGCGGGAGAGGTGAGCGTGCGATAGTGATGGACCATAGGGTTAGGATTTGGGTTAAGGTAAGTGGATAGTTAGTGGTGTTTGTACAGTTTAGTGTAGGGATAGATGTAAGATTTTAGGTGTATATATGTGGATTGCTGTTTGTTTGGTGTACTTGTGTTGTGTGTATGTGTTTCGGAACAGCAAATTTTTAGGAAAAGAATTTGCAGTTCTGCATGTTCGATGTTGTCAGCTTTCACTGAATAGGGGTCGATATTAGAACATTCAAAGTTGTGAAACTTCAATGTTCTAATATAGACCCGAATAAGAGAAATAGAAATATTTCTTAGAAATTTATATTTAGAAATAGAAATAATAATATAGTCAAAAAGTAATTGTACCAGCTTATAAAACTCTAATTTCTAGAACCAAGTTGAATTTCCAGTCACTTTATAAAACTCTAGCCACAGTTAACTAAATGAATCCTTGGTGCATATAATAACAACACTGCCACTATAGTGGGAACATGGATTTGAATAAATTCATTAGAGCTGACTTAGGCTGGTCTTTATTTTGCAAAAAATCAGAATAATCTGGGGATGTACAAGTTTGAATATCACCTGCTTATCATACATTTCCACTTACTTTGCAGAATGCTTGTTCTGTGTAGATTATTTTGTGAATGTGCAATACACCAAACATGCACAGGGTACTCTTTACAAAAGGACCCTAAAATACCAGTCAAGTTATTGTCACTAAAGCACAAATACAACCATGGGATTGTAGGATCATAGGAGATTGCTAGGCTATCGACCCAGGGGTCATTTTATGTCTAACCATTTCATCCCAGTGTAATACCATAGAAATGCTATTCCATAACCAAGAATTAATTTAGTATGACTGTCCACATCCAGGAGGGCTGTGGGCTCTATCCCTGATAAGAAGTTACAGTGCTCCATCCAGTCGTGCAGGTTCCTCTTGAACAGTGTCATACAGGGTGCTCTGTTTCACATGAATTGGTAGCCTGTTCCAAAGACACGACAGTCGCTGGGAAATAAATCTGTTCCTTCAGCATGTCCTATTTAAGGCACAGGTCATATTTATGGCCCTGGAATGGGTAGCCCTAGTCCTGTTTGATTTACAGATATGCAGCAAGTTCATTAGGTTTGGGTTTTAGATTGTGCTGTACGATATAGTATAGTGACCGGGACTTTAGTCTGTCTGTGAAAGGCACATGCTGGAGCCCCTTGATCTTCTTTGTTAGAAACCTCTGAGGTCTCTCTAATTGCTTCAGGCACTTAGCACGGTACATGCCAAATGAGGTGTTATATTCAATTATGTGCCGGATAAGTGCAGATTATTGGGGGGTTATAACTTCTTTTGCTCTCAAGGTGATGCCTTTGCTAATCAAGTGTGCTACATAGAAAGCTTTCCTTACTACAGTAGACAGATGGTGATCCAAGTTAAGGTCTCATTCAACTTGTGATCCCAGGTCCCTTCCCACTTCATGGGTACTTAAGGTATTGTTGTTGATTTGATAGTGTGGGAGGACATTGCTTGTGCTGAAGGGAATGATGATGCATTTCTTTGCATTCAGTTTGAGACTGTGACTAAGAAACCAGTAGTTGGTCTGCGTAAGACCCTCCTGGAGTATACTGGACATAATTTCAGGATTTAACGATTGCACCTAGTTTGCAGTCTTCTGGAAATGTGGTCAGGCACAACCCCTTAGTTTTGGCCTGAAATTTTGAGAAGTATATACCTACATGAAATAAAAAAAAATAGAGAAAGAAAGAAAGTGGGTCACTTGAGGAAAAACTGTGGCTCGTTTGATGTGTGGCAAAATAATCCTTGTTACTTAAAACAAATGCCAAAAGAATAAAAATAATGAAGTCTGGAACACCACGCTGTAAAAACGTTGATTTATTGTAGAAATTCAAAAACAATGTTAGCGCTTTCAGGTTCAAAACCCTTCCTCAGACATTACAATGCATTAAAACCCATAGGTGTATTTAAAATAATTCAATACCAATCAAATTTTTGTAAACTACCCACCTTTTCTTTAAAGCTGGTTTAAGGGGAACAACCCCATTTAAACCTGGAAGCCTGTCATCTCTCTCATTATACTCCGTTTCATTCACTAAATCACCCCCCCTTTTTGATAATTTTATTACTTGCAAAACCATAAAGTTAAAGGAGTGATTCTTATTATGTTTAATGTGTTGAAACAATGCATTATGTATATTCCCATTGCAAATAGCTGACATATGCTGTAAAATTCTTTCTTTAAGTTTACAATTGGTCTTACCTATGTAAAATGAGTGACATGAAACACAATCAGCTAAATATACTATATCTCTTGTATGACAATCTGCATATCCTTTTAATGAATATTTTTTGCCTGTTAACAGGTGTTCAGATATATTATTATTCCTAATGAACTGACAAGCTTTACAGCGTCTGCATGGAAATGTACCCTGCCGTCCTATACATTGAGTAGTATTTCTTTGTCTGACATTACACAGAAGATCCTTTAAGTTCTTTCCTCGCTTAAAGAAAAACTGAGGTGTATCAGTCAAGATATCGCCTAACCGGTCATCTGTTAATAGTACCCTCCAGTTCTGTCGTATAATGTTACATACCCCTTGTATATTATTACTATAACATAAATTCACTCTAACAGGTTCTTCCATTCTATTTGCTCTGTGAAAATTCACATTACAGTTTTTCTTAGAAAACCATGGTTTTACCCTCTCCTTTCTCTCAATATTACTTAATTCTAGGGCAGGCTCTATGGTCTTTTGCGTATATCCCCTATTAATAAGCCTTTCCTACATATTAATGGATTCATTGACATAGTCAACATCCCTGGTGCATAATTGTGATGCTCTAAAAAATTGATTCTTTGCTATGTTTTTAAACATGAACCTAGGATGCATACTGTCATATGCTAATATAGTGTTTTTCCAACAATCCTTTCTAATAATCACAGTGTCTATAATGCCATCTTCTTTTTTTTTAAGATGAACATCTAGAAAATCTATCATCAAATCTGAATGTGACATACTAAATCTTAAAAAATCTGTCTTGGATTCCAAATAATGCACAAATTGGTGTAACTCCTCTACTGATCCCACCCATAAAATAAAAATATCGTCCACAAAACGCACATAATATTTAAGATGTATTCTCCATCTGTGGACTGCATTAAAAATATTCTGATGCTCCCAATAAGCAAGAACCAAGTTCACGAAGGAATTCGCACATGGTGTCCCCATCGCGATGCCCTTAACTTGTCTATAATAAGAATTTTCATACATGAAAATATTGTTACTCAGTATGTAATCCAATAATAATACAACTTGTTGGACCTCTTCCTCAGTCAACACTGATAAATATCTAGCATAGCATTGCACAGCTTCTAAACCATATGCTTTCTCAAACACGGTAAACAAATTTACCACATCCATGGTTACAAAAATCAAATCCCTATGACCAGTACTGGATCCCAAGTGGTCATATAACCCTTGTAAAAAGTGAGTTGTATCCCTCAATACAGTATTAAGTACTGCAAGGCACTTCTTCAACTTACACCAGACCCATATCGAGGCATTTTCAGTTGCCCATTGAAGCCCTGAGACAATTGGTCGTATGGGAGCGTTCTCTAAATTTTTGTGTATCTTTGGCAAAGCTTTAAATAAGGGTACTACAGGATACTCAACATAAACAAACCTAAACACATCTTCTTTTAACTGTTTGTTTAGTTTATATGCTACCTAGTTTTCTTTTACTTATCAGCCCTACTATTTCAATCGGCATAAGTTGTTTGTAAGTACGGGTATCACTCAATAAATTTAAAACTCTTGAGTGGTACCGCGGACTGTCCAGCACCACCACAGTACCACCTTTATCCGCAGATTTTATTATTATTTCAGTATTGAACATAAGAGCTTATAAAGCTCTTTTTTGTGAGCTATTTAAGTTAAAATATTTAGCACCTGACTTTGTTCTTAAGTAATCAACCAAATCTGCTTCACATAGATTCAAGAAGGTATCAACTGCTGTGGATAGTGGTGGGTTAAAAGTACTAGGTTGCCTTAGTTCAAATGCTCCAAGTGCTTGTGAAGAACCAAACAACTTTTTAACTCAACATTTCTTGCAAACAGTCTCAGATCTAATATCAATTCACTATAGTTTGAATGCATACTCAGAACAAAAGACAATCCCTTATTCAATATGTACAACTCAGCCTCAGACAAGACATATTTGGAAATATTATAAACATTACATACATTATCAATTGTGTTATTAAAATAGAACAGTCACCATCAGAAGTCATAGGGAAACTTTCCTCCGTTTCACATTGCGATTCTGTGACGTGCACCTCATAAAGTTCCCCTTCTTTTTCACAGGGGTGGGTAAGGTATAAAAAGAGTTATTAAAAGTTTTTGGTCTCGCCCCCAAGGTGTTTGCTGTAGAGAAATTCATGTTCGTTGTTTTAGGCAACATGGTAGAAGACGTGGTAGCAACATCCGCTAACTTAGCAGTTTCACTGACTGTAGGACAGAGCGATGACGAACTAGATGATGTCGTTGCACATTGGTCAGATCCATTTCCATCTTTCCTGCCTCTGTTCTCGATATTTAAGGTGGAACAGTCTCCTCTTGTATCTCGCAACTGTACATAGGAGTTTCTAGAGGTTAAACTAGTATTGGTCTCTCGTGTATGTTGAAAATTGCCCCTAGGCCAGGTGAAGATTTGACCCTGGACAAAATCATTAAAGTCTCGGCCCAATTTCTTTGTTTTTATCTGCTGTGACTTTAAATCATAGCTGGCAGCAGAACAATACAAGTCATTAAGCCTGGATTGATGAAAGTCTTCCTTAAACCTCTCTTTGAGGTCTTGTTGTTGTCGTTGAACAGATGCCACAAGATCATTCTAAATAGGTAAAAAATGGTCCAAAAGCAAACATAAATAGGAGAAACTAGTCTCCAAGTTTATTTGCTGCCATTTTGCTAATAAGTCAGGGTATTGCTCATCAGAGGTAGGCATACAGAGTACACGCATGCCTCTAGGTATTATTTTATAATGTACTCAGGCTTCAAAATGTAGTTGTTGCCACTGCAAATGCTTCATTCTACATAAATCCTTCTCAAACTTGTTGATACTGTCCATGAATGAAACATCAATTTCCTCACCTTCACATGAATCTAATTTGGCAGTATTTAAAGTAGCTAAGTTTAAACTCAAGGGAGGATTACTTCCAATTGATGTTATCCGTTTCGCTTTTTGTGCAACAGATGTCATCGGTGGATGATAGTCCAATTCAACTGCAGTAGATAATTCAGCCATGTGTGTGGAGGCAATACACAAACAGTCACAAAATGCAAAAAAAGTAAGCCTACCACACCAAAGTCCAGACTCACAGTGTCAAAAGCCAAAAAAATAAAAACAATGAAGTCTGGAACACCACGCTGTAAAAACATTGATTTATTGTAGAAATCCAAAAACAATATTAGTGCTTTCAGGTTCAAAACTCTTCCTCAGACATTGCAATGCATAAAAACACATAGGTGTATTTAAATCAATTTAATACCAATCAAATTTTAGTAAACTACCTGCCTTTTCTTTAAAGCTGGTTTAAGGGGAACAACCCCATTTAAACCCGGAAGCCTGTCAGCTCCTAATTCAATGACCCATTTAGTCTCATTATATTCTGTTTCATTCACTAAATCACCCCCCTTTTTGATAATTTTATTACTTGCAAAACCATAAAGTTAAAGGAATGATTCTCATTATGTTTAATGTGTTGAAACAATGCATTATGTATATTCCCATTGCAAATAGCTGACATATGCTGCAAAATTCTTTCTTTAAGTTTACAATTGGTCTTACCTATGTAAAATGAGTGACATGAAACACAATCAGCTAAATATACTATATCTCTTCTATGACAATCTGCGTATCCTTTTGGAATCCACAACAGATTTTTTAAGATTTTTTAAGATTTAGTATGTCACATTCAGATTTGATGATATATTTTCTAGACGTTCATCTTAAACAAACAGAAGATGGCATTATAGACACTGTGATTATTAGGAAGGATTGTTGGAAAAACACTATATTAGCATATGACAGTATGCATCCTAGGTTCATGTTTAAAAGCATAGCAAAGAATCAATTTTTTAGAACACCACAATTATGCACCAGGGATGTTGACTATGTCAACGAATCCATTAATATGCAGGAAAGGCTTATTAATAGGGGATATACGCAAAGGACCATAGAGCCTGCCCTAGAATTAAGTAATAGTGAGAGAAATTAGAGGGTGAAACCATGGTTTTCTAAGAAAAACTGTAATGTGAATTTTCACAGAGCAAATAGAATGGAAGAACCTGTTACAGTGAATTTACGTTATAGTAATAATATACAAGGGGAATGTGACATTATACGACAGAACTGGAGGGTACTATTAACAGATGATCGGTTAAGCGATATCTTGACTGATACACCTCGGTTTTGCTTTAAGTGAGAAAAGAACTTAAAGGATCTTCTGTGTAATGACAGACAAAAAAATACTACTCAATGTATAGGATGGCAGGGTACATTTCCATGCAGACGCTGTAAAGCTTGTCAGTTCATTAGGAATAATAATATATTTGAACACCCGTTAACAGACAAAAAATATTCATTAAAAGGATATGCAGATTGTCATACAAGAGATATATTATATTTAGCTGATTGTGTTTCATGTCACACATTTTACATAGGTAAAACCAACTGTAAACTTAAAGAAAGAATTTTACAGCATATGTCAGCGGCACACAAACAGGATCAGAGGGAAAATAATAAAATAAACTGAAAATGATCATTCTAACAAAAAATCAGTATTCTGCCATGCAAGTCTATGGCAGGCAAAAGACAACTTGGCCAGTGAGTAGTGGTTGCTAAGGGTGGAGGCTCAGTGTGAGACATGTAACTATGCAATAGTAGGCAATCCTATGCAAATGAGGGAAACGTTAGTGAATCCTAGATTTTCCCAGAATGTGAGGCAGGTCCCAAGAGTGTAAGAGTATAAATAGCTGGGCGCAAGACTAGGATATAGGTGACATCATGGGAGTGTGTATCAGGCATACTGTAAGCGGATTTGAGACCTGTGGCTCGAGATTGCTCCTAGGTTAGCACAGCTAAGCCAGGGGTGTGTCTAAGTCTGCCTAGCACACTTTACAAAGTGTAATCGGGTGTGCACACCGTGCACCATGTCCTACAGGAAGAAAAAGGAAGTTAAACCAGGAAAAGCAGCTCTGTGCACATATGAGCACTCTGCGCGGCACGCACACGGGCTTAAACAGGGAGGCAATGGGAAGGGAAAACAGCAGTAGGAAGGTAATCAAGGAGAACTAGCTTAGCTGACAGGTGAAATGTATCAGAATCAACCAGTTACACAGCAGCAGACCAGCCCAGCACACAACTAAATACTATGCAAACACCTTTCCCCCTTGTTTTTCCCAAAAACCCTGCAACACCAGTGTATACAGACTTGAAAATTTTACAAAATGAAAGCAAGAGAAAAAATGTTAGGGGCTGCTTTTGCTATCATAAACCAGCATGTGCAAGAGGCTGAGTGTGGTGAGAATGTGAATGCTGCTGAGCAACCCACAGTGAGGAGACAGAGAAGAATGTACATACCCAGGGTAACCTACCAAGGGCTACATGGTAACCTACCAAGGGCTACATGAGCTGGAGATAGTGGAGCACTATAGGGTGGACAGGGACCTCCTACAGCAAATTGTTGAGCTGTGCCGGCCACACCTCGCACACAGAACTAACAGAGGGGAACCCATCCCAGTGGATACCAAGGTATGTGTAGGTCTAAGAATAGTAGCTACAGGTACCTTCCAAATGCCAACTGGGGATATGATGGGGATTTCACAGGTATCAGCATCCAGGGTACTCCACCAGTTCCTGAATGCCATGTCAGCACATGTCGGTGAGCATGCATATTTCCCCATCACCCATGAGGCGTTGGCCAGCAATATGCATCTCTTTCACCAGATAGCAGAATATCCTGAGGTAGTGGGTGCAATAGACTGCATGCACATATGCATTAAAGCACCACCAGGTGACCGGGGTAGGGTCTACATCAACCGCAAGGGCTTCCCCTCCATCAACTGCCAGGTTGTGTGCGATGCCCAGGGCATAATAATGAATGTGTGTGCTGGCTGCCCTGGAAGCTACCACAATTCCCAAATCTGGCATCTTACGTAGCTGTATCAGAGATTTGCCAATGGGGACATCCCACATGGTCACCAAGTGGGGGATGCTGGATACACACTGGAGCCATGGCTGATGACACTCATCAGAAATGCACACACACCCGAACAAGAACTCCATAATGATGCACACGTACAAACATGAATCATAATAGAGCGTGTGCTTGAGATGCTTAAGTCACGGTTCTGGTGCCTGGACACATCCGGTAGATCCTTGCAGTACTCACCAACTACATGTACCCAAATTGTCCTTGTATGTGCCATGCTACACAATATGATCCTGTGGAAACAGCTGCAGCAGGAACAGCATGGGGCAGGGCCACACAGCCCACCACCGGTGCCAAGGCCTGCACAGGGGCAGAGTGACTCAGAGGAGGAACAACCTGAGCCTGCTCCAGTAGGCAGAAGGAGGCATGCCCAGTATGCCCTGGCCTTGGCCAAGAGGCAATGCATAGCACATGCACTGACACAGTAGGGAGCCATGGAATGACACCTCTCTCCGACTCGCACATACAGTAAAAGGGATGCCAAACATGACACTACCTACGCTCAACCATGTCTAGGGAGTGTACTATGTGCATTCAACATAGGCAGCCCTGCACCACCCCCCTCAATACTGGGACACCCACAAGGTAAGTGACGCACACATGCCAGTCGAGGGGTGCACATACCCAACAACAGTCACAGCCAGCAGGATAGGTGTAGACAAACACAAACAAATGCTGTACTATGGTCTCTGAATGAGCGCCATGGGTAACTACTACCCCAGCCGTACACAGACAGACTACAGCAGGACAGCCAGTTGGATGTCAGTTGTGAAGGCTAGGAAGTCAGAAACTAATATGTAGGGAGTGAAAGCTATGATCTGTAGTACACTGGTATGCCTCTAGTCAGCACTATAGGTAAGACTACAGACTGAAATGGTGTACCCGACATACCAGTATAGTACTAGCAAATGTGTAAAACTGTAAGGTGTGCCCCACCATCCCATGCACACTTATGGTAACAGTCAAGTGTGCCCCCCGACCCCTGTGTAGAAATGCAAAAATGGTTTTGTGCCCCCCCCCCCGCTAAGCAGAAATGTAGCAGCAGTCAATGCCAAATGACTGATGCATACCCTGCAGACACAGCATACCTGTCAGTGTACAGCACAAAGCTCAGCACCGCAGTACAAACCACCTGGACTTCATCCACACATGCAATATAGATGGCCATACTGGGCATGCTCACACACTTAGAGGAATGAAGGCAATGTCAGTCAACAACATACTGAAAGCCCATACTGGACATGCTGACACACTTAAATACAAGAAGGCCATGTCAGCAAACAACAGTGGACCAGACATATCTGGCAGTTGCAGTTCTCAGTCCAGACGCATGTCACTATGCACCACTCCTGCCTTGCATACACAGTGGATAGGAATACAAACATATATGTAAGAACAACACACTATAATAAGCCAAAGGTAGACGAAAATAGATGTGTTGAAGAGGATGACCGTGACAAGGAGACATCTGGGCCTGTCCCACCTAGCACACAGCCAAAGGGCCCCAAATGCATGAGGTGCAAGTGTCACTCATTGCAGATACTAGCCACCAGTATCTGTCAGAATGACGGCATGTTGCATGTGCCAGCTGTGCAACATGACTGTACAAGGAAGATGACACCTAGTAGCTGTATACACATACCTGTGGCATATGACCTTGTGTGTGCCCACATGTGCATGCTAACCCCAACATGAATGTGTTACGGCCCATGCACACACCACCCTCCCCATAGCAGTATCATGACAAGCCTGCTCAGGTCATCCAATGTGAAATACACCTTTGGGGGAGCTGTATCTCAGTAATCCCCATGGTACATCCTATAACTGTGTACTGCTGTACTAATAAATTAGTTAGGTAGTAGTCCTAACCCCAGACTTGGCAACTGTGTGAGTGTGTGTATGTGTGCATGTCTCGGTCTCTGGCTGTGTAGAGAGAAATGCTTTCTAGCTACTGAAATTGCCAATGAGCCAAGGTTAAAACTGCTGATTTATTTTACCTTAGATAATTTCAAATTTAAAATAATTTCTCAAGGCATCCAGGATGTAAGAGGGGGTCCTTCAAGTTTATTATTAGAGAAAGCAGAATTGTTATGGCAGATAAAACTTAATGCATACATGTACCCAGGTTTGAATGACAAATGTTCTATAATGTGTTTATTAAAACTTAAAAGTTTAGAAAGGTGATAATTCAGGTTAAAAGAACACTTGTAACATTCATATGTATATTTACAAAAAATATTCTTAAAAATGAAAAATACACATATACTTATATCTAAGTAATATCATATATTATCCTGGGTTATCTAAGGTTGTATGCATCATATATTGGGTATGTAGGACAAAATTTAAGCCAAAAGGTGCGTGGCATCTTGTACAAACAGCATGTAATTAAAAGTAGATATGTTATTTATATATATATATATATATATATATATATATATATATATATATATATATATATTAGATAGTTTAAATAGATGTTTTATCAGAATTTAATCAATATAAATTGTATATTTTATATTTGAATATTTATTTCATAGGTTTTGAAAGTATAATGTTTTGAGCAAATATGTATATAATTGAATGGACTTGATTTCATGTTTTGAAATTAATTTGATGCTGCAGAATTTATAGTGACAATGGGGCTGAAGTTTTTAATAATAATGATGTTTTTTTTATTAATAATAATGATGATTTTTTTAACAATGATTTATCTAATAATGAGTTTTAAACATCGATTGTTTTAAATAACATTATTTTAATAATGATTTTTTCAAACAATTTATCGTATTTATGAATGTTCGGCAACATTGTTGTTTAATGTATCTCACTTTAAGAAAAAGGTGACGTCTATGAGATACAGTTTTGATGCGAAGTTTATAAAAGGATGTAACAGATGGATTTTTTGTATTTCTGAAGAAGTCCTACAATTGAGTAGGACAAAAAGCATGGTTCATTTTACGTTTAAAATAAATTGGCAGTTTTAACCTTGGCTCATTGGTGATTTCAGTAGTTTGTTTCTTGTGTATTCGTGGAAAAATGCTTTCTAGGCTACTCACACTCAGTAGAGTTCATATACACAACATTGGCAAGGCTGCAGATGTCACGCACCTAGAAATACACCTCTGGGGAAATCATAGTCTAGTAATCTCTGTAGCGTGCTTTGTAACTGCGTCCTAGTGTAGTGTGATAAAGTAATGAGGTAGGTGTTCTAACCCCAGACCTGGCAACTGTGTGTGATGGTGTGTGAATCTGTGTGCCTGACTGAGTAGGGAGAAATGCTTTTAGGCCACTCACACCCCGTACAATACACATACTTGACTTTGTCAAGGCTGCTGATGTCACTCACCTAGAAATATACCTCTGGGGAAATCATAGCCCAGAAATCTCCGTAGCGTGCCTTGTAACTGCGTACTGCTTAAGTGTGATAACGTAGTGAGGTAGGTGTTCTAACCCCAGACCTGGTAACTGTATGTGATGGTGTGTAAATCTGTGTGTGTCTGATTAAGTAGGGAGCAATGCTTTTAGGCCACTCCCATCCCATACAATACACATACTTGACATTGTCAAGGCTGCTGATGTCACTCACCTAGAAATACACCTGTGGGAAAGTCATAACCCAGTAATCTCTGTAGGGCTTCATGTAACTGCGCACTGCTGCAGTGTAGTGTAGGACTATGGTAGGGTTCCATCTCCACCCATGGCAGTTCTGGATGTTTTGTGTGTTGCAATGTCTGTGTATGGAGCAATGCCTCATAAGCTACTCACTCGCAGTACATTTCAAATGCCCTACATTGGCAATCCTGCTGATGTCATTCATTGTGAAGTAACACTTTGGGGAAAAAGTTCTTTAGTAATGTCTGTGGTGCTGCCTATAACAGCTCTATGCTGTGGTGTGATATAGACTTCAATCAGGGGTTCTATACCCACCCATGTCAGTTGTGGATGTTATGTGTGTGTCTCACTATCTGTGTAGGGAACGATGCATTTTAGGCTAGTCACTTGCAGTACAGTTGAATCACCCTACTTTGGTAAACCTGCTGATGTCATTCAATGTGAAATACACCTTTGGGGAAGGAAATCTTTAGCAATCCCTGTGGTGCATCCCATAGCAGCTCCATGATGTAGACCTTGATCAAGGGTTCTATACCCACTCATGTCAGTTGTGGTTGTTTGGTGTGTGTCTCACTGGCTGTGTAGGGAGCAATGCATTTTAGGCTAGTCATTTGCAGTACAGTTGAAATGCCCTACTTTGGTAATCCTGCTGATGTCATTCACTGTAAAATACACCTGTGGAGAAAATAGTACTCCAGTAATGTCAGTAGCGTGTACTATAACTGCGTAGTGCTGTAGTGTAATAAAATAGTTAGGTAGGGTTTCTACACCCAGACATGACAGGTGTGTGTTGTGGGGGGGGGATTTGCTGATTTATTTTATGGTGGCCCTACTATATACCACAATGTCGACCATACAGGGATAACAGATGTAAATTAGCTGGGAGGCTGGGGTGCAAAGCCATACCTATACATGTGACATCAAGGTCAGACAATCCAAGTTAGCAACCCCACTATTACCCAGAGTACACACTCAACACATGTCATATGAACACACATGCCTAGGCAGCATGCAATACATGGGTAGTACACTGCATATTGGCCACTGATAGCTAAGCAGTGATAGCAGTGGGCTACAGAGGGCATGTCACCCTGCCCATCTGTCCAATATGCACGTACATGCAGACAGTGCACCTCTACCATGTTCCCCAATGGACACCTGCACCACCTGTGGTGCCTTCACATGTGACTCACAACAAACATACCATTCCTGATAACATGTCCTGTATGGACAGATGACACTGACATCAGGGAATGCTGTTGGCATGCCATCAATGTAGGTTAAGGGTAAACCTGCTGCCCAGTACCAGTCCCTGCCACAGGTGGCAAGACTGGCACATCCAATGATAATCTGTGTTCACAACTTGGGTCAGACACCCCAGGTACAGTTCCACATGTCACTGTACATGCATGTGGGAGGTGTCCACATCCCAGACACCATCCATGTCATGGACTAAGGAACACATACATGGCATGTGGTGTAAAGCATTGGCCACACACAATAGTCACTCAGGTGACTGGATGGGGGATGCAATACCCACCTGTGTGGGCAAATGCAGTAACTACAGGCCTGATCCACAATGCAGACCATTGTCATGTGGCCTGATGCCAAGGTATACCCATCGTCTACCCTTGTACAGCCTGCTGGCACAGTTGACCACCAAACACCCGTGTAGACATGCACCCATGCATGTCAGAACTGGCACCCTGTGTGTTTGTGTGTGTGTGTTGTATGGTGCGTATGTCCATATCCACACTCACTACAACCCCCAGGGCATACTGAAGCATGCTGTCTGATGTGTGACATCTCCAAGTACCCTTTGCCCATATGGCCTCCGTATGACCGGTGTGGTGCATGTGATGCCTGCACATTGATGTGTTGTGGCAATCCCACTAGTGATGAGTTGCACTCCTGGCCCTGTCAAGTCTGTCAATGTGTGTGCGTCCCTGTGTGAGTGTGCCTGTGTTGATGCAGGGAACTGTACATGCAGACAGGCACGTGTACGACACCTACCATATATCTACTGTATCCCTGTTGCAGATGTCACTCACCCTCACATATATGTTCTGAGTGCTCCACATCAGGTAACCCATGTGGTGCGTCCAATAACTGCATCGAACTGTGATAGCACTACATAGTTGTCGGGGATTTGATACCCTGTGCTGGTAGATGTGTGTCACGAACATGCTTCAGTTTTACACTCTCACCCCTCCCTGACATGTATTTGCCTCTGCCTCCCCCACTCCCTCTCTGGTGGATGTGGGGACCCATGCCTGCTTTGCTTTGGCAGCAGCATGTGTATTTTATGTGATGCTCATGATCAGCTGATGGTCTCTGCATGAATTGTAGCCCTCCCCTAGCTGATTGCATGTGGAACAGCTGTGGTAACAATCCCATTGCCAATTGCATGGAAACACATTACAATACCTAGGAACCTCATGGTGGTGTTGGGCCTTTTCAGTCACTGTGAGCAGGAACTAGATCTGTTGTTTGGCAAATGGAATCCCAGATGGACTGGGGATTCACCTCCAACAACATACACTATGGAAACAGGCCAACAAACAGGAGGGGGAGGTGCCTGGTCTGACTACAGACTGTAAGTGCTGCTAGACTGCATTTGGAGTAATGCTGGTTTAATAGTGTTTGTCTGGATATGCCTGTCGTACATGTAATAACTGCCATGTTAATTCCATGTATATGAGGTATCCCCATCTGCAGGGACATCTGCAGACTGGACAGTGTTGTGCCTATGGTTTCATGTGTTATCCACAGTGCATTCCTCTGTGCAATGGAGATGGTAGTGTGAGGATTGCAGTTTGTAGATGGTGAAGGCTGTGACAGTTACTAACTTCATATTCCTCATAGGACATATGTTGCAACAAACACCGTTACAATGGAAAATATGCAACATTATCACAGCAACATGTCTATACTGGCCCTTTGTATGTGCTGTCAGCCACACCACTGTCAATGTTTGTACATATGGCATGCATGAAGTGGTGCATATGTGCAGTACACCATAAATGGTGTCATCATATTTGATAACAAGCCAGTGATATATCAGAGTGCTACACATGTCATTTACAGTAGGGGTTATATTTCATGACATAAGCTGGACATTCTGTGGATGTTTGTACAGTACTGAGGTCTGTGTAGTGATGGTGAATGTCGGCAGTGTGTGTATTGATAATATGTACTTTAGCCTGTATACAGACTGTGGTAGATGTCATTGTCCTACCTCTCCGTCTATCAGATGTTACATGCTGCCCCACTCTATGGTACCATTTCACTGTACATGTTTGTAGGGCCATACACACACATGTCCAAAACCACAGACAGCCATCAGACCAAACTGTGTAGCAGCCCAGTATATGTAGGGACATTCTGTGACTGGCACATATGAGGATGATGTAGAACAGATAGTCCATATGCTGTAATATTATGCTAGCCTACCATATGCGGCCGTGGCTGTGTTCACATTGGTTGTGGTAATGCACTGTCACACAGGTGTATCTTACCCTGTACTGTGACATGGCTGTTGAGCCTGCTATATATGCAAGTACATGTGCATTCCCCCATACAAGATGTAGGCCAGTGTTGAGCCAGTCTGCCTGTAGCCTGCACAGTGCATTGTTACATGCCTAGCAGCATAATTTACTTAACCAGTGGGATGTCATGTGCAGATACTTGCCAGATGTACTGCTGCCGGGCCTCCCTTAAATGTCACGTATGTCAGACAGACCAGTGGGATGCTGTACAGATGTATGTCAATATCTAGTGGGTAGTATGTGTCCATGGCACCCCTGTACCAGCAGTCATTATGTGTCAGGCCAGACAGGAGTGTGTGACTCCAACACCTATGGTGCCAAATGTATACCAGTCGTTATGTGTTATACCCATCTAAATGGCTGTCTACATCCATATTGTCAGGCCCGGTACAAATGTGGTGTACTAAGGGAATATGTGCATACCTCTGGACTGTACAGGCTGTGTCCAAAGTTCCATATAAAGTGGCCAGTATCTCTGCTACACTCCACTGGGGCATTATATGCTAGTAGCGGTACTTTACAATGATGTCCGTAGGATATTTTATGTTTAACAGAGATTTGGCTAAAACCTAAAACACATGATAATTAAATTATCCCACCAGGTTATAACATATTTAGACTTGGCCGTAAAAAAAGAAAGGGAGGGGGAGTAGCACTTCTTTTTAAGGATGGACTACAAGTCACCTGTATACCCTATAACCCACCAAAGGACAACCATGCTGAAGTCCTTATTTCCAAATTACAGCTTAACTCTAGTAAATCCTTATATATCTTCTGTATCTATCTACCTCCTGGAAACAATATCAGTACACTAGAGGATATTCTTAGCTGGGTCTCATCATCCTTCCCACAAGAAACTATAATCCTAGGTGACTTTAATATAGACTGGAAGTACATCAATACTGAACATCCTACCTCTCGTATTAACCTTCAAGGCTTCTCTCAGACCATTACCTCCCCAACAAGAATAAACAAACCAAACAAAAGAGAGCACTTTGGATTGGATCCTTATTAATAACTACCACCAAACTTACACAGTTGGTATCCTCCCTGATGATGTAAGTGACCACTCCTTGACCTATATAATCAGGCAAAAGTTTGATACCTCTCACCTAACATCATATCGACCAACAAGCAATTTAGCCAACACCTTTTCCAGAGTGAACTCAGTGCCTGTTATTGGTCTCAACTAAAAACCCTCCCACTTGAACAGGCTGTCAAATACTTTAACTCTAAGTTCTTAGAAATCCTAGACCAGCATGCACCTAAACGTACTATAAGAGCTAGGTCCAGACCTGCCCCCTGGCTTACAAATGAAACCAAGAAAAAACTCTTCCTCAGAAATAAAGCCTGGTCTAGGTGGCGAACTACCAAAAATACATCAGATCAACAAATCTTTAGACATATGAGAAACATGACAAAAAAAGCAATTCTCTCAGACAAAAAAAACTTTTACTGTAAAATGCAGCAAACACACCAAAACGATCCTCAAAGATTCTGGGCAAGTATCAATAGACTCCTATACCCAGGTCACTCCAGTACACCAACCCCAACAGGTGCATCACATGAGACTCCTATCCAAATTGCCAATGCTTTCAATTCCTTCTTCACAGATGCTATCCAATCACTAGCCAGTCAGCTAGCTCCTGATAGATCCAGTCTTCTTAACTCATCTCCCAGCTCTCTTCCTACCTTCTGATTACTACCCACCTCAACTAATTTTATCTACAAACTCATTCTAAAACTTAAGCCTTGTACTCCTTCTGCTGACCAGGTCCCAGCTGAATACCTGCAAAAAGCAGCTAAAGAAGTAGCTTACCCGATATCCATCCTGATTAATAGAACTACTAATGAGGGAAGCATCCCTGACATATGGAAAATCTCACACATTATCCCCCTACACAAAGGTGGCAACTCAAATGATTACTCTAACTATCGACCTATAGCCCTACTATCCCCCTTAGCAAAAATAATGGAAAAATGTATTCACCATCAGCTTCTAAACCATTTAATTCAACATAACATACTAGCTGAAAGCCAACATGGCTTTAGGCCATTCCACAGTACTACTACTGCTCTTTTATCTTTTACTGATACCATAAACAAAAACCGCAATAACAATGTTCTCTCTTCCTCTCTATTTATTGATCTCTCAAAAGCATTTGATATGGTATACCACTCTTTACTTATAAATATTCTGAAATCTCTCTCTCTTGATACTCTGGCTGTACAATGGTTTACTTCCTACCTCAGCAATAGGCAACAGGCCGTGCTCTGGGAGAATAAACTATCATCCCACCTGCCAGTCTCACTGGGTGTCCCTCAGGGCTCCATTCTAGGCCCTCTCTTATTCTCAATATTTATCAATGATCTCTACCAAGCTATTCCTCATGCAACCTGCATACAATATGCAGATGATACAACTTTAATCTGTGCAGCTGAATCTTCTTCTGAACTACAAAACCCAACTCAGAAGATATTTAACATAGTAGAGACTTGGTTCTTAAAATGTTGCCTCCTCTTGAATCCCAAAAAAACAAAGCTCCTTCTCTTTACTCCTACTCATAAATCCATGCCTTTAGATTTCTCTGTTATTTCTAACAATGGCACCCTCATATCCCCTGATTCTACCACCAAACTCCTAGGAATTACAATAGACAATAACCTTAACTTCGATACCCATATTAATAACACTATAAAAACAGTCAACAGAAAAATGGGCTCCCTATACAGGATGAAATACTTTCTCACTCCAAAAGCCAGAACTACTATTGCCCACTCCCATCTAATCTCAACACTTCTCTATGCCTCACCAATATACTCCAATCTATCCAAGAAGAATCTTCTCAAACTAACTACATCTTATAATAACATTGCCAGATTTGCTACTGGTAATCCCTTTAGAACTCATCACTGTCAGAATCTAAAACAACTAGGATGGCTTGAATTGCAAAATCAGCTTCATTTTAACCAACTTACCATTGCTCATAAGATCCTCAACCAGCCTAACAACACTCCTATACTCTCAAACTTCATTACTCCGTATAAAAATCTTAATACCTTACGCTCTGCTAATATACTTCTACTTAGTATTAGTAAGGCTAACAACATGGCAGGTAACTCTTTTCTCAAACACAACTGGGAAAAACTGGAACCTTCTACCTAGTGATCTTACTTCACTTCCTTCCCTACCACACTTCAAACAAAAATTCAAAATATACCTTAGAACACACTGGTTATGCCCTTGCACCAACCCTGACTAACCCACCACCTCTGTGACTAAATTTCTCCTAACTCCACTCTGACTTTTAATTCAATGCTCTTTACTGCAAACATTGCAGGAATTGTAAACCTGCATACAGTTATAATCTACCTTACGTGGATATTTTGTTCAATATGTTGTAAATACTCTTATGCAACCATTCTCAGGAATTGTAAACCTGAAAAAAAATTCAATCTACCTCACGTGAATATCTTGTTCTATATTTTTGTAAATATTGTTCTGCAATGTACTGTAAAATGTTTTGTATCAGCTGCTATGTTAACTTGATTGTAACCTTATATGCACTGTTTTGAAATGTAGCCTTATACATATTGGTATAATGAATCTGTCTTGGAGCTTTTCTCCCTGGGCCTCTGCTGAAATGGAAATATATCCAATTGGACTACCCCGGTCAACAAATGTAAAATAATAAAATAAAAATGTCTGTCAGTAGCCAACGGCACACATGTTATAAGCAGATGTCAGCATCCACACACACCATGTCTGTGAAGACAATCCCAATGACAGTAGCAACAGGCTAGTAATATACCTGCTATACATACCTGGCATCCCCTTGCACTACTAAATTGTGCCTGTAGGGGCTGGGGTATGGCTACACTCCATGTCCAGGACATATGGTGGAAATATATGTACACATACCAATCCAGATAGCCGTATATATATAATGGCACATGTTTACTACATTGAATTACCACTGTCATGGCAAGCACCCACTATAAATTCCTACAGAATGTGGCCGTGGTCCCTTCACATTTCCTGTGTGACGGACATCCGTCCTGTGTGTGGGCATCAGTGATACAGGCAGCAGGTAGCAAGACCTCTCACAGGAGTACATGCACACTCAGAGCGGACACATTTGTAGGAGGTTCAGGAACTACAGACAGACTGTGGGTAGAGTTGTGTAATGCTTTGCATAGTACTGGCGTTACAGGGTGTGTGTGTGTGTGTGTGTGTGTGTGTGTGTGTGTGTGTGTGTGTGTGTGTGTACATACTAGTGTACCGTGGAATGCAGTCTGTCTGCATAGGTCACTACTGTGGGCTTACCTCTTGCTGGGCAGATGTATGCATATCATGTGATGTCCATCCACCACACAAGCCCTGTGTCAGATATGACACTGGCAGTGTGTGTGTTGCGTGCTACCGGTACATGGCTACATCCATGTCTATATCTAACCTCAATTTCCTGACTAAGGGTATGTTGCAAACTATTATGTAACACCAGCACCTTGCTTGTGTATGGCAACAGTGTTCCACATATATGCCTGTGCTCCAGCCTCTGTCCCCCATCTACATACCAAGCTCTGCACATTTGTCATGCTGTCAGGGGTTGTGCTGTAGTGGGCTGTGAGTATATCACACTGCCATTGCAGCCATTAGTACACTGCTGTTGTATCCCCCGCACATACACTGGGGCTGGGGCCATATATGTGTAGGCGTCACCTACACAACACATGTGCACCCTTATGCACTGCAGAGGCCAGTGTATGTAACAGTGGTATATGGTCTTGTATTATTGAGTCCAGGTGGGGAGCACCATAAATGACCTAGGCTGTTACAAATGTGGGGGTATCAGGGGTGAGCTGCCACAAGGTATGTGGATGTACAGTACAATAGACTCCACCTATATTGCAACTATTAACATGACTTGGGGTACTGCAATCCTACTGCCCCCTGCAATACAGACTGTTCTGTGTGTTATGCCTTGATATGTTCCAGGTACAACCCAAAGGATCACACAACGTCTTTACCTCCTGTGGAGATTGTACAGAGTGTAGTTAGAGGCTGCTAAATTACACACCTGCAGTACATACTGTTGATTGTGTGGTACCCTGTGGCCCAGTCTGTTGGCACTACTGTACATTCTGAAGGGCTTGGCTTGGACTGCAACAGTTGTGAACCATTCCAGACAACTGTATAAGTGTAACTGTTTCACAGTTGCAGTACTCCGTTTATATGGTTGTCAGTATTGGAACAGCTATATGATATGGCGTATAGGACCGTTATGGTACACAATTAAAGTAGGTCCATTTCTGCAAACCTGTGTGTGGTGTCTGTACTATGACCTTTCTATCGGTATATGTTGGAGGCAATGATTGACATTTGTATGTTTAGCCCATACAGTGTCCAGTTGTTCAGGTGTGAACTGCAGGCATACTGGCTGTTCCATATTGTGTGACCTCCTACATACATATCTGCCTGTACATATATCTGCATGTGTATGTGTAGTCACGTACAACGTTGATGGCTTCCACATATTAAATGTCCTGTGGGAGGCGGACTGTACTTGGTAGCGTAGTGCAGGGGGCAGGTGTTTGGCTGTGGGTGGATGCCTATTCGAACAAGACGTATAGTGTGTGGGCCCTCTCAACCCCATTAATGGTGCATGTGGACATTGGTGTATTTGTCAATCTGCACTTGCTATCTACAGATTTATGGCCATATATACCTATGTAGCTATATTAACCTGCTAACAGATATATAGGTATATGTGCATAGATAGCGATATATATGTATATAGAGGTAGTAAAACAACATATATATTTGAATACATGTGTATCTATACATATATGGGTATGTTGTATCTGTTAAGGTTGCATTATAGTTACACATGCAGACATCTAGATGTTGTTAAACATTCTCTGCACTGTTGCATGACAGGACTGGCTGATATGTTTCTGAAACATTGAATATCTGTGTACCTGTCATGGCTTAGTGGTGCATCAGTTTGCCTAGCATAATCAAGGGTTGTCCAGCAGGCAGCAGCAACAAAACAAGCAATATGCAAGGCAGGTCACCAGTTACATGTAACCAGATATACAGTCATCATAAAACAGTTGTAGCCACACTATATATGATATCTATATATACCTATATATATATATCACATATCAGAGGTAATATACATATATATATATATATATATATAATGTATTATATATATGTATATATATGTAGATATATTGATATATAATAATATAGTATATATAATTATATAGTATAGACCTATATATATATATATATATATATATATATATATATATATATATGTATATATTATATGGATATATATAATATACAATATCAAAGATAACAATAATATAGTATATATATCAAGCATGCAATATATATGTATATATCCATATATATATATATATATATATATTTTGCTCTTATGTTATTTAATATATATATTTTATTTCAGTATTTCTTATTTAGTGTCCATATGTCCACAATATTACTATCCTTTATGACACTTAATTATTTTTATTTATTTCATTTTGTTCTTTTTTTTATTTATATTTATTATTTTTTTTTCTTTTATTTGTATTTTTTCTCATTATTGATGTATTTAATAGAATTTATGGCATTATTGTTTAACTTCAGACTATTTGTAATATAATTTGACTCTTACATTGTAATTTGAAAACAATTCTTCTTTGCTTTTGAATCTATTCATAGCTTTGAAATACATGTTCAGAATAATATGATGTACTTTAATGACAAGCCTTATAGAAAGAACTTCCTTATTGTAAAGGAATTTCTATCCTGGCAAAATCCTTGCCAGACTTCAATAACAAAGGGCAAAGCAAAAACATCAAGGGACAAGAATAATATCTTATGACTAATGCTTATCAGAATACTAAAAAAACCTGATTAATCCAGCCTACAATTCTTAAATGCAAGCAAACATGGATAAAAGTAAACTAAAACTAGGACACTATATGTCCCAACAATAGATATTATCAGTATTCCTCTGCAGTGTTTTATTCCAGCACCTCATGATGCCTGAGAATTTTACTAGAACATCTCCCTTTCAAAATGAATATTTTGTGTTCTAACTTTCGTACATTATTATTTTTTTTCAAGTTCTGCTTTAGTTTTTTTTTTCTTTTCTTTTTTTTGCTTCATTATTTTTTCTTTTTTATGTTTATTTGCCTTTGGTTTTATCTTATTTATTTATTTATTTTTATTTATTTTTTTATTTTTACATTCGTATTTCTGTAGTTTAGTTAGTGAAGTAAGAAACTGTAAAAATGTATTAATAATGTTTGTAATTTGTCGTTTCGGCCTCTGCTGAAAATGTAAATTAAATAAATAATGTAGGCCCGGTTATAAAATGTGCAATAAAAATAATAAAATAAAATAAAATAAAAAATAAAATTGGCAATGTGTGCCTATATAGTAGGGATATTGTAAGATTGCTAAATTTTTTGGTTGCGGAAACCTAGTTATTGGATATCAAGTATAATTGGGGGTGGGCACAGTCCTGCTAGAGAGTGTATAAGGAGTCATAGGGTGGTTGTAACGATATGTAGAGAGAGTGCAGGGAGTCATGCGCCCGCTGGGAGTATATAATGTATGCAGCTGGTTGTTGCAAGCAGCCCGAAATCAAAGGTGAACAGCAGCTTCTCTTAACTGTGGCAAGTCAAGAAAAGTGTGGTTAGTCCTTCCTGTTTGCAGATATAAATATTCATGTCCATGAGCACTACATGTCAAATTAGAATATAACTGGTAAAATATTCAACAATATATACATACATACATCCCCTCATAAGTAACCAGGCTATAACAACATACATGCACCATGCATGGATAGCATGCCCCACCATTGCTACATGTGGGGCATAGGTATCACCATGGACCTTAGATGTCCCTCCTGCACCAAACAACCAATTGCAGCAGATATATACCTCAGTAGATCCATCCAGCCTGCAGGCCTACGTAAAGGGCTCATCAACAACACAGATAGTCATCCAACCTGCAGGATGTAAGGCTGGCATTACTAACATAGTCATGCAACAGTTAAGGGAACCCTCCATCTAAGGGGGGGACCCCCTACAGCAGTATTACTTATCTGGTGTGGATACACCTGACAACTCCTTCACCCTGACAATGAACCCACCCTCAATGGCCACTATGTCAGCATGGACATGGTTTCACCTACCCATCAATGAACCCATGGCCAATATCACTGGTTATCTTAACACATACCCACACCCAATATCATCATGCTATCACTGACATGGACCAACCATGATGAGGGTACATCAAGGCAGGAATCAAAACAGGAGTATACAACCTGAACTCGTCATCCTCCTCACTTGTACTGTGTAGCAGGTGTTTAGGAGTTTACATGTAGATCAATGTGTATGTTTGCACACCATCTGCACCATCCTCACAGGATATGTTTCCACCAGGACTGCTTGGCATATGCCAACATACCACAGGCCATGATGGCATGGCATAACTCATATGCCACAACACCGTAGGTATCAGTTTCCTGCGGGTAGGAGGTGTAGATGCTGTCATCCTCAGCACACTGTTGAGAGTGTCAGCACACTGTGGGGGTTGCTACTGTCTTCAAGTTACTGCTGCATTGTGACTGTTGCAGCATAATGCCAGTTAATTGCAGCATCTGTTGTGCATCCACCCTGTCTGTCTGTCTCACCACCATCACAGTTGTCAGGTTGTTAGTTGTTGCCTACACTGCTCTGCACAGTGTACAGCCACCCTCTAAGGGTAGGGCTATACCACTGGCGCAGGCACAGCAGACACTTAGGTGAGGACTGCAGTGGAGTGGGGACCAAGGACATACACCTATGTGCAACAGGTTGTTTTGTTATGCATCGGGACCGCATATATACCACTTGTGTGTTTTGCCCTACTGCATCCCACTGGGGGACATGTTGTGCATGTGTACAGTTGCATGTGTGTGTACCACAATCATGTACGTGTGTGTACTAGTGGCACCTGCTCACTGGCACCACTACACTGTGTGCTGTGTGCTGTAGGCAGCCACCTGATCAACACCACTGTCTACTGTACTGGGCACTACCACAAACACAACTGATCAGCCATCTGGCATGCTGACAAACACAAAACACAAGGAACAACACAACGGCTCCTGTTGGCACATTACACAAGAGATTACATATGCTGTTACTGCTGACACCTCCAAGATATTAGCATTAATTTTTCACACTCCATGCTACACCACATTCCACATCTACACCACTACAGTCTAGTGTGCATGTACACCATGTCAGCCAGGCAGTGTTTGCATGTGGAGCCTGTCCTCACTGTGTGTATAACATCATCATATGAGGGGTGGGTGTGTTGTTGTACATGACAGGCTGTGTAATGTGCAGAGGGGTTGACTATGTGTATTATTATTGTTGAGTGGGCATGTGAGTGCATGAGCAGTTCTACATGTGTGTGTGTGGAGATGTGCGTGGTTTGCCTCTACACAGTGTATGTCTGTGCTGCATGCAGGGTTGACAGTTCGTGTAGCTGCACCTGGTAGGGAGGACCTGTTGTGGCTGCAGTGCCCAGCTACTTCAGAAGGTGCCTGTTTGTAGTTCACCGTGGCCTGGTAAGGACATAGGGGCCTACTCGCAGGCAGAGTCCTAGTACTGAGTGCAGAGCCAGACCAGCTCCCTCACCTGAGTTTGATAGACATCCACTGGTCCTCCACTGGACTGGACTGACTCCCACTGCACTCCAGCTGCTGGGCAGGTGCTGCCACACATTGGAGTGGTCCTGAGTGCGTGTTCCAGGCCTGTCGGCTGTTGAGTGGCTGCTACGACCGTCCTTCCCCTGTCTGCCACATCACGTCCACCCTGCCGCATGGCACTGACCACCCTGTCCTCCATGTTGGATGGTCCATTACAGATGAGTTCCACATGATCAGTTATGCTGTCTCACCTGCGTGGTGGCTGAATTACTCATGGCACCTGTGAGGTGTGGGATACTGTCTGCCTGCATGACTGTGAAGGGTTGACTAGCCCATTGCTGCCTGGTGTGCCATTCCATGTGGTCCTGTGCTGCCGTGTGGTGCCTCCACATGCAGTACCGTCAATAGCACCCATTGATGATCTGCCTTGCCGCTAATGTCCTGCAGCACCCTATATGTGATACCCTGATACCACACTGTGCTATGGCTGTCCAACACTGGCCACCATTGTGATGATAGGCTGCTGTGTGGGCCTACCCCAGCCATAGATCCCTGGTGTAGACCATAGGTGTAGAGGGTGTGAGGCAGGATGGTGAAATGGTGATGGCCCATGGTGTACCTGTGTGATGCCAGGTGTAGATGTGGATGGGTTGTCCATGCTTTGCACAGCTGCAGCTGGTCACCCCAGATAACCCTGCAGTCACAACCTGTCTGTTTTCATGCAGACCCCACCCGTGGGGGACAGACCTAACCACTACCCACAACCACAAAGCCACACACAACATACACACACACACACACACACACACACACACACACACACACACACACACACACACACACACACACAACACACACACACACACACACACACACACACACACACACACACACACACACACACACCACACACTACACAACACAACACACACATACACACACACACATGCACACACATTCACAGACAGCACCTACAGACGGCTCACTACAACATACAGCACACAGAAAGCAGGTGATGGTGCAGCAAGCAGTCACACAGTGATGTGGCTTACAATACACAGAACCACATGCATGGCAACCGTCAGCATGCGGGACATGTGACAGCAACCAGCGGCATGTGCATGAAACATGGCTGTTGTATGTGATTGATGTACATGGCTGTGATGCCCCACTGTGGTGACACTCCCACCCTGTCCCTGCACCCTATGTCACACCATTGCTGTGCATCCTGGCATGTACTGTGCACCATACCACCACTGCCTCGGCTGTGCACCTCAGGGATCGTTGCTGGTGTGTCTCTTGTGTGTCATTGCTGATCACAGCCTCTTTGTGTTCCTGGATCACATGTGAACACACAAGTAGGCGTGTATTTGTGTTGCATCATATGTGTCATCACAAGTCATCATCAGTGGTGCATACACCATTGTATACTACATATACAGATTACACACTCAGATATTGTGCTCTGTAGTGGTGACCATTAGAGACCACTGGTTGATGCCTGATGTCCTCTGATGATGTTGTCTGTAATGTATAGGTGGTACCATCTATTGGATCCTGGGTATTCCTCCCTGGGTACCACTGCCAATCCTGCCAGGGTTCCTGCACTTCCCTGTGCCCCTGTCAGCCTGTGGCACACACATGCTACCCATTCATATTCCCCATTCAATTGGCAAGTGTTTCTGTCAAGATTTTCAAGAAGTTTTCCTGGCCTTCCTGTGTCTGAAAGAGTGATCTTCTGTGATCTGGAGATATACAGAGCTGATATACATTTTCTGGCATATTTTTCTTGTGTACTGGATTTGTGTGCTGGTTATTGTTTTTTGACTAATTTTTATATCATTGCTGGCTGACTTCAGAGTTGTGCACTGTTATTTTTTTTTTGATCCTACTGAAGGTGTTTTTTCCCCCCCCCTATTTCTCTGTGTCTCTTAAGTTGGTATAACTGGAATACATCAATTACATTATGTGTGACCATCTCTTATCTATTACTTACAAAATTAGACCCCTCTAGTGTAAAAAAAAAAAGTATCATTGTTGGAGCCTGAGCCTCTCCTGAAAGAGTGCTCTTCAAACTATCTGGAGAGAGAGATACAGAGCTGAGTTTTTTGGCACTTCTTCATTTTTGTACTAGCAATTGTTGACTAATTTTTTTATATCATGCTGCTGACTTCAGAGTTGTGCACTGTTATTTTTGCTTCACTGTACAGTTTTTCAGATCTCTGCTGAAGGTGTTGATATATAAATATATATATAAATACCTTCCCTGTAACTAGTGTAGTCCAGATTCAGATTTGCTGTATCCAGGACTGTATGTAAGCTTCTGAGCCCCCCCTCCCAAGCTTTCTGTGTTGGTGGGAAGCCTTCTAGCTTATCAGTGGGAGTGGTAAGCACTAGGTAATCTACCACATAAGGAGTGGTCTTGCCCAGAAATTGTAGATATTGGCCGTCTGGGCAGTTTTTCCATCTCTCTCAACTTTCTGATTTAAAAGCCCACATTTGCACTTGTTTCCCCCTTTCCTGTAACTAGTTTAGTCCAGATACAGATTCTTACTTTTAGCACTTTAATTTGCTTATTCGTGATCAGCACTTGTTCAGAACTTGTAAGCACTAAATAACCTACTAATTACTACAGCACTCAACCTTCCTCATTACCTAGAGGAAAACAGTTTTGGCAGTTACTTTTCTCACTTGCTTAGAACAAAACAGCTCTTGTACTCACTTTCCTCACTTATCTAGAGGAAAATAGTTTTTTTATTCAGGCATGTCCAAGGGTCAGCTTCCAGTGTTCTCTCCTGTCTATCTGATGAATCTGGGCATCTTGGGGCAATGTAGAAATTGCCTCATGTACACAGACAACCCTCTCCTCCTACCACCCAACACTACAACCTGTGAGAGATGCACTTATCTAGCCAAACTGGAGGTAAAGCTCTCTCCAATCAAGACTGAACTTGACAGTCAAGAGGAGAAGGTAAACACTTGCACCACACCACACTCATCACATAGTCTCACTAAATCTACACCACCAAAATTCACACATACAAATACAAAAACAGTCGTGGAGGCTCTCAGTAATAATCTGCTCAAGCAACAGAGACCACCAAAGCAGAAATGCAAGCAACCTCCACCCCCCAACACAACCCAAATGACACACAGCCCACAGACTCAGTGTGCCAGTCAACCACAGCCAATAAGGCAAAACAACGTACCCAACACACTAGTCATAAGTGACTCTATAGTCAGGCACACTGATGTCCCACTCACCAGGCTAAACAAGGAGAAGGTTACTGAAAAGCTGCCTGTTGAGTGCCAGGATCCGCCACATAACCCACACACTCAGGTCACTCCACAACAAGTACAAATATGACTCTGTCATTGCCCATGTTGGTGTGAACGACCTAATATGTACCTCCCTGGACTACATGAAAAGAGACATGGAAGAGATCTCCGATCTTGTAGCCCAGGCAGGTATGACCCTAGCCTTGAGTAGCATTCTGCCATCACCCAGAATGATGCCGCAGTACAAGGACAAAATGATTGACTTCAACAATTGGCTAAGCTTCTGGTACCATTCTAAAGGGATCCAGTATCTGTCTGCCTGGGATGACATGGTTGACAGACCATGATGCTTTGCCAGAGATGGCCTGCACCTGTCACCCCTGGGATTCCGGATACTGGTTAATGTTCTTGCTGCCCCTATAGTGCCTTTTTAGGCAAGGTACAAATAACAAATTCACCACCATAACAGGAACAGGCAAGCAAAAACTGAGGCTGATGCTACTCAATGCTAGAAGTCTAAATCTCAAAATGCACTCACTCGAGGCACTCCTTAAAATGGAAAACATCGATATCTGTGCAGTGACTGAGACCTGGTTCAAGGCTCCAGAGAGCACCCTTGCACTACCAGGCTATAACTCATACCACACTTTTCGGCCATGTAACCTGGACCGGAACACCAAAGGTGGAGGTGTGTCCATATTCATTAAGGATATCCACACCTCCAGGCTAGTTGCTCAGCATAATGCAGCCAAGGTTATCCAAGTGCAACTAACTCTGGGCAAAACTGCAATCCAAATTGTAGCTTGCTACAGATCACCCACCATGCCCTAGGATTCCCACTCCTCTTTTCTTTATGTACTGGAAAATATTAGGGTTCAACCAAACACCCTAATAATAGGCGATTTCAACTACCCTACCATTAACTGGGAAAACTACTCATGTACCAACTCCTTTGCTCAACGCTTTCTGGAATTCATAAACTCCAATGCCCTGGATGAACTTATCCACACCCCCATCAGGGGCAACAATATCCTAGATCTAGTCATTACCAATATGAGTGACCGGTGTTCTACACCTGAAGTCACCACCTCATTGGTCCGATCCAACCATAAGCTAATTACCCTGGATATCCACATCCTGCCTCCACCCCCCATTAAGGAAACCGTGGTAAAAAATTTCTCCAAAGCCAACTTCATGCTTCTTAAGACAGAAGTAGTGAACTTCATGACACCCATGCAGATGGACAATACAGTTATGACTACTGAATCCTACACAATTGCACTTTATAAGCACTTACATGAGTGCATGGATCGTGCTGTCCCAAACAGAACCAAGACGGTATCCTCCAAAAAAAGGAAGTCAATCTGGTGGTCCCCTGCCATAAACAAACTGTACAACAGAAGGAAGAAACTCTTGCAAAAGAGAGTAAAATCCCACGAGTGGAGGAGCTCCCTAGTCAGGCTCAGTAAGAAGCTGTTATCCCTGATAAAATCCTCCAAAGCTAGTTACTAAAACAAAATCGCCACTGATTCTAAAGACAACCACAAAGCATTCTATAGCTATGTCAAGAATCTCAATGGCAACACTCAGATCTGCTCTGAGTTACAGCACAATGGCACTAAATATACAGACCCAACTGATATTGCCAACATCCTGGCAGATAGGTTCAGTGCTAACTTTACCCCCCTCTCACCCCCTAAAGAGCCCATCTCCATAGTGGAAGAATGCAAAGTTCCTGTAATCATGGCTGCACAGGTAAAAAACACACTCTCCAAAGCCAAGAACACAGTATCCATGGGACCAGACAACATCCCAGGCTGCATTCTACAAGAACTACAGAACAAACTGACACCCCACCTAAGTACCATGTTCAATCATAGCCTCACCTTAGGCTTTGTGCCTGCTGAATGGTGCACAGCAATGGTTATCCCACTCCACAAGGGGGGAGCCACCACGGACCCCAGGGACTACCACCCCATTAGCCTGATGAGCCTGGTCTGCAAGGCCATGGAACGTATCATCATGGAACTTATAAAGAAAGACATTGGTAATCTCCAAACTCTGGATCCCACCCAGTTTGGGTTTGCAAAAGGCAGATCATGTCGACTAAACCTGATAGACTTCTTTGAAGCAGTCACCAAAGCCGTAGAGAAGGGTAAGGTGGTTCACACAGCCTATCTAGATCTTGCCAAGGCTTTTGACACCCTCCTCCACTCTGTAATTATAGATAAACTCACTAAATTAGGTATAAATCCCTATGTCACAAGATGGGTTGCCAACTGGCTCACTGACAGGACCCACACTGTGAAAGTAGCAGACTCCAAATCCGACTTCAGACCAGTGACAAGTGGAGTACCATAGGGTTCAGTACTGGGTCATCTCCTGTTTGGTATCTACTTCTCTGAAGTACAGGCTAACACAGAAGGTATTTGGCTAATGAAGTTCACAGATGACTGCAAACTAGGAGCCATAATCAAAACTCCTAATGATGCGGACATCCTACAAAAGGGCCTCACTGAAACAGATGCCTGGTGTCAAAGCCATGGCCTCAAGCTCAATACCAAAAAGTGCATTGTTATCCCCTTTGGTAAAAACTCTGTACCCATGAGCTACAACATAGGCGGTAGTATACTTAACACCAAAAGTGTGATAAGAGACCTTGGGACATAGGTGAACAGTAGTCTCTCCTTTGATAATCACATTGCCACAGTAGTCAGGAAATCCTTCTATGTGGCACACTTCATCACAAAAGGTTTCTCATCCAGAAAAAAAGAAGTAATTATTCCCCTCTACTCATCACTCATTAGACCCGTTATAGAGTACAACGCCCCTTTTGGTATGTACCTCACAAGACATCTACAACAACTGGAAAGGCCACAGAAATACCTCACAAAGAAGATTACTGGCCTCAAACAGATGCCTTATGCAGACTGTCTCAAAAAACTCCAGCTTTACTCCATCGCATATCACCTGCTCAGAGGCGATCTCTGCCTAACATACAAAGCTATGTCAAACCCAGAGCTGTTGGACATGCTCCATTTAAAGAAATCCTATTCCCTCTGAGCTACATGCTCTAGGGACCTAAACCTTGTCACCACAATAAACAGAACATGCCGGAGGGATAGATTCCTGTCCCAGTGACTTCCCATAATCTGGAATAAACTACCTATCTATATCAAACAAAGCTCCTCATTAGCACTCTTCAAGAAAAATCTTGATGATTGGATGGGAAATAGGAGAATCACCCTGGGGATCACCTCTGTGGCTCTGCTCGACAGTGGCACAGGAAAATAATTTTCTTGGGTGGCAAAAGCCAGGGTACCTTTTTGGCTGGGCTTGTATAGGCCCCAGGACTGATAGCCTAGTACCTACCAATGAACCTATGAGTAGCATTGCCTGACATGTATGGGTAGTCCATTCCAGAGTGTGGTGATTCCCCAGAACAGGGCCCTATCCCTCCACCATGTTCTGTGTAATGTGTTGATTAGGTTTAGGACCCTGGAGCATGTGTTAACAGAGTGAGTGGAATGTCATTATATGTAGCATGTTCAACTGCTCTGTGTATCACATAGCTGTGTATGTTGGGCAGATGTCAGCTATGCCTGGGCAATGTGCACTGGAGTGTAGCCACAGTTCTCTGAGACGGACTGTGTATTGCATGTGTTTGAGGCTGGTAATCCCATTAGTGAGGTGTGTGCTGTGTCAGTGCACATGTACAGCATGCATTATGGGTAGGTGTGTTAGATGCGTACATGGCCTACAACTTAGCTATGACATGCACAGTGCATTGTCAGACATAACCTTAAATCATACTCACTGACATCTGGCCGCCACCTTGCTGGTATCCCAGAGGTACCTACAATGACATGGGATAGAGTTGATGTCAGTGGCCACAGCTGTGGCACTGCTACAGGGTGGCTGCAATATTACAGTACAACAACAGCTGAAGTCCACAGTACTACAGTTTATGCATTACTGCTTATCGGTACTACACAGCAACATACCCCACATCTCACACATGCATGGTCTACCTGTACAGATGCATACAATACAGTAGTCCACTGTAACACAACCCTGAGCTTTGTGAACCTTCTTGACGTGTATTTTTTTTCTCTCTCTCTCTCTCTCTCTCTCTCTCTCTCTCAGTCTCTCCAGTAGAGTGATTGAGTTGGTTTGAATAGATTGCAGCATGCTTTTGTTGGTGTTGCACATGATCAGGTGGTGGTCTCTGCACCAGTCAGTGTCCACCAGTTGCTAATTGCATGCAGCCCGCTGTGTAGTACTTCAGATAACCACTGTCATGGCACCCCTGTACTATAAATTGCTGCCTTCTGTGGGCATTGTCCCTTCACCTTTACAGTATGGAAGACATCCTTCCTGTGTGTGGACATCAGTGTTAAAGGCAGCAGGTAGCAATATCTCTTGCAGCAGAACCTGCAGACAGACACAGGCCATATCCACATTTGGGTAAGGTTTCAGACCTAACGATCGTGTGAGTAGTCTTGTTGTGTGCAATGTATCTTGCTGTTCTTACAGGGTTTCTGTGTACATGGTACTATTTCATGGAATTTCTGTCTGCATTGCTCTCAACTGTGGGCCTATCCGTATGATACCAGGGTGATTGGCTGTTAGGTTTTGTCTATGCACCACACAGGTATTGTCCCACATATATCTGTGGCATTCTGTCTGTTGAGTGCATTCAGTACATGGCTACATCCGTTCGTATTTCAATGTCGTATCCTTGCATAAGGGTATGCTGCAACACATCCTGTAACACCAGCAATTTCCATGGTGTGTAACAGCAATAATGCAAATATGGCCCTATGTTCCTGCCTCTGTCCTCCACATTTATACCAGTCTTTGTCCTGCTGTGATACAGGAAGGGTTGTTAGGTAATGGCCTATCATTATTTACCACTAACATTACTGCTATCATCCCAGTCATGTCATGGACTCCCACACCATCCATTGGGCCATGTCCATATGGGATCCGGACACATGCTCGACTAGCATATGTCCGAATCACAAAACATCAAACACACATACACGAAAGCTCTTAACATCGACAAGCAATTCTGTGTATATGTGCCTTTTTCGTAGATTGGACTACAGTGTGGGTAAGGGAAAATTCCTTTTTCCCCACTGTAGTGCGATCTCGGAGTGAGAATAATAAAGTAGGGGGGTGTGGGTGGTGCAGGGGGACTGCAGAAACATAGATTTTTTTTAACTACACATACACGGAAGCTCTTTTTGATGTTAAGAGCTTTCGTGTATGTGTGTTCAATGTTTTGTGATTCAGACATATGCTAGTCGAGCATGTGTCCTAGACCCGTCCGTATATATGGGGGCAACAGCTGGTGAACACATTTGTGCCCTCATACATTCCTGAGGTAAGTGTGTGGTACACAGTGTTCCTTGCCCTTGTACAGCCTTTTATGGGGGGGGGTTATGCCATTAACCTAGGCTATGGCACCTTTCCAGTGATATAACTGTTAAGATGAGGGTCATTCAGTGTGATAGTGAGGTGTTAGGTTAAGCAATGATATGTACGTGATACTGTGACATTAACAGAAGTGCTACCTTTCCCCCTAGGGCTTGACTATAGGGTATTGGAGTCTGCTGAACTACATCTGTAATTGTTGATTGTTACGTATCCTGAAGGCAAATCCTGTTCCTACTGTTGTACAACTTGAAGGCCTTGGCCTAGACAGCATAGTATGGTATATATACACATTGCTTGCATCTACTGTTCTGTGTGGGCCTTGCATTCATGACTGATTACATATTTCAAACCTTATGTGGTGTCAGTACTGGCATACATTATTGTATAGTACAGAAACACAGGTTATCTATGTATGCATACCTGTGTGTCGTGTCATGTCCTTTGAGTTGTGGGTGGATATATGTTTAATGTCAGTATTCTCATTTCTGGGAATGGTTGCCACAATACACATTTCACAGGTGCCAGTTGAGGGGCTTGGGGCTGAGGGATATACTTTGCACCCAGTACTTCCACACTACTTCTACATATGTATGGCTACTGATACCTTTAGTGTGTGTATATGTGTATGTACCTATATATATATATCTCATACAGCTATCTCTCTCTCTCTCTCTCTATATATATATATATATATATATATATATATATATATATATATATATATATATATATATATATATATATATATATATATATATATATATATATATATACACACACACACACACATATATATATATATATATACATACATACATATGAATATATGTATGTATCTATATACAAGTGCTGTTTTATGATTATTTATGAGTCATACATTAATATATATATTTACATATAGCTGTTTATCTGTCTACATTTACAGATATATCTGTCAATATGTCCATGCATGTTCAGCTCATATTATGGCCTGTTCCTCATTCACTTGGCAATTGTCATGGATGATCGCAGCATTGAAGTCAGTAACTAGTGGCAACACTTTTGTGTTTCAGATTTCATCTCCTTCTACATATGTGTTCTAATACATATAACTGTGTATCTAGCAACAATGTGAGTGTAACAGAGCATTAGTTGACATATATCCCTATTTCTACCCACAATGTGGCATACATTGTCCAGACTTCTTGCATTAACAGGTTATGTGGTGTCATAATAATACATTACCTGTACTGTTGACTGATTGTGCTGCAGGGTATGTTTGTGCAAATTTCAGGTTATATATATCTGCCATGGTTTAGTGGTAAATCACTTTGTGCATTCAGTGCAAGGTCCTGGGTTCAAGCCTTGGAGAGGCAGTTTATTTTGTTGCTGAGCAGAACAAGGGACGTTGGCTACAGAGTGATTGAGGCACTCTTAAGCAGTTGTAAGCAAGGTAGCATGGGTTTGCACGGAGCTAAGCAATGCCTACACAGGTTAAGCAATTCAACAGGTAACTGAGTATAAGAAACTGTAACCAGACATCAGCAGTGCTTACCCCCACAAAAACACACTTAAACATGCTTACTACTGCTTATTTGTGCTTAAACCTGCTTACTACTGCCTAAATACATTATGACACTGACACTTCACATGTGCATTTCATGCAGTACTAAAGTTCACATTTAAATGTTATTATGTAGGTTTTACAGCAAAAAGATGTACAAATATGTTCATATACAGCTTTCACATGAAAAATGATATGTGCTGCAGTGGAACTCGAAACGGGAATGCCTGTTTCTTAGGCGGGTGCTCTAACCACTACACTATTGCTGTGCTGCTTCATGGATCCTAGTTCTCCAAACACCCACCCCAACAATTCACTGACAGATCAGTCGTCCATTCTCCAGTTGGAAACACAGTGTATCCACACCACTACACATTGGCCATTCCCTACTCCTCTGGACCCATCTCATGGGTTGACTCAATCCAAGTATCCTCAGAAATCCCAACCTTTTAGTCCACAAACATTGGTGACATGAGTGACCGCTAGGACACGATTCCCAGTGTTTGGGTTGTCCTACCTGGGACACATCTTTATTTCAAGATTAGGCTCTATACTTCATTACTTCATTACTCCAGTTAACAAGACACTAAAATAAATTGATAACTAAGACTCTATGATAACACACACGTTACATATGTAAACCAATAATGTACGAGTTCTGCAACATTATATTACAAACAGGAATGGTTTAGTGATTGGCGTTGACGCAGCCGGCAAATCACAGGAATGATTCAAATATTTCATAGCAGGAAAGTCCTCACATTTTATTCTTTTGAGAACAGCACTAACTTCGAAACTAAATACACAACTCTGAATTATTGCAGACTCGTCCCTTCCCTCTGACTTCTCATAACTCTAATACTATCGTACTGCAATATACAATGGACACAAAACAACAGCCTATTTTGTCTTGGAAGTTTATATCCCAGCAGAATCGTGGAAATGTCGCAAAGATATAAATATATATATATATATATATATAAATATATATATATATATATGACAACCATTTCATGACAGTCTATGTAAGGCCTGCACTGTTACAAAGGCCATGCATTTGGCATGAAATTGAGTTGGGATATATAAGCCACAGTGCAGAAAAGGGGCTCACCAGCTTTTATGTACTGGACTATGAATAAATGTTTATTTAACATCTATTAACCGAGTATGCAGACTGTTCCAATGAGTCAGGACTCCATTCAGTCATGACTTGAGCCTTAGAAGCCAAACAACACAACTAAACATACACAAGAAACATACCTCTTAACCTCTTAATGTAAGAAGTCTAACCAAAGCCTAATATAATTGGGGGTGGGGGGATCAAAGATTGGGACATACTGGGATCAATTCAATAGCTCTACTTGACAGAGGCCCAGTAACTTGAACAATGGGGCGTTGTGAGCCGACACACCTTGCGTAGGCATATAAATGCCCTTCGGCAGATAGCCTAGTACCTACCTATGAACCTATTACATGTATGGTTATGCACAACCTATTATTCTATCTACTGTTGAGGTTTGTAAGGGCACCTTCATGTTATTTATGTCTGTAAAAGGAATGAATGTGGTACAGGGAATGTACTTCTACATATAGATGTATGTATGTGTGTATGCATATATATGTATAACAGACTCGCTGACCTCCACGAGGCGGTCCAATTAGAACTGGGCCATCCAATCCTGACACGTCAATCCATATTTCATACCCATGGTTCCTCCACCCCACCCGAGTTCCACATGCACACAAACCATCCATTCTCCAGTTGCTATCCCAACCATAACAAACCTCCACACATTGCCCTCTCCCCAGCATTAGGGACCCTACATGTATGTTATTTCCACCCATGTATCATCAGGCTCTCCAAACCTTTTAGTCCTTTAACATACCTGCCCTGGCTTGTGTACTGGTCAGAAGTCCAAACAACCCACACTTTTTGGGTAGTCCATGTAATTGTTTGTAAGGTAGACTTAGCAAGTAGACAATGTTACTCCCACTGGTAGTATCCTGCCTGTGGTTTGAGAAGCAATGATTTGCTCACCCCTGCCCAGCTTGATATGACATAAGATGACAACATAAAATAATACAGGTGTTGCTGTTGTTTTCCTTCTCATTCTTTTTGTATGTTTTATTGTCACAACGTTCATTATTCATATATATATATATATATATATATATATATATATATATATATATATATATATATATATATATATATATATACATCTACATAATTATATGCATTTCCTATACTGTTGGATACCTGTGCTGTATGATGTATTTGTGATCACAGCAGCTAAATGTTTATCCGCCATGGCTTAGTGGAGCTCATGTCAACTATAATGTGCAGGGTTGGGGGTTTGCAACCTGGCAGTGCAGATTATTTTGTTAATGGCCATAACAACAGCTGTTGGCTACAAGGTGACTAAGGCACTGTAGAATATTTGTAGGTGGGTATGCGCTTGTTTGCATGAACACAGCATTACTAACCTCTGGTTGTGGCATCTTGCACTCAGCCTCTACATTGCTTCACCAATGTGGTACTCGTATACCGGTGGACAAACAGGCTTACACCCGCTTGCTCACGCATACACACGGGCGACATTGTGCATTTTGTTCACATCTGTCAACAGGGACAGTCGGACTGTATGCTTGTCCATTGTCAGTGGTGGCCCGGGGTGTAGAACTCTACACTGACCCTAGCTACGTATCCCAATTAATACTGGGGTGTTCACATTCATGGAGGGTAACAGACATAACTTAGCTACGTCCCCCATTAATCATGCTTAGTTTACATTGAACTGTCAGTATTATCCATGGTCAGGTTTACATGTCAGGTATGACTTTTGACAAAGGTCAATTTTAGGTGAGGTAAGATTCTTGTTTCACAGGTCTGGGTAGGTTACATGCAGGTATTTGAGGTAGGTGTAGTTATTCCATACATGTGTGGTACAGTAGAGGTGAATAGCTAGGGAGTAGGCAGGTAGGTAGTGGGGGTGACATTGTAACTGTATGTGTTTGTAGGTATTATGTAGTGGGTTATGCAGCAACACATATGGTTATACCATACTTAGCCATGTAGACTGGACTGTGCTGCGGTGGGACCCATATTGGGAATGGCCTCCCGTTAGGCGCAAGCATGCCTGTCGACTGTGCAAAATCCATGGCCTGTCCAGAGTTTGCTTCAGGCTATTGGTGTGTTCCTCTTACAATCTGCACCTGTCTGGCAAATACCTGGGAATTGACACCATTAAATACAGACAAGTAATTGAGTTTAGGAACCACTTCCTTCAGTTGAGTCATGCTAATGCATAACCTATTATTCTATTAGCTTTCTATGGTTGTAAATGAAATATGTGCTTTCTGTCCCTATTTGTTCACCCAACGGTTTAGGTTCTGTCCAGTGGTTTTGCTCTTAGGGGTTGAGAGGTATGGGCGTAAGCTCTGGCCAGTTTGCAATATTACTTACATCCCCGGGGCAGTCCTAATACAACTGCGCCAGCCAACACCTGCACGCCTAGGCCCATAATTGCATACCCATAGTTCCCCCACCTGCCCCTTCTCTACAGCACTCATCCTTACTGTGGGTGCAGGTGGGGTCTAACCACACCACTACACACTTCCCTCTCTCCACTTGTCAGGACCCATGTCACACGTTGTGTCGACCCATGGATCATCAGGCTTGCACAACCAACTGGTCCGTGTACGTATACAGCCTGGCTGGATGAATCATTACAGGGACTGACTCCGATGATCATTAATTTTTGGGGTGTCCCACAAGGGACATTGATGTCTTTGTTTCAAGATGAGACTTGGCAGGTCTCTCCCACTGGTAATATCATTCCTGTGGTCTGGGAAGCAGTGGTGAGTTTACTTGTATCGTGTGTTTGTATGTTTCACCTGTCTAGGTGGGGGTGGTTGATGCTATGTGTTACACATTTCTTGATTGGACCCCTCACCCCCATTTGCATGACCTGTGAACATATGTAATTCGTGACTGCTGTATCATATCCTAGCTATTTACATGTGTATATTTACACACACACACACACACACACACACATATATATATATATATATATATATATATATATATATATATATATATATATATATATATATACAGATATATTGTATATGTATGCATACGTGTATATATTTATTTATTGCTGTTTATATATATATATATATATATATATATATATATATATATATATATATATATATATCTAACAACATATGGGTGTATGGGTGTCTGCATATGTATATATCTATATGTGGGTATGTATATGTATTCTGTCTCTGTATGTATACATTTGTACTATGGAGAGGGAGAGGTATATCTCCATGTAGCTATGGGTAGATATACACACACATTCCTCTACATATATACATCTACATCTGGTTATTCCGTTCTTTGCAATGTAGATTAGACTTTGCTGCAGTGGGACTCTTGTGGGTGTGGCTGCTCGTTGGGGGATGCCTCTGCCCATTGAAAACATTTGCTCACATCCTTGCATACCTGCATGCCTAGACCATAACTAGCTACCAATAGTTCCCCCACCCGCACCTCCTCTACAGCACCTATCCTTACTCTGGGTGCAGGTCGAGTCTGAAAACACCACTACATGCTTCCCACTCTCCACTTCATGTGACCCATGTCGTACATTCTCTCAACCCATGCCTCATCAGGCTTTCCCACCCTTGTATTCCGGGTATGTACACACCTCAGGCAAAATGGTCGGTGCATCGGCTTCCTTTGGTTATATGTCAATTTTTGGGGCGTCCTGTCTGTGTTCCAAGATTAGATTTCATGGGTGCACTCTGTACCCCCCAGTTGTATCATGCCTGTGGTCTGGGGAGCAGTAGGCTATTTACATTGTTTGTGGGTTTGTGTGTATGTTTCCTCTGTCCGGCTGGGGGGGAGGACATGCTACGTGTTACATGTTTCTTGCATGGGCCCCTCACTTCCATTGGCATAGCCTGTGAACATATGTATATATATAAATATATATATATATATATATATATATATATATATATATATATATATATATGTCGGCATACATAGATATATATATTTATATATATATATATATATATATATATATATATATATATATATATATATATATATATATATATATATATATATATATATTATATATATATATATATATATATTATATATATATATATATATATATATATATATATAAAATCCATGGGTATATGGGATGTATGGCCTTAATTTTGCTTATCTATTGCTATGATGGCTTAGTGGTTAACTACTGTGACTACAGTATACAGGGTCCTGGGTTTGAGCCTTGCTGAGGCAGTTTATTTTGTTGCTGGGCAGAACTTGGGCCGTTGGATCCAGAGTGATTAAGGCACTTTACAGTGGTTGTAAGCGGCTTTGTGCTGGTTTGCATGACGGTAAGCACTGCTAATCTCTGGTTACAGTTTCTTACACTCATTAGCTTCTACTTTGCCTACTATGTGTGGGCAATGCTTACCTCTGCGCAAGCCCACTTGGACATGCTTACCACTGCTTATTTGTGCTTAGACCTGTGTGCATGTGTCTTATTCATTATGACACTAACACTTCAAATGTGCATTTCATGCAGTACTCCAGTTCACATTTAAGTGTTATTCTGCAGGTTATATGGCAATACAATGTAAAATTATGTTCACATACGAATTGATTTGTGCTGCAGTGGGACTTGATCCGGGAATGCCTGTTCGTTAGCCGGATGCTCTAACCACTCCACTATTGCTGTGCTGCTTCATTTGCATATATATTCCTTGTTATCCTCTTCAGCCTTTTCAGCTGCTTTAACCGTAGCTTGAAGATGGGCAAACCCACGCACCTACAGTTAGCTGTACTCAGGGTTTTAAAACACATCAATAATAGGGCTTCTTCATTTTATTTGACTGTACTGTTGCTATTGAATAGATGGGGACTGTTGGTGGGGATATGCGGACACTTGTGATCTGTTTCACTCATTTATTTGCACATTCTTCTGTTCTATTTTGCAGGGGCATATTTATTCTGCAAGCTCTTCTCTCAGACACGCCCCCTGCACTTGTCCACGCTCCATGTAGCATTTGGAGTTCAGGCAGCGTGCCTTCATTAATATGCATGGCGCGCTGCTGTCCTCCTCTTCAACTGCCGCTTCCGTACAGGACTAGATTAGTCCTGCACGGAAGATTAGTAAATCTGGGGGTATGTTTACTTTGTCTATCAAGCTTGTTTATTTCAGTTTTCAAATTGTAGTTAAACCTCTTTTCCATTTCTTATGTTTGTTCTCCCTCACATTAATCAAGTGACTTCTTCTTATAGAAATATATCCTCCTGATATTGTGTACCTAGATCCTGTTGTTAAATATTTTTTTTTTTATTTCTTTTGCATTCAAATTTCTCTTTCAAAACTTTCCACATTCCTTCTGCAGTGTTTTCAGTGAATGCATCACTACAATTAGTTTTCAATAGTGACTGTTTTGTTTCGTTATAATCTGTTATTATTCTTCTGTGCATTGATTTAGATATTAGTTTGGAAAATTATATAGCAACAAATTAACCTTTATAACCTCATGATCACTGCATATCAATGGTGGTTAAACTTGAAGTGAAATAACAGTAATTTCTTTAGCAACACAATGTCTAGTATGTTCCATTCCCTGGTAGCTTATATACAATTTGAAGCAATTATTGTTCTTGAACGTAAGTTGTAAATAATTTTCTTACTAATGTTGTCTAATCAATATCATTCCAATCTGTTTCTGGTAAATTTACGTCTCCAGCTACTATTACTCTTCTGTCTTGTTTTTCATGCAATAATTGAATTAATTCCTCTAGGTCATCAGCACTTGACCTTGGTGGTCTATACACTCCAATGCGTTTATGTTATATTGTTTAATAGCCACATTGTTGAACGTTATCTCATCAACAATGCAGGCCATCAAACCCCCACACCCCCTGCTAATTATATATCTCAACTCCAAGATTGCACTACAATGGGCAATTTTTCTGCTCCCCACAGTAACGCTACCTCAGATAAAATGACTCAACAACCTGCATTGCTGAGATGATATGTTCGACAATGTGGCTATTTGACAATCTGACATTAACAACACTTCAACAATTGTGATATGTTCTAAGGTTGTCTTCACTGTCACAGTTACACAGTTACACAATCTACAGTATTGGTGTTACCACTAAACAAAGAATGACAATGGACCTATATTGTGTGAGCTCCATTGATTGACCACCTTTATGGATGGGGAGGATGTAGTATTTTTTCCATAGGAACAGTGCATAGGATTCATTGCCAGAGTGCTTAATCAATACATGGACAGACTTGAAATTTGCTGTGGGGATTGTTTTGACTGTTGCTATTGAATAAGGATAAAACTGAACTAAAGAATTTGGAGTTACATGTATTCATGATGTTTGTGTGATTGTTCCAATTGATTGTGGATGATGGTTGTGTTGAGTTGTCAAGGTTTAGAAGATGATTTATGGAATATCAGAATAATTTGGGGTTATTGTGATTATTACTTTGAAGATTCATGTAATAGATTTTTTTGCCATATTTAATTTGATTTTGAGATATTCAAAGTTTTGATGGTTAGCTTGAGTTTCATTTGTTGCCCAGGTTCTCAAGGCAACATCTTAGAGTTTCATAAGATGTTTGATATGGTCAGCCAAGGGGCAATATTTGACTTGTCTATTTTTCTGCATGGGACTAATTAATTTAATATGCTTAGGAATCTGTTATTAAAGTGGGATACAGCATCACCAAGAGGTAAATATTTTAACATTTTCCAGTTGTACTTGTTGAGGTATTAGACAAAGGTACAATTTTCAAAAATTGAAAGGTTATGTGCCACATTGTAATGATATTGTTTTGGGATGTTTGTTTTCTTAAATATGAGGAGATGGTCACTTAAAGAGTCAATGAGACTTCCTGATGTAGAGATTTTCTTGGGGTAGAGGAAAGTTGTTTGCAGGTACCTATCAATTTTATATTCCATATCGGGGGTTGTGGGGGACATAGCCCCCCACTTAGTTTCAGTACATATTGTCTCCTGGGGACAGTCATTGGTGTTGTAACTATGCACGTCTATTGTTTAAAATGTATTGTTTTGAAAATTTTTTTTTGGTAAAATAGAATATAAAACAATGTGGGGGGCTGTGCCCCCCTCCCCCTAACTATATATACTAACTCCAGGATCGCACTACAGTGAGAAAAAGGGCATATGCCTTTTACTTGCCTTACAGTACTCAGCATAGTGCCATATATATTAAATTCAGTTCAGTGAAATGAGATTCAGTGAAATGAGTTTTCAGTAATTTGTGTTTTCAGCTACATGGTCGGGGTGAAATGAAATTCAGTGAAATGAGATTCAACTATACAAAGTAGACCCAACAAAGTAGACCCATGTATATTATATATATATATATATATATATATATATATATATATATATATATATATATATATATATATATATATATATATGCATATATACATATTTTATTCAAACACCATAAATAACCTAACTTTTGTAAGATAAAAAGAGCCCAGTTGACCAACAGCCCATCCTCTTTATCACTTCCACTGACCTACCTTCCCTTGCCAAATCCAATGCTCTACTAATACGATACAAGTTGAGAGAAAACCACTCTCCCAAAAGCCTATAGATTGAAAAGCTTTCCTTATCAAATGTAAAACCTGATTGTCTCCAATCATCTTTCCACCACATGATTAAAAGACTAAATCTTGAGTTTTCTCTCCATGTAACAAGTGCAATATTCTGACCCATGACACTGAACACATGAACTCGTCCCTACATAATGTAACATAATATACACCCCTTCGCCCACCTGTTCTGTTTTTGAGTGGTGCAACCATATTTTCACTGAGGAAGAAAAAATAGAACCATCCTGCTAATGAACTGAGCAACTCATTCAACCTAACAATGCGCTATGCAACCATATGTCAACACATATTCCCCAGTTTTATTAATCTTCTGTGCAGGAACTCCTAATCGCATGGATGAGTGCAGAGCAGAGCTCTCAGAATAAAGAACAGAAGAATGTGTAAATAAATGAGCAAGACCGCTCATAAGTGTCCACATACCCCCACCAACAATCCCAATGTGTTCAACAGCAACAGTACATTTATATAAAATGAAGAAACCCTTTTAGTTATTTTTTGTATAGCTAACCATAGCTATGGTTAAAGCAGCTGAAAAGATTGAAGAGGATAACAAGGAATATATATACAAATGAAGCAGGACAGCAATAGTGTAGTGGTTAGGACATCCGCCTAACAAACAGGCATTTCCAGTTCGAGTCCCTCTGCAGCACATATCATTTTCCATGTGAAATCTGTATATGAACATATTTTTACATCTTTTTGCCATATAACCTACAGAATAACATTTAAATGTGAACTGGAGTACTGCATTAAATGCACATGTGAAGTGTCAGTGTCATAATGAATAAGGCACTAGTAAGCAGGTTTAAGCACAAATAAGCAGTAGTAAGCATATATAAGCACTAGTAAGCATGCTTAAGTGTGTTTGCTGGGGTAAGCACTGCCTACACTGATTAGGTTATCAGTGCTTACCATCGTGCCTTAATCACTCTGTATCCGATGGCTCATGTTCTGCCCAGCAACAAAATAAACTGCCTCTACAAGGCTCAAACTCAGGACCATGTCCACTATAGTCACAGTAGTTAACCATTTAGCCATCATAGCAATAGATATGAATGAGGTATCAGCAAACTAATCCTCACCACAGGAAAATCAAACAAAACGTGAACTGAAATTATGTACAGTGTGATGTGGTATAACCTGCTACATAACATAAATATGTGAACTGGAGTACTGCAGTAAGCATAGATTTGAGGTGTTATTGTAATAAAGTGTAGAAGTCCCCAGGTCCCCATACAGTGTATGTACACACGAAAAACGATACCAGACACATATATAACCTGTAATGAATAATAAATCACTGCCAAAAGGCAAATATAATGCTAGTTAACAATTAAGCAATGCCAACCGCAGCACAGCTCAACTTAGTAAGTGTAAGGAGGCAGGAATACAGCTCATAACTGGTTGTAACTTCCCTTGCAGACACTATGGCGCATTCAGGAGTCCAAGGTCATGGCTGGACTCCTAGTTAAAGACCATGTACAGAGACTGCTGCAGGACCAGTACCAGGGCTCCCAATATAAGGCAGAGGCCTGGGACTGTCTCACCCGTGACCTCACCACTGCCACTGGCATACCCCGAACTGGTGAGCAGGTCAGGCACCACTATGCTGACCTGAAGTGGCAGAAGGGGGACCTCTTGGAAGAGTGGCTCCTAGAGGCTAGAGCATCAGGGGATGTCCCAGCTATGTGTAAGTATCAGTCCACTACCTGTTTAATAATGGCCAGCTCAAGTATAACACGGATAGGTATGGCTACATATTCCTCCTCTGTCCCCCACAGCTGCAATGGAATGGGCCGCAAACCAGGAGGCCCACATCTGCCGCCTGGCGTGGTTGTAACACGAGGCAGGTCAGTAATACTCATGCTTTTACTGTCATAGGAAATAAAAATAAAAGTAGTAGTAAAGTAATGTCTAGTATAAAACCTGTACTGCTCAAGGTAATTACTGCATACACTAGAGAATATGGCAGGAAGAGTTTATTATTGTTAGTATGGCAATAAAACAGTTCTAACAGCTGGACTGTATGAGTATATGCTGGTATGGTAATGTAGATTTGCAATCTTGTAATACTACTGTAGTATTAAGCAGTGTTACCCACACCATGCACCATAATGTGAATGTGTAAGAATGCCTGTATATGACAGGTGTAATCCCCAGAGGTCATTTAGTACAACTGAGAGACACATAGACAGTAAACAGGGTAAATGCAGACAACAAAACCCAAATAGCACATGCAACTGAGATGTGAACTGTTGTTTTATTAGCACACACAGCCATGGTTTGAATCCTGCCAGTGATAGTAGTCTGCATACAGAATTATGCAGCACGACTGTACAGATATGTCCAGACTGTCTGTTAAAGAGGCCCATATCTAATGCCTATCAACATGCCCCCCTGGGAAATCAGTGGGATGATCTCAGACGTATAGGCAGCAAACAGGAACTACAACTGATTGACACACATCTATGACAACAAACCTGGCACACTAGCAACTCCCCATTTCCTTATGTGACTAAAAAGCCATGTATGTCCCAGTCACACCCCAACCTGTTAAGCTGTGGTCAGAGTGTGTACAGTAACAGAGTGAGATGTATGTGCATAATACTAATGTGTAATTTGGAACCTTATGTGGCAACAGTTAGGTAGTGCTCACAAGCATTGCTCCCGCAGGTACATTGGATACAAACACTGTGCTGCAAAATACAGACCAATCGGAGTTGCTGGCTCCTGAGACTTGTCTGCATATATTAACTGGACACAAGCTGATTTAAGTATACTTTTCGCTGCACTTATTTAAGATTTGATTCAGTAAATAGTGTGTGTCTTTGATTTATTAAATATTGTGTGTCAATGTCTATCTGCAGTTAGCTGCCTGAAGTGTGAAAAAGTGTAGCCATCTGGGCTCAGTGAAAGTTGTTAGACTGCTTTGAAATTCCTGTGTTAGTGTTAGCATTGGGGGGTTCCGCTTGCATTAAAATCTGTGTTGGTTACATTTCTAGTAATCATTTTAATCAGAGTTGCTAGCTACTGAGACTTGTCTGCATATATCAACTGGACACAAGCTGAATTAAGTATACTTTTTTCTGCACTTATTTAAGATTTGATTCAGTAAATATTGTGTGCTTTTGATTCAGTATATATTCTGTGTCTCTGTCTATCTGCAGTTAGCTGCCTGAAGTGTGAAAAAGTGTAGCCATCTGGGCTCATTGAAAGTTGTTAGGCTGCTTTGAAATTTCTGTGTTAGTGTTAGCCTGGGGGGTTCTGCTTGCATTAAAATATGTGTTGATTACATTTCTAGTAATCATTTTAATCGGAGTTGCTGGCTACTGAGACTTGTCTGCATATATCAACTGGACACAAGCTGAATTAAGTATACTTTTCTCTGCACTTATTTAAGATTTGATACAGTAAATATTGTGTGTCTTTGATTCAGAAAATATTGTGTGTCTCTGTCTATCTGCAGTTAGCTGCCTGAAGTGTGAAAAAGTGCAGCCATCTGGGCTCATGAAAGTTGTTAGACTGCTTTGAAATTCCTGTGTTAGTGTTAGCCTGGGGGTTCTGTTTGCATTAAAATCTGTGTTGGTTACATTACTAGTAATCATTTTAATCAGAGTTGCTGGCTACTGAGACTTGTCTGCATATATCACCTGGACACAAGCTGATTTAAGTATACTTTTCTCTGCACTTATTTAAGATTTGATTCAGTAAATATTGTGTGTCTTTGATTCAGTAAATATTGTGTGTCTCTGTCTATCTGCAGTTATCCCCCCCCCCCCATCCCTGTTTCCTGTTGTGGTGTTAATCTTTGTGGCTTTGCAATTGCTCACCCCTGCTGTAAATCTGTTTTTGCACATTCCTCCAGGATCCATCTCATTTGCTCACTCAACTGAGTACAGTGAGATCATATTTTGATTTTAGATACTCCTACCAGTCCCATCTCCTCTGCTGTGTACAGAGATAGCACTTGGGAAGGACATTCCCCTATAGTATCTTAATCTCCTCCCTCTGCAAAAAATGCACTTCATCTGCTTTACTGTATTTCTGTTTCTTCCTACTTTATTACCTTTTATTTTGCTTTTGCCTCTTCTTAAAAGTACTCAACTGAATGTATTCTGCTGCTTTTATTACTGCTTGTTAGTAGCCTGATAAGTTGTAACTGTTATTCCAAGGCATTTGGTTTAAGCACTTGGGCTTCAAACAGTTGTTTTATATTAGGAAGGTTTGTGGTCTGCCCTGTTGTGGCAGGACAGGTAGCGTACATCCTTCTAAGCTGGGAACTGCTGATTGAAGGCTCAGTGTCTGTTATTCTAAAAGTGTATTAGTTCTGGGTTAAGCACTTGGGCTTCAGGCCAGTTATTTTACATTAAGAAGGTTTGTGGTCTCCACTCTTGTGGGAGGAGAGGCTAGATTTGGCCCTTCTGAGCTGGGAATTTCTGGTTAAAGGCTTATTGTGCATGCTTATTTGAACTGTTTCTTTATGAAATCAGTACTCCTTGTTTGCTGTAGCATAGACTAGATTCAGGCCTGTTGGATCTAGCTTTGGTTGTATAACTTGTGTACTGATCCAGGCCATCATTTGTGGAGGTTTCTCTGTACCCTAGTGGCAGGAGTCTGCAGTTAGAATTTGTCTGATTGAAGACTGCTGGAACAGGGCTCAGTTTTAAGCTTTTTAACTGGTTAATTGGGTAAAGTGTTGTTTTGACTGTATCTGCTCTATTTTCTGAAAAAAAATATATATATATACTTGTTTTCCACCTTTCTGAACTAGTACAGTCCAGTTTTCAGGTCACTGCTGAATCCAGGGCTGTGTTACAAGTTTCTGTATTGCCCATACCTTACTTGGATAGAAGGAAGTTTCATTGTTCACCTGTGAGAGAGGGGAGCTTTGAGCAGCCTATCTGTCCCTGGAGGAGTGGTTTCAGCCCAGAAGTTAGTAGTTTATTGACCATACACTAAAGTGTGTTAGCCTTTTCTGTGCATTTAAAGTGTTGTTTTGATTGTATCTGCTCTATTTTCTGAAAAAAAAAACAAAAACAAAAAATATATACTTGTTTCCCACCTTTCTGAACTAGTATAGTCCAGTTTTTCAGGTTATTGCTGAATCCAGGACCATGTTACAAGTTTCTGTGTTGCCCATACCTTACTTGGATATAAGGAAGTTTCTCTGTTCACCTGTGAGAGAGGGGAGCTTTGAGCAGCCTATCTGTCCCTGGAGGAATGGTTTCAGCCCAGAAGTTAGTAGTTTATTAGCCATTTTGGGCTAATTTCTATCTTTTTCACTTCCATGCTATAAAAAAATGCATTTGCACATTTTTTGCACTTGTATTCTGCTCAGCAAGTGCCTTCCAGGTGTTCTGCAGAGTCTACAGCAGCAGAGAGAAAAGAGAGACTTTGCAGTGATTAAATATAATTTTTCTGCTTTTCATGCTGTCTTAACTAATTCCGCCTAAAACGCCAGTTTTTTTTAGCGAATCTGTGATTTAAAAAGTTTGTTATTGCTACATGTTATACTTATTTGCTGCCTGCACTTGAATTAAGTCATTTTTGTGTTTAAATAATCTGTTTAACTGTTGTAGGCTACACACTAAAATGCGATAGCCTTTTCTGTGCAGTTAAAGTGTTGTTTTGATTGTATCTTCTCTATTTTCACAAAAAAAAAATATATACTTGTTTCCCGCCTTTCTGAACTAGTATAGTCCAGTTTTCAGGTTATTGCTGAATCCAGGGCTGTGTTACAAGTTTCTGTGTTGCCCATAACTTACTTGGATAGAAGGAAGCTTCTCTGTTTATCTGAGAGAGGGGAGCTTTGAGCAACCTATCTGTCCCTGGAGGAGTGGTTTCAGCCCAGAAGTTAGTAGTTTATTGGCCATTGTGGGCTAATTTTGATTGTATCTGCTCTATTTTCTGAAAAAAAAAATATATATATATACTTTTTCCTGCCTTTCTGAACTAGTATAGTCCAGTTTTCAGGTTATTCCTGAATCCAGGGCTGTGTTACAAGTTTCTGTGTTGCCCATACCTTACTTGGATAGAAGGAAGCTTCTCTGTTCACATGTGAGAGAGGGGAGCTTTGAGCGTCCTATCTGTCCCTGGAGGAGTGGTTTCAGCCCAGAAGTTAGTAGTTTATTGGCCATTTTGGGCTAATTTCTATTTCTTTCACTTCCCTGCTATAAAAAACGCATTTGCCTATTTTGCACACCGGGCAATGCCATTTAGCTAAAGTTAAACTATTCTCGGCTCCACAAAGTCTACTCTTCAATTTTTCCCTTGAAACTAGACAAACCTTCAACTTTAGCACTCAAATCATTCATTTCACAGTCAAGCACTTGCTTAAAACTCACAGCAAGCACTAATTAACCCTAGCACTAGACCCCCTATACTGTCCAGAATGACAAGGCTCTCTATTCGTCCCCACCAGCCAATCAGAAAAACAGCTTACTCTACCTATTTAGGCATGTCCAAAGGGCAATTTCCAGTGTACTCTCCAGTCCAACTTGTGAATCTGGGCATTTTGAGGCAATGTTACAACTGCCTCATGTACACAGACAACCCTCTCCTCCTACCACCAAACACTAATATATGCGAGAGATGCAATTTTACAGCCAAACTGGAGGCAAAGCTCTCTCAACCCAAGACTGGAACTGACAGTTAAGAGGAGAAGGGTAATACTTGCAACACACCACCAGTCTCACATAGACCCATTAAAGTAGCACTGGCAAAAAACACACATAAATACATGAAAACAAACTCAGAGGCTCTAAATAAAAATCTGCAAAACCAACAGAGACCTCCAAAGCAAACATCCAAGCAAACTCCACCCCCCAACACAAACCATGAAACACATACTTCACAAAGCCAGTGTGCATGCAATCACAGCCCTTAAGGCAAAATAACATACCCAACACACTAGTAATAGGTGACTCTATAGTCAGGCACACTGATGTCCCACTAACTAGGCTGGACAAGGAGAAGGTTACAGTTAGCTGCCTGTTGGATGCCAGGATCTGTCACATAACACAAGCACTCAGGTCACTCCAGAACAAATACAAATATGACTCTGTCATTGTCCATGTTGGTGTGAATGACCTCAGACGTACCTCTCTGGACTAATGAAAAGTGACATGGAGGAGCTCTCGGATCATGTAGCCCAGGCCGGTATGACCCTGACTAGCATCCTGCCCTCACCAAGAATGATGCCACAGTATAAAGAAAAAAATAATCAATTTCAACAATTGGCTAAGTTTCTGGTGTCATTCAAAGGGGATCCAGTATCTGTCAGCCAGGGATGACATGCTCGATAAGCCATGTTGCTTCACAAGAGATGGTTTGCACCTGTCACCCTTAGACTTTTGAATACTGGCCAAGGCTCTTGCCACCCCTATAGTGCCTTTTATAGGCAAGGCTCAAAAGACAAACCCACCACCATAATTAGCACAAGTAACCAAAAACTGAGGGTAATGCTACTCAACGCCAGAAGTCTAAACCTCAAAATGCATGTACTCGAGGCACTCCTCAGTATGGAGAACATAGACATCTGTGCAGTAAAAGAAACTCATACCATACCTTTCAGCCTCAGAACCAGGACTGAAACAAAAAAGGTGGAGATGTGTATCCATATTCATCAAGGATACCCACACCTCCAGGTTAGTGGTGAAGCACAATGCATCAGAGATCATACATGTGCAACTAACAATGGGCAAAACTGCAATCCAAATTGTAGCTTGTAACAGATCACCCACCATGACCCAGGACCCCCATTCCGCATTTCTGGAGACACTGGGAAATATGAAGGCCCTACCAAACACCCTAGTACTGGGTGATTTCAATTACCCAAACATAAACTGGGAGAACTACTCAAGTACTAACTCCCTTGCCCAACGGTTCCTAGAATTTATAAACTCAAATGCCCTGGATCAACTGGTTAACACCTCCACTAGAGGGAACAACATATTGGACCTGGTCATCACCAACATGTGCGACCAGTGTTCCACACCGAAGGTCAACCTCTCTCTGGTTAGATCAGACCATAGACTAATCACTCTGGATATCCACATTCTGCCCCCACCCCCAATCAAGAAAACCACTGTGAAGAACTTTTCAAAAGCAAACTTCACGTTACTTAAGACCGAGGTAGAAAGGTTCACAGCCCCCATGCTAAAGGACAATGCTGTCCAAGCTGCTGAAACCTTTACAAAGGCACTCTATGAGCATCTGCAGGAATTCATGGATTGTGCTATCCCAAGTAAAACCAAGACTCACTCCTCCAAGAAAAGGAAACCAGTCTGGTGGACCCCTGCCAGAAACAAGCTATACAACAGAAGGAGGAAACTAGTACAGAAAAGAGTAAGATCCCAAGAAGGAAAGACATCCCTGATCAGTATCAGCAAGAAACTACAATCCCTCATTAAATCATCCAAGACTAGTTATGAAAGAAAAATTGCCAATGTGACTCCAAAGATAACCACAAAGCATTTTTTGGCTATGTCAAGAACCTAAGTGGAAACTCTCAGATTTGTTCTGATTTAGTGCAGAATGGCACAAAATACACTGAACCGACTGATATTGCCAACATTCTGGCAGACAGGTTTAGTGCAAACTTTACCCCCCTCTCACCCCCTAAAGGGCCCATAACCATACCAGAAGAATGTAGGGCCCAGTCAATCACTGACACACAGGTTAAAACAGCCCTATCCAAAGCCAAAAACACAGCTTCAATGGGACCAGACAGTACCCCAGGCTGTGTCTTACAAGAGCTCCAAAATTAACTAACCCCTCACCTAAGCACACTGTTCAAACTTAGCCTCTCTACAGGCTACGTACCCACAGAGTGGTGCACAGCAACAGTTATCCCACTCCACAAAGGTGGAGCCACAACGGACCCCAGGAACTATCACCCTATAAGCCTGACTAGCCTGGTCTGCAAGGCTATGGAGCACACCATCATGGAACTCATTAACAGAGACATTGGGAACCTCCAAACCTTGGACCCTACCCAGTTTGGCTTGGTTAAGGGCAGATCATGCCTCCTAAACCTGGTGGACTTCTTTGAAACAGTTACCAAGGCATTAGATGAGGGAATGGAGATCCACACAGCCTACCTAGTCCTCGCAAAGGCTTTTGATACCATTCCCCTTTCTAGTATTATAGACAAGCTCACCAGCTTGAACATAAACCCCTATGTCATGAAATGGGTTGCAGACTGGCTCATGGATAGAACCCACATGGTGAGAGTTGCAGGCTCTACGTCCGACTCTAAACCGGTTACAAGTGGCAACCCCCGGGCCTCAGTCCTAGGACCCCTCCTGTTCGGTATATACTTCTCAGAGGTACAGGCAAGCATAGGAGGACTATGGCTGACCAAGTTCACAGATGACTGCAAACAAGAGGCCATAATTGATTCTCCGGCTGATACAGATACCCTCCAGAAGGGTCTCATTAAGACTAGTACCTGGTGTCAAAATCAGGGCCTCAAGCAAAATGCCAAAAAGTGCATAGTCATCCCCTTTGGAAAAAATAAAGTACCCAGGAACTACCACATAGGTGGTAGCCCCCTAAATACAGAAAATGTAATAAGGGATCTGGGGACCCAAGTATATAGTAATCTCTCCTTTGATAATAATATTGCCAAGGTGGTTAGAAAATCCTTCTATGTGGCCCAACTTATCACAAAAGGGTTCACATCTAGAACAAAAGAGGTTATTGTGCCTCTGTACGCATCACTCATTAGACCCATCATAGAATACAACACACCATTTGGGATGTACCTTACAAGACACCTGCAATAGCTGGAAAGACCACAAAAGTACCTGACCAAGAGGATTACTGGCCTCAAACAGATGCTCTATGCAGCCCGACTCAAGAAACTCCAGCTGTACTTGGTTGCATACCGCTTACTCAGAGGTGATCTCAGCCTGACATACAAGGCCATGTCCAACCTAGAATTGATGGACATGCTCCACCTAAAAAAAACAAATCCCAGAGAGCTACATGCTCTAGAGATATAAACCTCACCACAACGATAAATAGGACATGCTGGAGGGACAGATTCCTGTCCCAGAGACTCCCCATGCTTTGGAACAGGATTCCAATATACATCAGGCAGAGCCCATCACTAACACTCTTCAAGAGAAACCTTGACGGGTGGATGGGAAACAGAGAATTTACCCTGGTGATCACTGCAGTGGCTCTGCTGGACAGAGGCACAGAAAACTAATCTAAGGGGGTGGTGAAAGCCAACACATTCTGGCTAGGCTTATAAATGCCCTTGGGCAGATAGCCTAGTACTTACCTATGAACCTATGAACCTATATAACCTGTACTGGTACCGTCAATCCTGGTATTGTAGGGAATTGTAAGTGTTGCAGTTTCTCTGAATAAGAAAGTATCAGTGGTCACTGTCGGCCACACTGTGCTACATAATATAATAGTGTAGGAAAGCATGTACATGTGTGTGTCGGGTCACTAAAGGTAGAAGACAGCAATAGACTAGATATGTCCAGGCATACCAGCATGTGGTCAACCCATGGCCAGAGTCTATGCAGAAAGAGTTGGATTAGATAGTGAAGAACACCAACCTGGAATCCCACTGTATGTGTACAAACAGTTAGTCAGTGTTAACAAATGTTCCCTCCACAGGTAAACCAGGTAAGAGGTCTATATTGCAGGTAAAACTGATTCATGTGTAATGATGTTGACAGCCATATCAGTCTCCAGTATAGGTCTATAGGGTAGTGTAGTAACACTTGTAAGGTACAGATAACAGCACTGACTAGGAAAGTAATGTGGAGTATAGGAATATACTACTTGTTAACTGACAACTTTCTCTCCCCCCACCTTATCTTCAACAATAATCAACGTACCCACCCCAACTGGTATGTACTGACTCTGATAATGGCCAATCATTTGATAAATATTCTAATGGTTCCCATGCATGTGCCATATTGAATTATTCCAACATTGTTGGCATGGTGCCATCTATGTACCTGCATGCTGTTCGTATTACCACTGTGGTCCCATATATGCATGTGTTCTGTTTGCTATGCAACTGTTCTGTATCTGGTGTCTGGGTTAATGGGAATATCTATGCATGCTGTTATACCTAATCCTGGAATGTGTTGACTATAACTAACCCATATATGATGTTGAAATCTAAACACTATAGCATGCTTGGGAAGGCCGGTCCCAGCGGACCCACCTGTCCCACCACAGCTGGCCAAGGCAACAGGCACCAGCATGTCTGGGGCCCAACCCCGCACCTCCCTGTCCATTGGTCCTGCACCACCTTTGGGTGGAACTGCCTCAGGGGATGGGGCTCACCCCCTGGGAGTGGGTGCAGACAGGCACCTGTCACCCGTGGCCAGGTCGAGTTCGTGGTGCATAGAGTGATCAACGACCAGGTCAGTGATCTTCTACGCCAGCTTGAGAGCTGCATGTCACAATTAGAGAGTCAGCCTGGCTCTGTGTCTCTGCCCCCAGCACAGCCACCTTCGGGGCTGTGAAGGTGCAGTGGTGACTGCCCATGGTTGGGGACCTCAGTCCCACTGTTACCACTAGTGGGCTTGTGGGCTTCCAATATCCCAACACCCCTCCCCATCAAGGTGTTTACCCCCACATGTGTAATATACCACCCCTGTAGCATCTTGTGTGCCTTGTTTGTTAACCTAGCCAACCTACCTCCCCAAATATACCTACCCCCCCCTCCTCAACATCCCACTCCCACCTGAAAAAAAAGAAAAGGGCAATCTGTTCCCACAAAAAAATCTCGCCCCATACATAGCTGTCCATTTTGCACATGTGTCCACCGGACACATGTAATCTGGTCTAATTGGCATCACAATAAATTATTGTTGTCCTCACCCCTCTCCCAGGGGTTCGAGTGTCCAAATCTACCTCCAAATACACTGTATATGCACAGCTGTTGCTGTAGAAGAAATGGGCAGCTATGGACCTTCCCTTCACCCTCCCTGCACATCCCTAGCTATTTTCCCTACTGTCTTTCTCTCTTTGTGCCCCTTTCTTCACCACTTTCCTATCAACCCCTTTTTCTTTTTTTAAAGGAATCAGTGCGGGGGTAAGCGGGAGTAAGCACTTTTAAGCAGCAGTAAGTGGGATTAAGCCTGTTTGAGTGGGTGTAAGCAATGCCTACAAAGGTTAAGCAATTCAGGAGCTGAGTATAAGTGCAGTGCTTACCGTCAGCAAACCCGTGCAAACCCGCTTACAACTGCTCAAAAGTGGCTTAATTACACTGTAGCCAATGGCCCTTGTTCTGCCTAGCAACAAAATAAACAGCCTCTGCCCGGATCAAACACAGGACCCAGCAAACCATAGCCAAAGTGATTTACCACTAAGCCATCTCAGATACACATATCATTGATGTATTCACAAACATATCATCCAGCCCAGTCATTCAACAGTAAAGAGAATGTATTCCAACATGTAGATAGATGTATGTGTGTGAGTAAATATATTAATGTCTAAACAGGTACAACATATTGATATATGTATATGTATATATATATATATATATATATATATATATATATATATATAAACATATAAACACGCAAATGCCTACATCTAAAGATGTATATGTCCACATCTACATGTCTAAATATATACGGCAGGTTATATATATATATGTCAGCAGATATATACATATATATATATATATATATATATATATATATATATATATATATATATATATATATAGATATACATATATAGATATGCATATATAGGTATATATGGACATACATCTGTCGATAATGGGGAAATAAAACATATATGTCCTCATGCAATGTTAATGGGGTTGAGAGGCCCAACACAATATATGTCTGGTACGAATAGGTATACCCCCCCCAGCCAAGCACAACCCTCCTGTAATACAGTACCAAGTGTTGCATGGCCATCCCTAGGATACATATACACAGACACATATATGCAGATACAGGTATATATATATATATATATATATATATATATATATATATTATATATATATATATAGATAGATGTGTATATATATATATATATATATATATATATATATATATATATATATATATATATACACATATATATAGATATGTAACTACACATACACACACAGAGATTGGTACAGTAATATACATATGTAGTACGTGCACACAATATGGAGCAGCCAGTATTCCTATAGTCACCACCTTACCAACTGTAGGCTGTATGAGCCACCCATACAAATGACATTCATAGCGTGCAACATATAACCACAGAGATATCAAAGGGTATAACACCACACACATGTGTGCATAAATGAATGTGAAGGCTTTATTTGTGTACTATGACAGTTGTATACGCCATTTCATATAGCTGTTTAGACATTGACATCCATATGAACAGTGTAATGCAACTGTGAAACAATTATACCAAGAGAGTAGTTTGGAAAGGTTGTCATATGTTGCTGTCCAGGCCGAGGCCTTCAAGTAGTACATTAGTAATGACAGACTGGGCCACAGCATACCAGACAATCAACAGTACGTAATGCAGATGTATAGGTCAGCAGCCTCTATCTACACTCTGTGCACAGTCCCTAGGGTATACAGACCCCTGTTGACACAATGGGATGTACCTGTTACATAACAAGGCATACCTGACACCATCACAATAACACTGACAAACAGAACATCCCATATGGCAGGAGGCAGTAGGCCTGCATTTACCCAAGGTGGATTGTATGGTAAAGTGCATCCAGATACCTTAACACAGCTTATCCCAGATACTCACACATGTTGTAACAGCCTAGGTTAGTCATGGTGCACCCCTGCTACACTCACTAATACTGCGCCATATACCACTGTTACATACACTGACCTCTGGAGTGCATTAGGGCACACATGTATTGTGTAGGTGAAGCTCACACATATATGGCCCCAACCCCCCAGTATGTGTGGGGGACACAACGGCAGTGGAGTGATGGCAGGAATGACAGCATTACATACACACAGCCCACTACATAACAACCCCTGACAGCATGTCATATGTGCAATGCCTGGTATGCAGGTGGAGAACAGAGGCTGGAACACAGTCACAAATATGTAAAACTGTTGTCATACAGTAAGCAAGATATGTATATGTGTATATATCTGTATGGATATATGTATACTTATATATACATATATGTTCACCACATGTCCTGCACATGGAGTGAAGCCTTACCTCAGCCCCAATAGTCCCAATCTCTCAGTGCAAGGAGATGTCACGTATGTAGTGCAGGTATATTTGTAGACTATTGCTACTGTAATTGGGATTGTCTTCACAGAAATGGTGTGTGTGTGGGAGGCCACATATACTGTTAACATGCGCGCCATTTTGCTACTTACAGACATCCTACAGTCATCATAGTACAGTACCACTGCAAGCACATTAATTCCCCTGTGGACTACAGCTGCGATATGGCCAATATATGTGGACAGTCTGACACACTCGGGTCAGTCCAGGGGTATACTCAGAACCCCTTCATGCAAGACATGTGGACCAGGCCTGTGAATGTGGATGGTAACAGCTATGTAGATGGGTATAACATGTACATACTGGTATACATTTGTCCCCCATAGTTTATGCATTCATACACCCCTGTCTGTCCTGCCGCATAATAACCACTGGTACAGAGGTGCCATGACCACTTACTATCCACTAGTTACTGACATACATCTGAACAGCATACCACTGCTTTGTCTGACATACATGACTGTTATGGTGGCCAGACAGCAGTACATCTGGCAAGTATCTGAACATGACATCTCACTTGTTAAGTACAGTAAGCTACTAGGCATATAACAAAGCACAGTGCAGGCTTCAGGCAGACTAACTCAACACTGGGCTACATCTCCTATGTGGGAATACACATGTACCTGCATAGATAGCAGGCTCTACAGGCATGTCGCATCACAGAGTAACAGACACCTGTGTGAAAGTGCATAACCACAACCAATCTGAACACAGCCACAGCCACATATGGTAAGCTAGCGTACTATTGCAGTATATGAACTATCTGATGTACACCATCCTCATATGAGCCACTCACACAACAACCCAACATATACTGGGCCACTACACAGTGTTGTCTGATGGCTGTATGTGGTTTGGGACATGTGTGTGTTTGCCCCTACAAACATGTAAGCTGATAGGGTGACATACAGTGGAGCAGCATGTAACATCAGATAGAACAGGACCAAGAACAATGACATCTACCACAGTCTCTACACAGGCCAAGGTACATATGCACTATACACACACTGTCGACAATTACCAGACTTACACATACCTCAGTACTGTACACACAACCACAGAATGCCCAGGCTATGTCCTCAAATATATCCCCTGCTATACATAACCTGTAACAGTCTGATATCTCACTGGCTTGTTATCAGATATGCTGTCATTGAATAAGGTGTACAGAACATATGCACCCCCTACTGCATGACATATGTAAAGAGGTTGACAGGGTTGTGGTTGGAGGCACAAATACAGGGCCAATATTGACATGTCGCTGTGATAACCTCAAACATTTCCGGTCGTAACAGGGTTTGATGCAACATATGTTCTATGTGGGATATGATGTCAGTAACTTTCCCAGCTGTCACCATCTACTGACTGCAATCCTCACACTACCTTCTGCAGTTTAGAGATAGGTGCTCTGTGGGTAACACAAGGAACACAAGGCACCACACACTGCCCAGTCTGCAGATGACCCTGCAGATGGGGATTCTTCATAAACATAGCACTGACATGACAAGTATTAAAAAATGTAGGACAGCCATATCCACATACACCCTGTTAAATCAATATTACCCCAACTGCAGTATAGCAGCACTTGCAGTCTATAGTCAGGACAGGCACATCCACCTCCTGTGTGTTGGCCTGTTTCCTCAGTGTATGTTGTCAGAGGTAAGTCCCCAATCCATCTGTGATGCTGTTTGCCAAACAACAGATCTAGTTCCTGCTCACAGTGAATGAAAAGGCCCAACACCAACATAATGTTCCTAGATATTGGAGTGTGTTTCCATGCAATTGGCTATGGGAATGTTACCACAGCTGTTCCACATGCAGTCAGCTAGAGGAGGGCTGCAATCCATGCAGAGGCCATCAGCTGATCATGAGCATCACTGATAATACACATGCCGCTGCCTACGCAAAGCAGGTGTAAGTCTCCACATCCACCAGAGAGGGAGTGAGACATCAGCAGGATTGCCAAAGTAGGGCATTTGAATTGTATTTAGTGTGATTAACCTAAATTGCCCTAATTAGTCTGTATGCATTGACTACTGTTCTGGCTAGGACAAAATTAACTTGCCTTTGCAGATCATGAGCCGAGGACCCTGGGCACTACAGTCACAGTAGCTAACCACTAAGCCATCACAACAGACATGAGACTGTAGTTTCACCAAAATAATTCCACCATAGGCTAATCAAACTGAACATGGGAAAGGAATGCATATACAGTTGTCCATAAAAGACCTCTCCAAGGCCAACTTTATGCTACTCAAGGTAGAAGTGACAATGTTTGTGACACCCATGGAGACAGGAGCTGACACTTCAACTGATCAGTCCTGCACTAAGGCACTGTATGAGCACAGCCACTTGTGCATGATTCCTGACAACCCACATAGAACCACGATGTAGGGTGAAATAAGCAAGCCAGTCTGGTGGTCTCCTGCCATTAACAGAGTATACAACAGACGGTAGACATTGTTGAAGAAAAAAGGATAATCCAAGGATGCAAACAACTCCCTTACCAGCTCCAATAAGATGTTAAGATCCCTCATGGAATCCTCCAAAGCTGGTTATGTAACTAGAATCACCACAGATTCCACAGACAACCACACAGCATTCTATAGTTATGTCCAAATTTTAACTGGCAATGCTCAGAAGTGCTCTGAATTGCAACAGAATGGCATTACATAGACTGCTCCCATGGAATGTGCCAATATCCTGGCAGACTGATTTATTGCTGCATTCACCCCCTCTCACCCCCAAAAGGGCCCATGTCAATACGAAAACAGTTCCATTGTCAAGTAATCACAGCCACACAGGCAGAAACCGCACCATCCACCGCTAAGAATACAGCATCCATGGGACCAGATGACATTCTGGACTGTGTACTACATGAACTACAAAATGAAATGGCAACTCACCTAACTGTCATGTGTAATCATAGCCTTGCATCAGGCCTGGTGCCCACTGAGTGGCGCACAGCTGCAGTTATCCCACTCCACAAGGGGGGATCCACCTGTGATCCCTGGAACTACCATCACATCAGTCTGACAAGCCTGATCTGCATGGCCATGGAATGCATTATCAGGGATGTTTTGAAAGCAGACATTGGCAACCCTCAAACACTGGACCACACACAGATTGGGCTCATGGAGGGCCAGTCTTGTCTCCTGAAACTGATTGACTTCTTTGACTCAGTCTGCATAGCTGTTGAAGAGGGTAAGGCAGTACACAGAGCCTATGTGGACCTCACCAAGCCCTTCAACACCATCCCCCAGTCTGGAAACATAGATTAACATACTAATTCGGCCATACATCCCTATGCCACTCAATGGTTTGCCACATGGCTTACTGACAGACCCCAAAATGAAGGTGTAACTGACTCCAAAAAAAGTGCAGAACCTCAGGATTCAGTCCTGGGACCACTGTTGTTTGGCATCTAGATCTCTGAAGTACAGGCCAACAGGACAGGACTCTGGCTAACAAAGGTAACAGATGACTGCAAAATGGGAGTCATTATGAGCGTGACTGTACTGCATAATATGTTACTGATACCAGCCTGACATCATACAGGCAGGATGGAGCACTGTTATCATCTTGTGCCCTTGCCGTGTAAGGTCCTGGTTATGGGATCCGCAACAGTTGGTAGTGTATTGCAGGGCAGATGTGTTTGGCTGTGGGGGGGAATACCTATTCGTGCATGACATATGTTGTTTGCGCTTGTCAAACCCATTAATGGTGCATGTGGTCATATGTGTTTCTGCTATATTCCCACTTTATCTACAGATGTATGTCCGTATATACCTATATATATATATATATATATATATATATATATATATATATATATATATATATATATATATATATATATATATATATATATATATGTTGTATCTGTTTAGACATTAATATATTTTCACACACACATACATCTACATGCAGGAATACATTCTCTGTACTGTTGAATGACTGGGCTGGAAGATATGTTTGTGAATACAGCAGGGTTGCATATATCTGAGATGGCTTAGAGGTAAATTACTTTGGCTATGCTGTGCATGGTCCTGGGTTTGAACCTAAAAGAGGTTGTTTATTTTGTTGCTAGGCAGAACAAGGGCCGGTGGATACAGAGTGATTAAGGCACTTTAAAGCAGTTGTACGCGGGTTTGTGCGGAGGTAAGCACTGCTAAAGTCTGGTTACAGTTTCTTATACTCATACTCAGTTTGCTGCTGAATTACATAACCTGTGTAGGCATTGCTTAGTTCCATGCAAACCCGTGCAAACCTGCTTACAATTGCTTTAAAGTGCCTTATTCACTGTGTATCCAATGGGCCATGTTCTGTCCAGCAACAAAATAAACAGCTCTTGCAAGGCTCAAACCAAGTACCCTGCACACCATAGACAAAGTGATTTATCGCTAAGCCATAACAGATACAAAGAGGTTTGATGTTTTCAGAAACATATCATCCAGTCCAGTCATGCAACAGTACAGAGAATGTATATCAACATCTAGATGCATATGTGTGTGTAAATATATTAATATCTAAACAGATGCAACATATCTAGATATGTATATATATATATATATATATATATATATATATATATATATAAATTTGTAAAGCTATATACATATATATCAATATATATGCACATTTATACATGCATATGCCTAAATCAACACATATATAAGTCTACACCTATATGTCTACATATACACAGCATGTTACATATGTCTGCATAGATATATATCTATGTAGATATATACGGACATAGTTATATATATATATATTAGCAGATATACAAATCTATATAGGTATATATGGCCATACAACTGTAGATAGCAATGGCAGATTAACAAATACACATATGTCCACATGCACCATTAATGGGGTTGAGAGGCCCCACACACTATATGTCTTATACGAATAGGCATCCCCCCCACAGCCAAACACATGGCTGGCCTTGATGTCAGATGTATGGGTATGGCTTTGCACCCCCAGCCTCTCAGCTAATTTACATCTGTTATACCTGTATGGTTGACATTGTGATATATAGTAGGGCCACCATAAAAGGAATAATCAAAACTCCCTCCACATTGCCCACAGGTGTCACTCACACTTCTACACAGGACACAAGTTACAAACACACACACACACCTGTCAGGTCTGGGAGTTGAATCTCTACCTAGCTAGGTTATTACACTACAGCACTACACAGTTAAAGTACACGCCACGGACATTACTGACAAACTTCTTTCCCCAAAGGTGTATTTCACATTGAATGACATCAGCAGGATTACCAAAGAAGGCCATTTCAACTGTACTGTGAGTGACTAGCCTAAAATGCATTGCTCCCTACACAGACAGTTTGACACACACAAAACATCCACAATTGATGGTCTATATCACACTACAGCATGGAGCTGTTGTAGAACGCACCACAGGGATTACTAGAGAAAGCCTTCCCCAAAGGTGTATTTCACAATGAATGACATCAGCAGGATTACCAAAGAAGGGCATTTCAACTGTACTGCAGGTGTATAGCCTAAAATGCATTGCTCCCTACACAGACATTGGAACACACACAAAACATCCAGAACTGCCATGGGTGGAGATGGAACTCTACCACTGTTCTAAATCATACTACAGCAGTACGCAGTTACAGGACACACTACGGAGATTACTAGGCTACACTATTCCCAGAGGTGTATGTCTAGGTGAGTGACATCAGCAGCCTTGCCATAGATGAGTATATGATGTGTACGGAGTGTGAGCAGTCTAAAAAGCACTGCTTTCTACTCAGTCACACACAAACAAACACAGTTGCCAGGTCTGGGGTTAGAACACCTACCTAGCTACTTTATCACACTACAGCAATACACAGTTACAGGAAGCGCTACAGAGATTACTGGGTTATGAACTTCCCAGAGGTGTATTTCTAGGTGAGGGACATCAGCAGCCTTGCCAAAGTTGAGTATATAAGTTGTACGGAGTGTGAGTAGCCTAAAAGCATTGCTCTCTACTCAGTCAGACACACACACACACACACACACACACACACACATTCACACACAAACTCAGTTGCCAAGTCTGGGGTTAGTACACCTACTTAACTACTTTATCATATTACAGCAGTACTCAGTTACAGGACGCACTACGGAGATTATGACTTTCCCAGAAGTGTATTTCTAGGTGAGTGACATCAGCAGCCTTGCCAAAATTGAGTATATGAATTGTACGAAGTGTAAGTAGCCTAAATAGCATTTCTCCCTCCACAGTCAGAGATAGACAGACACACACACATACACACACTCACACAATTGCCAAGTCTGGGGTTAGAACTACTACCTAACTAGTTTATCACTACAGCAGTACACAGTTATGGGATGTGCCATGGAGATTACTGAGCTACAGCTCTCCCAAAGGTGTATTACACATTAGATGACCTCAGCAGGCTTGCCATAATACTGCTATGGTGTGGGTGGTGTGTGCATGGGCCATAACCCATTCATGTAGGGGTTAACATGCCACATGCGGGCATACATGGGGTCATATGTCACAGGTATGTGTATACAGCCACTAGATGACTACTTCCTTGTACAGTCATGTTGCACAGCTGGCACATGCACCACATAGTCTGTCATGCTAACAGATACTGGTGGCTAGTATCTGCAGTGAGTGATATCTGCACCTCATGTGTTTGGGGCCCTTTGGCTGTGTGCTGGATGGGACAGGCCTGAATGGCTCCTTGTCACAGTCACCCTCTTCCACACATCTATGTATGTCTACCTTTGGTTTATTATAGTGTGTTGTCCTGACATATATGTCTGTATTCCTATCCACTGTGTGTGCAAGCTATGAGTGGTGCCTACTGATGAGTGTCTGCACTAGCAACTGCCTGATAAGTCTGGTCCACTGGTGTTTGCAGTCATGGCCTTCATGGTTTATTATAGTGTGTTGTCCTTACATATATGTTTGTATTCCTATCCACTCTGTGTGAGAGGCAGGAGTGGTGCATACTGACATGTGTCTGCACTAAGAACTGTGACTGCCAGATATGTCTGGTCCACTGGTGTTTGCAGACATGGCCTTCATGTGTTTAAGTGTGTGAGCATGCCCAGTATGGCCATCTGTATTGCATGTGTGGATCAAGTCCAGGTAGTTTGTACTGCGGTGCTGACCTTTGTGTTGTACACCAACAGGTAGCATGCTGTGTCTGCAGGGTACCCATCGGTCATTTGGCATTGACTGTTGCTACAGTTTTGCATAGTGGGGAGGGACACCTGACTGTTTCTACATTTCTACACAGGAGTGGCGGGGAACACCTGACTGTTACTATAAGTGTACTTAGGATGGGGGGGGCACACCTGACACTTGTACACATTTGCTAGGACTGTACTGGTATGTCAGGTACTCCATTTCAGTTTGTAGTCTTACCTATCATGCTGGCTAGAGGCATATCAGTGTACCAGATCTTAGCTTTAATTACCTACATATTAGTATCTGACTTCCTAGCCTTCACAACTTACATCCAACTGCCTGGCCTGCTGTAGTCTGTCCATGTAGGCCTGGGGGAGGGATTACCCATAGGCCTCATTCAGGGGCCATAGTACAGCATTTGTTTGTGTTTGTCTACACCTGTCCTGCTGGCTGAAACTGTTGTTGGGTATGTGCACCTTCCTGACTGGCATGTGTGGGTCTTATGGACACACATGTCACTCAGCCCATTTCCTGCAGTGGATTTTGTCACCCTGTGTAGTACTAGCTACTATGGTGACTCCAGTATGTGTTACAGATGTCATGGTGCCACTATGGGTGTCTACTGTCTGCTGCTATAACTTTCGCCCACCCAATTCCCTTGCATGCCGACATCCATACCATAGCTACAGGTAACAACACATTTTACTCCATTTGGCAATTGGTAGGTTGATTGACTTACCTTGAGGGTGTGCCAGACTTGAGGATGGTGCTGGAGGGCTGCCTATGTCGAATGCACATAGTACACTCCCTATACATGGTTGAGCACAGGTAGTGTCATGTTTGGCATCCCTTTTACTATCTGTGCGAGTCAGAGAGAGGTGTCATTCCCTGGGTCCCTACTGTGTCAGTGCATATGCTATGCGTTGCCTCTTTGCCAAGGCCAGGTCATACTGGGCATGCCTCTTTCTGCCTACTGGGGCAGGCTCAAGTTGTTCCTCCTCCAAGTCACTCTGTGCCTGTACATGCCTTGGCATTGGTGGGGGGTTGTGTGGTTCTGCCCCATGCTGTTCCTGCTGCAGCTGTTTCCGCAGTATCATATTGTGTAGCATAGCAGATACCATAACAATTTTGGTACATGTAGCTGGTGAATACTGCAAGGCTCCACCGGATGTGTCCAGACACCAGAAACGTGACCTGAGCATCCCAAACACATGCTCTATTATATGTCTGGCTGTGCGTGTGCCTCATTATGGTGTTGTTGTTCAGGTGTGTGTGCATTTCTGATGGGTGTCCTCAGCCATGGCTCCAGTGGATACCCAGCATCCCCCACTAGGTGACCATAGGAGATGTCCACATTGGCAAATCTGTGGTACAGCTGCATTAGATGCCATATGTGAGAATCGTCATAGCTTCCAGGGCACCCAGCACACACATTCATTATAATGCCCTGGGCATCACATACGACATGGCAGTTGATGGAGGGGATGCCCCTGCGGTTGATGTAGGCCCTCCCCTGCTCACCGGGTGGTGTTTTGATGCATATGTGCATGCAGTCTATAGCACCCACTACCCCAGGGCATTCTGCTATTTGGTGGAAGAGACGCATATTGCTGGTCAACACCTCACGTGTGTTGAGGAAATATATGTGCTCACTGGCATGTGCTGCCATGGCAAGCAGGAACTGGTGGAAGACTCTGGATGCTGATGCCTGTGAGATCCCCATGATATCCCCAGTTGTGTTTTGGAAGGTACCTGTGGCTAGTATACCTAGGCCTACACATACCTTGGTATCCACTTGGATGGATTCTCCTCGGCCAGTTTGGTGTGTCAGGTGTGGCCGGCACAGCTCAACAATGTGCTGTATGAGGTCTCTGTCTGCCCTATAGCGCTCCACTATCTCCATCTCATATAGCCCCTGGTAGGTTACTCTAGGTCTGTACACTCTTCTCCATTTCCTCACTGTGGGTTGTTTGGCAGCATTCACATCCTCACCACCCTCAGCCTCTTGCACATGTTGTTCTATGTTGTCTGCTACAGCCCTTCTCATTTTGTAGGTTTGTTTGTTAAAATTTCCCCCGCTTGTATACACTGGTGGTGTAGAGTGTGGAAAAACAGAGGGGAAGGTGTTTGCTTAGTTTATAGCAGTGTTCTGTGCTGGGATGGTCTGCTGTCTGTGTAATTGGCTGATTCTGATACATTTCACCTGCCAGCTAAGCTACTTCTCCTTGATTACCTTCCTACTGCTGTTTTCCCTTCCCATTGCCTTCCTGTTTAAGCCTGTGTGCGTGCCGCACAAACAGAGTTCTCAAATGTGCACACTGCTGCTATTTTCAGGTTTAACTTCCTTTTTCTTCCTGTAAAACCTGGTGTGTGGTGCGCACACACCTGCTAGGCAGTTTGGACACACTTCTAGCTTAGCTGTGCTAAACTATAAGCAATCCCGAGCCACAGGGCTCCAATCCACTTACAGTATGCCTGACACCCCCCCATGATGTCACCTATATCCTAGTCTTGCACCCAGCTATTTATACTCTTCCACTCTTGGGACCTGCCTCACACCCTGGGGAAATCAGGGATTCACTATTTTTCCCCTAATTTGCATAGGATTGCCTGCTAATGCATAGTTACATGTCCCACACTGAGTCTCCCCACTTAGCAACCATTACTCACTGGCCAGGTTGTCTTATGCCTGCCATTGACTTGCATGGCAGAATACTGCTTTTAGTTAGAATGCTCATTTTATGTTTATTTTATAATTTCCCCCGATCCCATTTACATGCCACTGCCCTATGCTTAAACAGCTGAGTTCGGCGAAAAAAATATAAAAGTTATTTTTTTTTATTTTTGAAAGTTTGCAATGCCAATGGCCTTATAATTGGCCATTGGTATGCTTCCTCAATGATATGCAGTTTTAATTTGGAGCTGTAATAGCTTCGTTTTGGAATTTGCAGAAATGTGCTCATTTACTAACCGAGTACTTTTCTGCAGATTACACTAGTCTAGCATGGACTATTGCAATCTTCCTGGATTGCAAAATCACCTAATTTGCATGGATTTTGCCTGAAAATGAGGTGATTTTCATACCAGGGCTTAGTCCGTGCAGGATTATTACTTGAGCTCCCGTGCACTCCCCTGCCGGATGTTCCTGGATCGCATGGCAGACATATTGCCTGCGTGAGCTCCTGCACTCATCTTGCACTCTGTGCAAGCTTTTGAGAATCTGGGGGATTGAGTGAACCGTGAAAACACCGGATGTCCTGAACCGCGAAATTCAAAATGTCGAATTGGCATAGTTGGCCAACCCCACCACCCGCTACGTACTACCTACCGAAACAAAATAAATAATCCACATACATACACTTAATAAAACCCTACTTCTAATCCTAAACTAAAGCTTACATTTATTACTATGTATGCACTTACCTTAACCTGCACCCTAACCCTAAGGTCCGTAACTATTGCACAACTACGTTAAGGAGCTCTACCCAAACAAAATAAATAATCCACATACATACATTTAACAAAACCCTACTTCTAACCCTAAACTAAAACTTACATATATTACTATGTATGCACTTACCTTAACCAGCACCCTAACCTAAGGTCCGTAACTATTGCACACTTACCTTAAGGAGAAGGGCCAACTATGACAATTCGACATTTCGGATTTCACGCTTCAGGACGTTTGGTGTTTTCACGGTACGCTCAATATGTGTCGTTTCTGTATTCGCACGACTGCGGTTTCGCAGTTGTAATAGGTAACTGACAAAGTAATCCACAGTGTATAATCCACAGAATTCCCTTCCAATAAGTGGAAGCCTATCAACAACATCTTCACAGGCTGTCTCATCAGCAGCAAATGCATATCAATTTTCCTACCTTTAATCCAAACCCATCCATTCAACATTCAAACTATTGTCCACGACTTTATCAAATACTGTAAATCCACTACCCATGCAAAAATGCTAATTTCATCTAAATCCACCTAAACTGATTGAATCACCCTCACCTTCATCCAACCCTTAGCTAAGTACTGCAACAGCAACTTCACTGACCATAATCTCTGCTCTTGAAGCAACTGCAATACAAACTCATCAAATGCAAATAATGCCCTACCATATGCCTTCCTCCTCAAATCTACCCACAATTGCTGAATCAGCTGTTCCATCACTTCAGACCAATTTGACACACCTCCTCCTGCAACATGACTGGTTCATCCTGTGTCTCCAAGGCCAGTTGTTGAAACCTGTGAAACTGAAAGTGAGAAAGGCTGTCAGCAATACTTTTCTTAGTATCTGGCAAATGTGCATCTGAAAAAGAAAAATTTATCAGCAAACACTGAATAAACAATTTCTATAAAACTAACAAAAGCAACCTATATTTGGCCAGTTTTGACTTTAACACCTACACCACCACTAAATATCTGAATTAAAAACCATCTTCCTGTCACATAATTGATCTTACTAAACCAGTGAAGCTGCCCAAATAGGCATCAATTCCAAAATGCCACATCTTTCTTCCACTCATCATCCCAATCATCCAGCCAATGAACTGCAAACCATTCCCCATTAAAATACACCCTCATCCCTTTTCCACCTGTGGCATCTGTAAAGAACTGCAACTTATCCTGAATGACCCAGTCTTTCTGACAAAACAAAAATGCCTTTGGAATGGTCAATAAAAGGCAACCACAATTCCAAATCTACTTGCACCAAGTTATCACCCTCACTCAAAGATGCTTGCTTCTCCTCATATTTAGCAAAAGTGCCACTGACCTGCAAAACATTCGACTGGAACTAATTGCCCAACAAGCAAAGTTCAAGTGACCCAAAATTTCCATGACATCCCAGATCTGCATTTTATCTTTAGCCATCACTCACAGAATCTTCCCTTTCTGTCACTCTATCTTCTGAAAGGGAAGACAGAACAAGCCTGCTCCACAACCACTGTCAAACCCAACCTGCCAATTTCTGCTTTGCCAACAGAATGTCCAACTCTTCACACAAGAGAAAGCATGCCTGCATACCTTCTGAAGATCTTTCAAAACCTTCACCCACTAACAGGAAGTCATCCAGGTAATGTACGGCCTTCTGAGTACCCACCCTTTGCTGCCAAACTCAGTCTAGCTCTGAGCTAAATTTCTCAAATGTGGCACAAACCACCATACAATCCATGGGCATGGCCTTATCAAAATAAAACGTATCATCTTCCACTATACCCTGTAATGGTCACTCCTCTTCAAGCACTGGCAGCAAATGGAAAGCAGACACGATGTCAACCTTTACTAACCAAGGATTTTTAAACCATTTAATCATTGCCACTGCATCATCAGACATGTACCTAACTTTTGCATCTTCCCTGCAAATAAAATTGTTGAGTAATTCCCCTTGTAGGAAAGGCAAATGATGACTGAACTGAAATTCATCTAAAGCCTTCTTAGGAACCATTCCAAATGGTGATATTTTAAAGCTGACAAAATGGAGATACTCGAAAGGGCCAAGCAACCTACCTACATGGAATTACTTTTCAACCGAATGCTGCAAAACCACCTCTTTCCTCAGCATCAAACTCAAATTTTTGCAAACCAATCCATCCCCAACAACCGCTGACTTGATGGAAGACCCTATGGAAAACCCCAAAATCAACTCAGCCACAGTTTCCAAATCCAGAAAGTGTGTGTCAACACCTGGCACAATACCGCCACCTTAATGGGAGAATGAGATAGCCAATCTACCCCTCTGCCCTCGAAAGGACATGCTCCCTCAGTGCCTGTGAAAAATACCCTGCCATCTAAACCCTGGCAGCAGTGTGGGGATAAACCCAATAACAGCTAGTGCAGAACCCTCCTGTTTCAAATTCTCCTCCCAATGGCCACGATGTAATGCCAGGTGCACACTGGAACAAATCAAACATGTGTGCACAAATCTGTGTGCAGCCCATGTACACTGACCTGCATTATCCTAGCCAACCAAATATCAGGGCACCTCACTTTCCATCTCAGCAACTGATCTATGGCTTTCTGTTTGCAGAACCATTGATTATACCAAATCCACACATTCCCAGCATGTAGTCAGTCATTCTCACAAATCATGAAAAAATAAGCTAATACCAGCAAAACTTGTGAACTATCCTTTTCTAAGCAAACCTCCATATAATATATGAAACCAAGTAACCAGTTCTCCCATATCCTGGATCAGAATCTTCCAATCCTCCTCCGACCGAGGGCCACCAATGCTGCCAATAGGTCCTTGTTATTTTACATCTCAGCTTCAACCAAATGTACTCCTTCAACATCCATTAATTCAAATACTTCAACATACTCACTCTTCCATATCTTCTCTTTGAACAACATAGAAAAGTGTGGATGAGAAAAAAATCCTCCCTCAGTGTTAAACAACACTTGAGTAGCTAACCAGTCCCTGGTTGAATGCTAAAGTCAGAGCCTGCATCTCACATCAATAAATTGCTGTGCTCCACACTGGATCCTACACTCCCTGAAGATGAAACCTTCCTATCTTTCCCTACTCAGCACCTCACTCTGCACTTGGTCACCCTCTCCAAAGGGATACCGATTATCCTCTTCACTCCTCACATCAGCTTTCTACATTATGTCCCTTACTCCAACCCCCATCAAAATCATCCTCCCAGAAGCTGACAATTCCAAATTGCATATACTTGACATATTGTTACCTACAACTGCCTCTGAAATTTCTCCCCTAGGTGGATCATTCATGACAACATTGACTGTTGACTTCCTGGCTTGCTTACCTCTGTCCACAAGGGTCTTCCTTACTGACTGTGCTCATCTTTTCCTCTTATTTGTACTGGCCCCATCTGACAGAGGATTCTGCTACTCTCAATTCCCAAAAAAGCTCCTCCACTTGAGCCACGATAGCTGCCCATCTTTCCTTCAAGTTGCGAGACCCCACCACCTGTAAAAGAAAAAGCAACATAAGTATGAAGAAGAGAGGAAAGAAAAAAAACCTCAACACCAAAAGACGGACAAGCCTAACATCATGGGAGATTAAGTCCAAGATACAAGGATGCCTGTAACATCTTACTCCTATACATTGAATGTATAACATAACCAGTTGTGTTAACATGCATCCAGAAGATATGAGAAAACCACCCACAACACCCTAACCAGAACCAGCCAGAGAATGTTGGCATGCACCTACTAATGGGTCTATATTATAAGGTCAAAGCATCATTTATTCAAACACCTAAACGCCAACACGTAAACAGCAAAAGCTGAAAACCATGACTGGCCACTTCCACAAATTTTTTCACAGGGAAAAAATTGCTTGGTCATTATTAAGAATTGCCTTTTTCTCCAATGTAGTGTGATCTCAGAGTTGGTATATTTAGTTAGGGGGAATGTGGGGGGCGCAGCTCCCCACATCGGGGGATGTAGGGGTGAAACCCCCCACTTGATTAGGGTTTTAAAGTTTGTTTTTCTGTTTGCCAGGCAAGCAAATGTTTTCCCTGTGAAAAAATTCACAGAAGTGGCCATTTGTGGTTTTCAGCTTTCGCTTTTTACATGTCGACCTTTAGGTGTTCGAATATATGTCACTTTGAGCTTATAATATAGACCCCCCCTACTAACAGGTATAAGGGCCAGCCTACTGTCTTTCAGCTATACTTTGTTGGTCTATTCAGTTAATTACAGTAGTTACTCAACTATTAAGAACCTAAATTACCAAAACCATAAATGTATGGCAACATAAAAAATTTGACATATTTAGGAAGGACATACCACATGGCCAAAGTCTGTGCTATCCTCATCTTAGCCAGAACAACCTTTATGGGGAGCCACTGAAAGTAAGATCCTCCACTATCAATCTTATTTATTTTATAAATATATATATATATATATATATATATATATATATATATATATATATATATATATATATACACACACACACACACACACAGTACACACACACACACACACACACACACACACACATACATATATATATATATATATATATATATTTTCCCCCCTCTTTCTCTTCCTCCCATTTTGTTTGCCTAAATCCACATTAATGCTCAAAATATCCATATCGCAAATACAACCGACCATTGTGAACACAGAATGATTAATTTAGAAGATCGAATGGAATACCCACCACATACAACACTCAAACAATGGTTAAACGGCCCCAGCTACAACTGCCCAAGCACAGCCAAGAGCCATTACTCACGGGTGCACTCAGCCTGGGAATACCCATGAAAACTACTGTTCCTCAAGACATGGTCTCAACTGGGTGGAAAGAGAGACAAAACCCAGCAGTGAGCAGCTAAAGTCCTCTTAATTCTTACACCATTAATGATGAAAAATATAAATCAGGCAGCTTCACAGTCTGATACACAACTACATACAAGCAAACTGCCCTATTTAGAAAACCTTGCCATGGTAAATAATGAAAGTATATCTGCCGAGGAGGAAGGGAAAAAAAAAAACTCAGCCAATATCCATACCAAATTTAGCACAAAGCCTACTTGTTCCCAATGGGTTCATATCATTATAACGAAAGTTTAATAGTTCGAATGCATAAACATCGAACTTTATGTATCGAACTATTAAAACATCAGATTACATTTAAAATAATTTTAAAACCATAAAGAAAAAACCTAAAGAGTGTAGGCAGGGAGGAAGCCCCCCTGCATCCCCACACCTGTCGCTACTTAAATATACCAACTCCGAGATCGCACTTTAATGGAATACAGTGCGGAAAGGAAATATTTCCCTTTCCTAGACTGTAGCGTGATCTCGGAGTTGGTATATTTAAGTAGCAGGGGGTGTGGGGGATGCAGGGGGGCTTGCCCCCCTGCTTTAACACATCAGGGTAAGTATTTGTTATTAAATTTTTTTTTTATTTTCGAAGTTACGGAACTTCGATCATATGGTGTCTACCATATGATATTCAATGTTCCGTAACGTCGACATTATAATATGAACTCATTCCCAAGTACCAACTGGTCATCTTCATGTAATACTTGAAGTATCAGCAAGTTCACATCGAAATCTGATACCCTCACCCCATAGCTACTGCATTAAACTCAGTTACCCCCCACACTATTACCTCACTTCCTCTCCAAACAGCCCTTTTCTTTAACCTTAATTCTCTCTCCATCACCTGTGACACTGCAACAACTCTTTCATCTATTTAATTTATAAAGCTATTACAAAAACGTTGTTGGACCTGAGATCAATGGCTTGGGAATGCTTTGGAAGTATGACAAACAAATATATAAAATAGTTATTACTAAGCACAAAGAAAAATCTGATAAGTATTACAGAATTTTGGTTGGGGTACTAAGCACAAAAAATCTGATCAAGCTTAAAGAATATTAATGGGGAGGGTGTCAAATTCCTATATAAGTGAATTGAGTTTAGGAAATCACAAAATGATGCATTCAGATTCTTTATATGTTTCAGATTCATTAATTGTCATAAACATGCTGTTGGCTAATAATCACTAAAATACTCACTGCTTCAGCTAATTACAAAGTGGGTTGATCAATTAATGCAACAGTGGATGACTGAAATTCAAAGACAGATATAGCCACAATCAGTAAGACCTTATTATCAGCTCGTTATCGTGTCTCTGAATCAAACACTAATGCTTTAGGACCTGGACAAGGCTAGTGTTCTCCTTAGTAGACCAGGCATTGCATTAGGAAAGAAACCCCTTACAAGCACAAGCTCTTCCTAACATTCCCACACATACACACTAACATTTACTCATCCACAACTCCCACCACCAATACTTGCTTACGTTCACTGAAACATTTACCTATTCACCAGTATGCACAAACTAACCCTGCACAATCTCAGTTCCCCACCTCACTGGCTAGTGCAGCCAACCAGGTAGAAACAGACACACAAGCACACACACACACACACACACACACACACACACACACACACACACACACACACACACACACACAAACACATTTGTATCTCATCATTTATGTCCCTACAGACACACAGACATGTCCACACACATTCACACACTAACACACCTCCCACTTCTTCACTGAAATTATGTCTACCAAGAGTACTCCTATAGGAGCACATGGGTGACCAGCATGTTTTTACAGCAGACACTTTTTCAGTGGCCAAGCAATTTGAAAATCATGATAATTTCTGAAGGTGAGCACATGACTAGCATTAGCCACTCTCACTGCTGCATTAGCATGCAGCTTCACCCACAGGACCATCCACCACACTGAGACCCCAAAAAGGGGAAAAACTCAGGAGTAGAGCACTCTATGAATTTAAAAGGCTTAGAGTGATATGCAAACCTTCTGAGTTATGGTTTCTGCATGGTGCTAAGTCTGTTTGAATCCCATGAGTTATTTTTTATAATTTTTGCTTTTGTAAAAATTGTAGAATTAGCAGAATGCTGGTGAAATATAACAAACGCTATTACTTAAGGATTTTAGATACATCTCATAACTGGTTGTAGCTTTCCCTTGCAGGCACCATGTCTGGAATGGGAAAGGGAGTGCACTTTCAGGCGCAGCACTGGGGCATCCAGGAGTCCAGTGTCATGTCAGGACTCCTTGTCAAAGACCATGAGCAGAGACTGCTGCAGGGCCAGTACCAGGGTTCCCAATATAAAGCAGAAGCCTGGGACTGTCTCACCTGTGACATCACCAGTGCCACTGGCATACCCCGAACTGGTGAGCAGGTCAGGCATCACTATGACGACCTGAAGTGGTGAAAGGGGGATCTCATGGATCAGTGGATCCAAGAGGCTAGGAGGACAGGGCAGGTCCCAGTAGTGTGTAAGTGTTTAATAATTGCCAGGTCATGTATATATGGCTAAATATTCCTCTTATGTCCTTCACAGCGGCACATGTGCGGGCTGTGAACCAGGAAGCCCATGGCTGTCGCTTGGAGAGGTTGCGATGCGAGGCAGGTTAGTAAAACTCTTGCATGTACTGTCATAGGAAATAAATCTAACTGTATTAGTAAGTCAGTTGCCTGTATAAAACCTGTATTGTTTAAGGCAAGTACTGCATACACCAGAGAATATGACAGGAAGAGTTTCATATAGGTTGTATGTAAATAAAAGCATAATAGCCTGACAAGGAAGGTCTAACTGCTGTACTGCATGTGTTTACTCTGGTATCATATGGTAATGTCGATTTGCAATCACTTACTAGTACTGGTGTATTAAGCACTGTTACCCACACTGTGCAACATAAATTAAAAATGACTGGTGTAATCCCCAGAGGTAAGCTAGTATAACTGAGAGAGACACAGACAGAAAACAGTGAAAAGACGGACAACAAAATCCAAATAGCACATACAACTGAGATGTGAACTGTTGTATTTTTAGCACACACAGCCATGGTTCAAATCCTGGGAGTGGTAGTAGTCTGCATACAGAATCATACCCCACAACTGTACAGCTATGTCCAGAATGTCTAGTAAATTGGCCCATATCTGCTGCCTCTCACTGTTTCCCCCTGTGAAATCAGTGAGATGATCCCAGACATATCCACTGCAAACAAGAAATACAACTGATTGTCACATATCTATAAGAACAAACCTGTCACTTTAGCAACTCCCAAAACTGTTATGAGAGTAATAAGCCAAGTATGTCCCATCTACACCCCCATGTTATCAAGCTGTGACCAGAGTGTGTACAGTAACAGAGTGAGATGTAAGTGCATAATACTAATGCGAAATCTGGTACTTTGTGTGGCAACATTCAGGTAGTGCTAACAAACATTGCTCCCACAGGTCTGTCAGATATGAACACTGTGCCCAGAAATAAAAGAGTGATACCCTGTACTGGTACTGTTTACTTTGGTATTGTATGGCATTGTTAGTGTTGCAGTTGCTCTGAATAATAAGGTATTACTCATCACTGTCACCCACACTCTGCTACATAATATAACTGTCTAGGAAATCCTGTATTACAGCGATGTAATACAAGGTCAGAATGTAAAACCACAGGAGAATTATACACAGAAATCAGATAAGAGATATACAGCAATATCCATATAGCACACACAACTGTGATGGACAGTGTTTTAGTGTTAGCAGACACAGCCATGGTCTGAATCCTGGGAGTGTAAGTAGGCTGCATACAGAATCATACCCCACAACTGTATAGATATGTCCAGAATGTCCAGTATATTGGCCCATATCTGCTGCCTGTCAACCTGTCCCCCTGGGAAATCAGTGGGGTGATCCCAGATGTTTAGGCAGCAGACAGGAAATACAACTGATTGTCACACATCTATAAAAACAAACCTGTCACACTAGCAACTCCCCAAAATGTTATGAGAGTATTAGGCCAAGTATGTCCCATCTACACCCCATGTTGTCAAGCTGTGACCAGAGTGTGTACAGTAGCAGAGTGAGATGTAAGTGAATAATACTAATGAAAAACTGCTACTTTGTGTGGCAACATTCAGGTAGTGCTAACAAACATTGCTCCCACAGGTCCATCAGATACGAACACTGTGCCTAGAAATAAAAGCTTGATATCCTGTACTGGTACTGTTTACTCTTGTATTGTATGTCATTGTGAGTGTTGCAGTTGCTCTGAATAATAAGGTTTCACTGATCACTGTCACTCACACGGTGCTACATAATATAACTGTCTAGGAAATCCTGTATAAGAGTGTCGTAAGTCACTAAAGGTTGAATAGGGCAATAGTCTACATACGTCCCTGTTCACCTGCATGTGGTCAAGACATGGCCATAGTCTGTGCAAAAACAGATAGACAGATATGTGCATAACATCAATCTGGAATCTGGGAGTATGTGTAGAAGCAGTTAGTTAGTTAGTGTTAACAAACAATCACTCCACAGGTATACCAGGTAAGAGGTGTATACTGCAGGTAAAACCAGTCCATGTATATAGTTGTCAACAGCCATATCACTGTCCAAACTAAGGCAATAGGGTAGAGTAGTAATACTTGTAAGGTACAGATAACAGCACTGACTTGGAAAGTAATGTGAACTACAGGAATATACTAGTTGTTAATTGACATCTTTCTCTCCCCCCACAATATCTACAACAATACATTAAATACCAACCTCACTGTAATATTGTGACATATGTCGTAATGTTTGATAATTATCTAAATCTGTTTCTTTCCATGTGCTGTTGAAATACTCCAACATTGGTGGCATGGTGCCATCAATGTACCTGCATGCTGTTGTTATCACCACTGTGGTCCCATATATGCTTGCTTTCTGTTTGTTATGCAACTGTTCTATATCTGGTGTCTGGATTAATGGGAATATCTATGCATGCTGTTATACTTAATCCTGGAATGTGCTGACTATTACTAACCCACATATGTTGATAAACCATAAACACCATAGCACGTATGGGATTGCGGGTCCCAGCAGACTCACCTGTCCCAACTCACCTGGCCATGACACGGGGCACCAGCATGTCTGGGGCCCAACCCAGGACCTCCTCATCCATTGGTCCTGCACCACCTTCGGATGGAACTGCCTCAGAGGATGGGGCTCTCTATCCCCTGGGAGCGGGTGCGAACAGGAACCTGTCACCCATCAGCAGGTCCAGGTCGTGGTGCATAACAAGCTCCACAGGGAGGTCGGAGATCTGCTACGCCAGCTCACGGGCCACATGTTGGGACTAGAGGGTTGACCTGGCTCTCCGACTCAGCCCCCAGCACAGACACCTTCGGGGCTGTGAAGGTGAAGGGGTGACTGCCCATGGGTGGGGACCTCAGTCCCACTGTTTCCACTAGGGGGCTCATGGGCTTTGGATTTCCCAACACCACTTCCCATCAAGGTATTTACCCTGCACATGTGTCATATACCGCCCCTGTATACGTTTTGTTTGTCTTGTCTGTTAACCTACCCAACCTATCTCCCCAAATATACCTACTAACCCTCTCTAACATCCCATTCTCATCTGAAAAAAAGGGCAATCTGTTCCCAAAAAACAAAATATCACCCCATGCATAGCTGTCCATTTCGCACACTTGTCCACTGGATACATGTAATCTGGTCTAACTAGCATCACAACATATTATTGTTGTCCTCACTCCTCTTTCAGGGTTTGAATGTCCAAATCTACCTCCATATTCAGTGTATATGCACAACTGTTGCTGTAGAAGAAATGGGCAGCTATGGACCTTCCCTACACCTTCCTGAATATCCCTAGCTATTTTCTCTACTGTCTTTCCCTCTTTCTGCCCTTTTTTCACCACTTTCCTATCAACCCTTTTTTCTTTTATTTTAAAGAAATTAGCGAGGGGGTAAGCGGACGTAAGCACTTTTAAGCAGTAGTAAGTGGGTTTAAGCTTGTTTGCGCAGGGGTAAGCAATGCGTACACAGGTTAAGCAATTTAGAAGCTAACTGAGTATAAGAAACTGTAACCGGAAGTTAGCAGTGCTTACCTCCGTGCAAACACACACAAACCCACTTACAACTGCTTAACAGTGTCTTAATCACTCTGTATCCAATGGCCCTTGTTCTGCCCAGCAAGAATATAACCAGCCTTTGAAAGGATCGAACCTAGGACCCTGTACACAACAGCCAGAGTGATTTATCACTAAGCCATGTCAAATATACATAACCCTGATGTTTTCACAAACATATCATCCAGCTCAGTCATTCAACAGTACAGGACATGTATTTAAGCATGTAGATGTATGTGTGTGTGTATGTATATATTTATAGCTAAGTAGATATATATATATATATATATATATATATATATATATATATATATATATATATATATATATATATATATATATATATATATATATATATATATATATATATATACAAATATATACATATATATATATATATATATATATATATATATATATATATATATATATATATACATACATATGCATACATCTATAGATATATATGTCCACATGTATATATATATATATATATATATATATATATATATATATATATATATATACATATATATATATATATATATACATATATACATATATATATATATATATATATATATATATATATATATATAAGCATAAATATATATCTATATAGGTATATGCAGACATATATCTATAGATATAAAAGAGAACATAACAAAAACATATATGTCCACATGCACCATTAATAGGGGTGAGGGGACCTAAACAACATACGTTTTGTATGTATAGATATCCCCCCCCACAGCCAAACACGCCTGCCCTGCAATACAATACCAACTGTTGCACATCCCTTAACCAGGACCTTACACAACATGGGCACAAGATGTTAAAAGTACTCCATCCCACCTGTATGATGTCAGGCTGGTATCAGTAACATATCATGCGGTACAGTCTGGCTGATATATATATATATATATATATATATATATATATATATATATATATATATATATATATATGCATATATATGTAACTACACATACACACACTGAGATATGTATAGGAAGATACATATGTAGAATGTGCACACAATACGGAACAGCCACTATGCCTGCAGTTGCCACAATGCCAACTGAACACCGTATGAGCCACCCATACAAATGACAATTGCTGCCTGCAACATATATCCATGGAGAGGTCAGAGGATATAACAACACCCACAGATTTGCATACATGGGAAAGCTTTATTTGTGTACTATTACAGTTGTATATGCCATGTCATATAGCTGTTTAGACTCTGACATACATATAAACAGTGTAATGCAACCGTGAAAAAGTTATATTAATACAGTAGTTTGGAAAGGTTTACATATGTTGCTATCCAGGCCGAGGCCTTCAAGTAGTACAATAGTAAAGACAGACTGGGCCACAGGATAACAATCAATCAACGATAAGTAAATGCAGATGTATAGTCCTGCAGCCTCTAACTACACTCTGTACACAATTCCTAGGGGATAAAGACCTCAGTTGACACAATGGGTTGTATCTGTTACATAACAAGGCATAACTGACACCATCACAATCACACTGACAAACAGAACAGTCTGTATGGCAGGAAGCAGTAGGCCTGCATTTAACCAAGGTGAATGGTATGGTAATGTACACCCAGATACCTTAATGCAGCTTACCCCTGATACCCCCACATGTTGTAATAGCCAAGGTTAGTTATGGTACATCCCCCCATAGACTGAATAATACAGGGTCATATACCACTGTTACATACACTGGCCTCTGGAGTGCATAAGGGCACACATGTATTTTGTAGATGAACCCCACACATATATGGACCCAACTCTACAATATGTGTGGGGGTCACAACAGCAGTGGACTGATGGCAGGAATGGCAGCATGACATACTCACAGCCCACTACATAACAACCCCTGACAGCATGTCATATGTACAAAGCTTGGTAGGTAGGCGGAGGAAGTTTCTGGTATTACAGGATAGTCTGCAACATACCCTTAGTCAGGGATATGAAGTTAGAAACAGACATGGATGTAGCCATGTACTGATAGCACTCAACACACACACACATACTGCCAGTGATATATCTGACACAAGACCTGTCTGGTAGACAGACAAAACATAATAGGCACACTTCTGGCCCTCAAGTTGATAGGCCCACATTTGAGAGCAGACAGACTGCCTTCCAAGTTAAACTAGTATGTACACACAAACCCTATAACACTGGTGCTATACAATGCATGCAACAACACTACTCACACTCTGTCTGTAGTTCTTGAACCTACTAGAAATATGTAGCTGGCCTGAGTGAGCAGGTTCTCTTGTAAGAGGTATTGCTACCTGCTGTCTGTAACACTGCTGCCCACACACAGGAAGGATGTCCACCATACAGGAAAGGTAAAGGGACCACGCCCACATGATGTAGGGATTTATAGTAGTTGGTTGCCATGACAGTAATAATTGGAAGTACTACACAGCATGATGTATGCAGGTAGCAAGTGGAGGACACTGATTGGTGCAGAGGCCATCACCTGATCATGTGCATCACTTACAAAAGCCATGCTGTAATCTATTTCAAGCAGCTCAATCCATTTACTGGAGGGAGACCAAGAGAGAGAGAGAGAGTGATTGAAAGGCAAAAACAAAAAAAATAAAAATAAAAAAAAAACATCCAGCAAACTATCCAGAAGAGACATTATTCCCACAACAGGCATGTGAAGTACATATGCATGTAACTGACTGTAGTACTTGGTCCATAATATTGGGATAGATGATGTGGAATGATTTATATGTCCCATCAGGTGTTGTTGTAATGATGTTCATCTGAACAACTGCTAAGGACAATAGAGTCTGTCCCTGTTGGTAGTGGGCCATACCTGTCAACTGTGCAGAGTAGCACTGACTGATAAGATGTAAGCCATCATAGTGTGTGCTGTGTAATGGGAAGTATGTATATTACAGTGGCCAATAGCTGGTGGAGGAAGTAATGCCATAATGATGGACAGGTGGGTTCCACAGCCCACTTCCTGCAGGATACTCAGGTTAACCTGTATTGTAGAATGCAGGAATGCCATAGGTGTGTAATAGGGTTACCTGCAATCTGGTCCTACATATACCCCCTAATGTCAGGCTGTGTCCATATGTGGCACCTGTCTGTGCTGTAGCAAGGCAGAACAGTGCAGCTGTGCAGGAAGGTGTTGTGAAATTGTGGACCTGATGTCTGAATGTACCCCACATATAGGTATGCATATGTGTACATATATATATATATATATATATATATATATATATATATATATATATATATATATATATATATATATATATTATCTATATACACACACACATATATATATGTATATATATATATATATATATATATATATATATATATATATATATATATATATATATATACATACATACATACATACACATGTATGTCCACAAATATACAGATACCCATGTGTAGACATATATATATAAACACATATAGACATCATATATAAATACACATATATAGGTTCATAGGTTCATAGGTAGGTACTAAGCTATTGGCCCTAGGGCCTATATAAGCCTAGCCAAAAAGGTACCCTGGTTTCACCACCCAGGAAATTATTGTCCTTTGCCCCTGTCAAGCAGAAGCACAGAAGTGATCCCCAGGGTGAATTTCCTATTACCCATCCAATCATCAAAATTTTTCTTGAAGAGTGCTAATGAGGAGCTCTGTTTGACATAGATAGGTAGTCTGTTCCAGAGTATGGGAAGTCTCTGGGACAGGAATCTATCCCTCCAGCATGTTCTGTTTATTGTGGTGACAAGGTTTAGGTCCCTAGAGTGTGTATCTCAGAGGGATTAGGATTTATTTAAGAGGAGCATGTCCAACAGCACTGGGTTTGACATAGCTTTGTATGTTAGGCAGAGATCGCATCTGAGGAGGTGATATGCAACGGAGTAAAGCTGGAGTTTTTTGAGACGGTCTGCATAAGGCATTTGTTTGAGGCCAGTAATCCTCTTTGTGAGGCATTTTTGCAGCCTTTGCAGTTGTTGTAGATGTCTTGTGAGGTACATACCAAAAGGGGCATTGTACTCTAATGGGTCTAATGAGTGATGAGTAGAGGGGAACAATGACCTCTTTTTTTCTGGATGAGAAACCTTTTGTGATGAGGTGTGCCATGTAGAAGGATTTCCTGACCACTGGATGTGATTATCAAAGGAGAGACTACTGTCCACCTGTGTCCCAAGGTCACTTATCACACTTTTGGTGTTAAGTAGACTACTGCCTATGTGGTAGTTCAAGGGTACCGAGGTTTTACCAAAGGGGATGACAATGCACTTTTTGGCATTGAGCTTGAGACCATGACTTTGACACCAGGCATCTGTCTCAATGAGGCCCTATTGCAGGATGTCCACATCATTAGGGGTTTCGATTATGGCTCTTAGTTTGCAGTCATCTGTGAATTTAATTAGCCAAAGACCTTCTGTGTTATCCTGTACTTCAGAGAAGTAGATACCAAACAGAAGAGGACCCAGGACTCAACCCTGTGGTACACCACTTGTCACTGGTCTGAAGTCTGAGTTGGAGTCTGCTACTTTCACAGTGTGGGTTCTGTCAGTAAGCCAGTTGGCAACCCATCTTGTGACATAGGGATTTATACCTAGTTTAGTGAGTTTATCTATAATTCCAGAGTGGGGAATGGTGTTTAACACCTTGGCGAGATCTAGATAGGCTGTGTGAACCACCTTACCCTCATCTATGGCTTTGGTGACTATTTCAAAGAAGTCTATCAGGTTTAGGAGACATGATCTGCCTTTTACAAACCCAGACTGTGTGGGGTCCAGAGTTTGGAGATCTCCAATGTCTTTGTTTATGAGTTCCATGGTTATACGTTCCATGGCCTTGCAGACCAGGCTTGTCAGGCTAATGGGGCAGTAGTTTCTGGGGTCTGTTGTCTCCTCCCCCTTTGTGGAGTGGGATAACTGTCACAGTGCGCAATTCAATGAGCACAAAGCCTGAGGTGAGGCTATGATTGAACATGGTACTTAGGTGGGGTGCCAGTTCATTCTGTAGTTCATGTAGAAGGCAACCTGGTATGTTGTCAGGTCTCATGGATGCTGTGTTCTTGGCTTTGGAGAGTGAGGTTTTTACCTGTGCATCTGTGATTACAGGAACTTTGCATTCTTCCGGTATAAAGATGGGCCCTTTAGGGGGTGAGAGGGGGGTAGAGTTAGCACTGAACCTATCTGCCAGGATGTTGGCAATATCAGTTGGTTCTGTATATTTAGTGTCATTGTGCTGTAACTCAGAGCAGATCTGAGTGTTGCCATTGAGATTCTTGACATAGCTATAGAATGCTTTGTGGTTGTCTTTAGAATCAGTGGCAATTTTGTTTTTGTAACTAGCTTTGGAGGACTTTATGAGGGATCTCAGCTTCTTACTGAGGCTGAGCAGGGAGTTCCTCCAATTGTGGGATTTTACTCTTTTTTGCAACAGTTTCTTTCTTCTGTTGTAGAGTTTGTTTATGGCAGAAGACCACCAGATTGGCTTCCTTTTTTTGGAGAATAGCATCTTGGTTCTGTTAGGGATAGCACGATCCATGCACTCATGTAAGTGCTTATAAAGTGCATTTGTGTAGGATTCAGCAGTCGTACCTCTATTGTCCATCTTCATGGATGTCATGAAGTTTGCCACTTCTGTCTTAAGAAGTGTGAAGTTGGCTTTGAAGAATTTTTTTACGGTTGTTTTCCTAATGGAGCGTGGGAGCGGGATGTGGATGTCTAGGGTGATTAGCTTGTGGTCAGATCTGACCAACGAGGAGCTGACCTCTGGTGTGGAACACCGGTCACCCATGTTGGTGATGACCAGGTCTAGGCTATTGCTGCCTCTGGTGGGGGTGTGGATAAGTTGGTCCAAGGCGTTGGAATTGATGATTTCCAGAAAACGTTGAGCAAAAGAGTTGGTACATGAATAGTTTTCCCAGTTAATGGTAGGATAATTGAAATCACCCATTATTAGAGTGTTGGGTTGTACCTTAATATTTTCCAGTGTATCAAGAAAAGAGGAGTTGGAGTCCTGGGGCATGGTGGGGGGTCTGTAGCAAGCTACAATCTGGATTGTGGTTTTGCCTAGAGTTAGTTGAACTTGGATAATCTCGGATGCATTATGCTGAGCAACTAGCTTGGAGGTGTAGATATCCTTAATGAATATGGACACGCTTCCACCTTTACGGGTATATATATATATATATATATATATATATATATATATATATATATAGATATATATGTATATTGTGGTAGATATATACCTTTATGCACATCTACATATATACAAACACACACGCACACACACATATATGTTTGTAAACACATATCCCCTATATTACCACCGCAGTGCCGCATGCTATGTGCCAGGGAACAGCACACATAGCAATACACATAGATATCTACAGCTGTCAGTGTGTGCAATATGGATGGGTATGTCACATGTGAATCCCCTTGTTGGGATCACATTGCCCTTCTCTGTGAAGAATGGAATGGGAATATGGTGAAGTATGGCAGGTATCATTGTGGAGGTGGTCATGGTTGGTAGATATAGAGGACAGCATACAGGGGTAGTATGTGACACATGTGGTGGTTAACCACCCTGGATGGTGTGTGTGGTCTGTGATGTGGAAGCCCCATGGGCTCCAATATGGACAAAACTGGAACAAGCCTCCCACCCACTACTACTCACAACAGCAGTCCTCATTCTGAAGGTGCCTAGCCTGGAGGCTGACCAGGAGGAGCATGTGGACCCTGTGAATGTGTACTGGCTGCCTAAAGGTGATGTAGCACATCCCACATGTCTCTTTGGAGCTCGTTATGGAACAGACCCTGGACCTGACCTCAGGGGACAAGATCATGTCTGTGTGTGCCCCCAGGGGGGGAAACATCCCCTGAGTTGGTTCCACCTGAACATATTGCTGGACCAGTACAGGGTGGGTCCTACATGTGATATGGCCTGGTAACATAGACAGATGAGTTTGGAGAGGTTGTTCTGCTAGCCAATAGTACATAAACATGCTATTGTGTTACTGTTATAGAACATATGTGGGTAGTAATAGTCTACACAATCATGGAACATGTCCAACAGCATGCATAGATATCCCCAATAACACAGAATGTCAGATGTGCAGCAACCACATAGCAAGCATACCACAGGCATATATGGAACCATAGTGGCCCTGACAATGGCATGCAGGCAAATAGTCTGTAAAAAGTCAGCAATGATAGTGTCCACACAGAGAACATGGCTACAAACACATTGCACAAAGTGTGGTACAATTCAATATCTGCCCCACTGGTAAGTAAGCTGTAGCTATACCTATTGAGTTGTGTGTACAGTTTGTTGTCACTGATATAGTGGGGGGTGACAGTGATATGTATTAAGAATTATGGTAACCTTGCTGCATGACATGCTCACACCTGTGTCCATCTTTATGTCTTTCAGGAAAGATGTCACATGGAAGGCTTCCTGCTTACTCAGCAGCTGAGAATGACATTGTGGTAAACCACCTAATCCAGCACTACCCTGTCTTGTTTGGTTGGGCCGCCCATGATCAGCAGGAGTGGACCGCCCTGTAGAATGACCTAGTCCACAGGATCAATGATGTTGGACTGCACAACTGCAGTTATGAGCAGGTCCGGCATCATTGTTCTGACCTGCTTCACAATGCCCGTCAGCGTGCTGCTGCAGTCTGGGGGATTACCTCCTAACAGGGGGGGGCCATGCCATCCATCCCCCCCAACACAGGGCTCCTAGCCAGCCTCTTCGCATCTGCCCGTCTGCATAGCCAACAACTACTGGACACCATTGTGGAAGTGGGTGCTACCCACACACTGGCTGAGGAGCATGCAGATAAGGCCACAGGGCACATCAGTGGACCACTGTTGCATATACATCTGCATCTGTACAGGTAGATCATGCATATCTGACATGTCATAGATATAGTTTGTTGCTGCATAGTAGTGATAAACAGATGTGCATATGTGGTAGTATTGTGGACATGTACTGTTGATGTATTGTAGTGCTGCATCCACCTTGTAGCAATGCCACAGGTGTGGCCACTGACTTTGCATCTCTCACCCTCTTCTGTAGGTCCCTCCAGTATACCACCAAGGCAGCAGCCTGTACCTGGTGAGTATGGTTTATGTTAATGCTTGCCAATACATTGGGCATGTAATGGCTATGGTATATTCCATGCACACATCTAACACACCTACCCAGAATGCATGCATTACATGTGCATGTATTGCTGTTGTTAAATGCACAGCATCACAGTGGTGACCATGATGGGTTATTGGAAGGGTATGTCAGACACCTGCAAGACAACTAACATCCTGTCATTGTGGAATGTGTCCACAGGGAGTAACATAATGGTGGGAAACATGGCCTACAGTAGGGACATGTTTGAAACATCACCCATATACAGTGCAACACCAGTGTATATATCTTTCGGACAATGGCAACTGTTGCAGAGTTACACTATGGCATAACATATTACTGTGGTTCACATTATCAGCTGGAACTGGGCTGTAACATGTGGTGTTCAGTGTATGGGACACTACAAACTGACACACATGTGTAGGCTTTACATCTCAAGCATCTGCAAAAAGGCTAAAGGTGGAGGGGGTGTCAGCATGACACACCAGTGCACTGCAGCAGGGATCCTAAGGATGCTAAGAATGGCTATATCTGCACATAGTCAGGTTCAGGAACTGTGGCAAATAAAACCCTAACCCCACAGCAATAGTGAGGGCAGTGTGTGAACACCAAGGGATGTGCACATGTGTAGACATTGCAATCATGCAGATTAGGGGGACATGTGTAGGGCACACTGAACATACATTGGGAAATGCAGATGGTCCATGCTAGTATACCCCTGCCAGCAGTAGTGACTGCTGTAGTACACATAACAATAGGTGCAACAAACTGGCATGATAAGGGTGTGCACACATATGCCCACATGGAGTGTATGCATCGCAGTCAGCATCCGCACACCTAACACATTCCGTAGACACTGCATGTGAAAGTACAGGACATATGTCACATATTGGGCTCATGTACTGTTAATATATGGTGCGATGTGGTCCCATGACAGATCAAGGAAGGGTGCTTCATATCAATAAGGGTGTGTACACTTCCCATAGCCATGGTATGCTCTGACGATTGTCATTGTAATAGTACTGGATTGGTAATACATGGTCCGCTGGTGCTGAGAGCTGTAAATCAGACATCAGGCATTCACAAATGACATCTGTCCACATATCATCCTAGGTATGTGTTGCTGAAAAACATAGGGGCTGTGAGCATTAAAGCTGACATAACTGACACAGCACCACACATTCAGCAATGGGTTGTACACCTGTGAGGTGTGGTGCATAGTACATGGCAGGGTGCAGAACAGGTGCACAGCAATACTGTGCACATGGGTGCAGTGATATCCAGGGGAAGGGGCATCACCTATTAACACAGCACAGGTATCACACATGTATACTGTTGCTAGCAAGGATTGACTATAGCTGCACTGCATGCTGTTGTGTACCATATCTTATGCATGTTGACAGATGGATAATAGGAGGACTGTGTGTACTATCATTGTGCAACCTCACCTGTACGTGTGTGGGTGCATCCTAGTGGGTGGTTAGTTTGTAGAGTCACTCTGGTGAAGTGGAGGGAGGTTGATGCATGTAGGATGTGTGTGTGCATGTGTGTGTGTTTGTGGGGGTGTCCATGTATGCACATGTGTGATTGCTGGGTTGTTGATACAGCAGTACCTCCCTTTGGGACCATGCAGTACATGCTCATGGACTGCCGCATGACACACCAGGAGTACTTGTCATGTATGTAATCACAGGACAGCTGATGGTATAATAAGGTCTGTAGCATGGAACAGACATTGAGAAGGAAGGTAGACACCAGGTATACCCTTAATATCGCAATCAGCAGAGAGGTGATTGACAGCCCACGTATGTAGCACTACAGATGCATTGGGGAATTACTAGTCAACACCAGGGAGTGTATCCATATATTACAGTTGTCACATGACAGGCTGATTGAGCAGCATATCTGGCATGTACTGAGCAATACATCCACATGACACTCCAGTGCATGATATTATGGAGTGAACATAGTAGCCCCCACATATAGGGGCCATGCTCATGAAGTCCAGACATACACAGGGTGAACACTGAATGACAGTAGTGAGGCCATGTAAAACCACTCCACTCAGGTCAGGCAGGTAATGCAGTAACAGGTCTTGTGTTGTGATCACTTGTCTAGGCATTTAGAGGACTAATACATTAATGAGTAGTATCAATGAGTGTATGTTACCAAGTGTGATGCAGGATGGGGAACTCATGGGAATATACGTGGGACTGTCTGTAAAGTCACAGACAGGTCGGTATTAAGGTGGTGGGTGTGTGTGTATGTGTGTGTGTGTGTGTGTGTGTGTGTGTGTGTGTGTGTGTGTGTGTGTGTGTGTGTACTGTTATGCAATGTTGTACAGGTCTTAAAGAGCATTTCCTGTTTTCTCCCACAGGTGGCAAGGTGGATCAGGGTCCCTTCTGCATGCAATCTGATGTTGGCGTCCACACAGACACCGAAGATGATGATAGTACTGTTGAGGTACAGGTGGGGGTTGTCAGGGGACAAAACAGCACCATCATTTGACATCCCCCTTTTAGCCACCCCAACCCCGCACACAGTTTCAGTGCCTATACATACCCCATCACCAGTGGCCATAATGGAGGGACAGCTGGCATTTGGTGGCAGTGCACAGGAAAGTGTGTTAACCATGCCTACTGTGTCTGGTTGCAGCAGGCATAGCCGGATGTCCCGCAGGGCACCACATAGGCAGATGTCCCAGGGTGCTCATGGTAGGGCAGCTGGTCATCATGCCCCTGGCAGATGCGACACAGCTGGTACCAGCAGGCGCATGTTTCAGGCTGTGATGGCAGCACAGGCACATATGGAACATTACACCAGGCAGGGCTTGAGGCTGCAGAGGGCTGCTCTCACATCTGCAAGTGACAACTTCCGTGAACTGTCTGGTGCCATCTGTGCTTTTACTGAGCTCGTGGATAAATGGTCTGGTGAGATGATGGCCCTCATCGACCAAGGGGCTCCTGTACTGGCAGTACCAGCCCCGGAACTGCGGGGGGTGCTGTCAACACCACACCACAGCAGGCCACGAGCACGTGGTCCTGGCCAGTCCCAGGAGGGACGTGGTTCCAGCGGACATTTGTCATCATCAGGTGAGAGTAGCACATTGAGGCCTGTACTTGGATGTGCCCATAGAACCCCTGGCAGGCACAGTCCACATGTATGTGACCAGAGGCAGTGAACTGCACTCCCTGCCAGGTATGGTCTGCAGCTGTTCATAAACACCTGTGTAGAGCAGCCACATTTCAGAACTGTGTGCATGCATACCCTCACACTATACAAACACACTTAGGGCAACCCCATACTTACACACACCACATCACCACACCAAGTTCACCTCATTACACCCCCTCACCCACACACATGGTGTCAAATGTATGGCCCAGCCTTGGCCTCTGGCAAACCAACAACACACCCTGTGCATATGATGATACCTGTGCCACATCCCTGTCATCCATACCATTGATGCACAGACAGGCTAATATGGTTCTGATGCACATGGTGAGTGTACTACAGTGTACCAAAGTACTGCAGTGTAACATGTTGTCAGGAGTAAAGTGTAATGCATATATGTCAGGTAGTGTAACCATCTAAAAATGATGCATTATAGCTGTTAGTAACACTAGTTGATTGTGGTCACTATAATGTTATCCATTTGTGTTGTAGGTGTGCATGTGTCAGCACAAGGATGGTCTGCAGTCATATTCCACAATGGGGTATGGCACTGTGGTGACACCATGGCTGCGACATATCTGGGGTACAGTTGAACACATGTCACAGGTTTGTATAACAGTTGTTGCCTGTACCACATAGGCAGGGTGACCCTCTGGGACGTGTATAATCTGCAACCTGGTGTAGACCCATCCACATACATGCACACTCTTACTTGGCAACTCTGGGAATAGACCCCTACCTAGGTATGTAGTGATACTGAAGTGTGTGGCTTTCATTGCACACACCACACAGTGTTTAGGGTGAGGTGTGTTTCAGGTTACATGCAGAACATTCCCAGACATGTACAGTATGCTAATGGGGGATGTAATGAGTGTATAAGGACAATATGTAGTGTGACATACCTTCATATACACATTAACAGACACATAACAGACAGACACACGTCCAAGAGACCTGGGCCTATCACTGCTAACTAACTTGACTGTGTGTCTAATGTGTTACAGGTAGGCTGCACACAGCACATGCATAACTGGCCTGGATTGTGGTATCAGTTACCTGTATGGTTGATTGTGAAAGTGGTAACCATAACGTGGTACATGGGACATATACCAGGTGTACCTTGGTGTAAAATGACAGTGTACACAGCACCCACATCCCCCATTGGATATTGTGCTCCCTGAAATCCATGATGACATTGACATACCCACCATCACACATTGCCCACAACTGTGATACAACCTATTGTATATCCCAACAGTGGCACTACAGGGATATGCATCTAATGCACATGCCACAGACACAGTAGGGTGTTGCATTGTCATGCCTCACCTATGGGCAGCAACAACACTATCTGTACTACTATGTGGCAATGGGTATTGTAACATGAGTATGTGGCCTCGGAATGCTGTACCCTACAGATATACAGACATGCACACATACGCACACTTGCCAGAACTCATAGGTATCTCATGCCTATCAACCCATTTGTACAACACTGTTGTGCTGGTACTGCAAGGCTCATGTAGCCAGTATGGAGAGGAGCTTAACAGGGTACATGTAATGTCCCATACAGCAGCAGCCACAACTGACTATGGCAATGAGTGTTGCGGTGGTTGTGAAGGCTCTCATGGAATTCCCAAGTACAGGAGTTATAACACACAGACACTACTATACTCTGTAATGCACATGTACACATGTGTCAGTACTGGGGTGCATCGCTGTAGGTGGTCATAGCTGTGTACTAAGCTATTGTCCAAGAAGAGATGGGTTGCGTAGGGGATGTGTGTGCAGTGGTATCCTGCCACCAGCCATGTGGCAGCAGGCAATCTATTGACAGACACTACAGTGGTGACCCTCAGGGTGAGAGTGACATGCATCAGCCAATCCTCTAGGTGCCTCCTGCATATGGCCACTGAGGTGATCCAGTTGACATGTATGCAACATGCATTACAACACATGGTTAGTGCCTGTGATGGAGACCTATACCCAAACATGTTCTGATGACTGTGGTAGTGTAGCGAAGGTACCCATGGCATGTGGTGTGTACAGAGTGTTATCTCCTGTATGTGCTAGTTCTTAGTTGGGTAGACATGTCAGTGTCAATCAAGCTTAGGTTACCTGTACTTATCCCAACTGGATACCTGCCATCTGCACATCTGTACAGGGACTGAGAGTCATCAGATTGGCAAGTAGCTATGCAGTAGGATGAATGTGTTGACAGATAGATGTTTGACAACAGTATGTATGCCATAACTACATGTCTGAAGCCCTCACTAACATGTGCTGTACAGACGGTAGTCTACAGTTACATTTCACATGTTGGATCATTATTCACTAGGGCTTACATACTGTGACACAGCTCACACACCAGGGATACAACAGGGAGGCCTCAGAGTCCAGCTATGCCTGCAGATGTGCCTGTTGTCAGTACTACATTAAGCACTCTACTCTTGCTGGGAAAGCACTGTCAACAGTAGTACCACCACGATACACTACATGTCAGTGTGACAGCACATACCCTGGCCTACTACCCCTGTATGTAACACATTCACATGGATAACAGTGCTGTACAGGCCTCATATATGCCTGTGTCCCAGACATAACACTCACACCCATTGCTACTGTAATGACAGCACATAGGCCCATGTATTGTACATGGCACTACATACACTTATTATAGATGTCATTACCCTGCTATGTTATCAGACTGGGTGGTGTGAACTGGTTACGAGGGCTAAGCCATGCTTAGCAGGTGTCAGCATTGCTGCAATATAACAGCTAAGCTGATTTGTGCACTGGTAAGCGAAGCCTACATTGTGTAAGCACCTGTACATTTACCCGTAGCTTAGCACAGCTTAGCTTCATGCAAACCCACTCAAACCCACGCAAACCAGCTTAAAGCTGCTCAAAACTGCTTCAACCACTCTGTATCCGGCAGACCATGCTCTGCCCAACAACAAAATGAACAGCCCTTACAGGTCTTGAACCCAGGACCCTATACACTATAGGTTCAACACTTAACCACTACGCCATGACCACTGTGACTATAGCCGTTATTTTTCCAATATATCTGTCAATACACATATTGATTAGTATTGAACAATTGCCTTTACTTCCACAATTGTGTAATACTTGTTATTAATATGACTGTTGCATCACATATGTTGTTTTATCATAATGTACACATAGCAGATACATACAGTGAGATACATTTGGGGGTATACATAACCATGAAGTTTACACATGACAGGAATATGGATATATACATATAATAGATTGATATATGCCTACATGCTCATACACATGTATATTCATATTCATGCATATGTCTATATACACATCTGTATAGTGCAACATATATATGGCAATGTGTACATCCCTTCGTATATATACACACACACATATATATATATATATATATATATATATATATGTATAGCTATATATGTATGCACATCATATGTGTACAGATATGCCTATTTATGTAGATATATATGTAGATATCTATAACTGTATGTGCATACGGTTCCACTTCTAACCATCAAATTTCAAAGCATCGAAATTCTGATCATCGAGACCAGAACATTGAATTTTGAAACATCGAAGGTTACAAGTGTAACCAAAAAAAAAAAAAAATAAATTTTAACAATTGTATGCAGGGGGCATCGTTCCCCCTGCACCCCCCCCCTACTTCAATATTCCAACTCTGAGACCACACTACAGTGGAGTAAAGGGAAATCTCCCATTTAGTGCTATATGCAGAAGTGCTAAACGGGAGATTTTCTGTACCCTATCTGTAGTGCCATCACACAGATGGCACATAGACAAACACGGTATGCAGGACACCTCGGTGCCCTGCAAAAACACAAACATTCTCCCACCTACACTTAACTTTTTCTTTCCCTTCAAACCTTCGATGTTTTCAAACTCGATGTTCTGGTCTCGATGATCTGAACTTCGATGTTTTAAATGTTCGATGGTTTGCAAGGAAACCGTGCATACATATCTATTCTGATATACCTATTACTGTCAATATATATGTAGATATCTATTAATATATGTGCATATGTATCTCTATCTATATATGTGTAGACATATATTGCTGTGTGTATGTATATATCTGAGTGTTTATATGTATATATATGTACATATACATATCCATCTATGTATGTCAATATGTATATGTGTATATATCTATATAGATATATGGATAATTATATGTACATATATGTTCACCATATGTCCAGAACATGGAGTGGAGTCCTACCTCAACCCCAGTAGTCCCAACCTTTTAGTGCAAGGGAATGTCAGGTATATATTGCTGGTATATATGTAGACTATTGCTACTGTAATAGGGGTTGTCTTCACACACGTTGTGTGTGGGAGGTCACATCTGCTTTTAACATGTGCACCATTGACTACTGACAGACATCCTAAGGACATCATAGTACAGTACCACTGCTAGTACAGTAATGATCCCGTGGACTACAGCAGAGATATGGCCAATAAATGTGGACAGTCTGACACACTCTGGTCAGTCCAGAGGTATACACAGAGCCCCTTAGTACAAGACATGTGGACCAAGCCTGACAATGTGGATGTTAACCATGTAGATGGGTATAGCACGTAAATACTGGTATACATTTTCCCCCATAGGTTATGCATTCACACACCCCTGTCTGTCCTAACACATAATAACCGCTTGTACAGAGGTGACATGGCCACATACTACCCACTAGTTAGAGACATACATCTGTACAGCATCCCACTGCTTTGTCTGAAATACATGACTGTTATGGTGGCCTGGCAGCAGTACATCTGCCAAGTATCTGGACATAACATTACACTGGGTAAGTACACTAAGCTGCTAGGTATGTAACAAAGCCCTGTGAAGGTTACAGGCAGACTGCCACAACACTGGCCTACACTTCTTATGAGGTAATACACATGTACCTGCATATATAGCAGGTTCTATAGGCATGTCACAGCACAGAGTAACAGACACCTGTGTGAAAGTGCATAACTACAACCAATGTGAGCACAGCCGCAGCCACATATGGTAAGCTAGCATAATATTACAGTATATGGACTATCTGATCAACACCATCCTCATATGTGCCCCTCACACCTAACCCTACATGTACTGGGCCACTACACAGTGTGGTCTGATGCCTGTCTGTGGTATGGGACATGTGTGTGTTTGGCCTTACAAACATGTAAGCTAATAGGGTAACATACACTGAAGCAGCATGTAACATCAGATAGAACAGGACCAAGAACAATGACATCTATCACAGTCTGTACACAGGCCAAGGTATATATTTACAATACACACACTGTCAACAATCACCACAGGTACACAGACCTCAGTACTGTTCACACAACCAGGGAATGACCAAGTTATGTCCTCATATATAACCCCTACTATACATAACATGTGTAGCAGTCTGATATCTCACTGGCTTGTTATCAGATATGATGTCAATAAATAATGGTGTACAGAACATATGCACCTCTTACTGCATGACATATGTCCAAAGGTTGCAGAGTTGTAGCTGGAGGCACAAACACAGGGACAATATTAACATGTTGCTGTGATAACCTCATACATATACTGTTGTAACAGGGTTTGTTGTGACATATGTCCTATGAGGGATATAAAGTCAGTAACTATCATGGATGTCACCATGTACTGACTGCAGTCCTCACACCATGCTTCTGCAGTTCACAGATAGGTGTTCTGTGAGTAACACAAGAAACAAAAGGCACCACACATTGCTCAGTCTGTAGATGACCCTACAGATGGGGGTTTCTCAGAAACATAGCACTGTCATGACAGGTAATAAAACATGTAGACCAGCCATATCCACACACCCCCTGTTAAACCAACATTACTCCAAATGCAGAATAGCAACACTTACATTCTGTAGTCATGTCAAGCACATCCCCCTCCTGCGTGTTGGCCTGTTTCCACAGTGTATGTTGTTAGAGGTAAATCCCCACTCCATTTGTGATGCTGTTTGCCAAACACCAGATGTAGGTCCTGCTCACAGTGAATGAAAAGGCCCATCACCAACATAATGTTCCTAGATACTGGAGCGTTTTTCCATGCAATTGGCTATGGGAATGTTACCACAGCTGTTCCACATACAATCAGCTAGAGGAGGGCTACAATTCGTGCAGAGGCCATCAGCTGATCATGAGCATCACTTATAAAACACATGCTGCTGCCTAAGCAAAGCAGGTGTAGTTCTCCACATCCACCAGAGAGGGAGTGAGAGAGGCAGACAGAGACAAAATAAGTCAGGGAGGGGATGGGAGAGTAAAACCTAAGCATGTTTGTGTCACACACCTACCAGTACAGGGTATCAAACCCCGGACTGACTATGTATTGCTATCACATGTCTATGCAGTTATTAGATGCTCCACATAGCTTACATGTGGAGGAGCTCTCCAAACATATATGTCATGGTGAGTGACATCTGCAACAGTGATATGGTAGAGATTGGGTAGGTGTAGTACATGTGCCTGTCCACATGAACAGGTGTCAGCGTCAGCACAGCCACACTCTCTCAGGGACTCACACACATTGACACACTTGGCAGGGTCAGGAATACACTTCCTCACTAGTTAGTTTGCCACAATACAGTACTGTGCAGGTATCACATGCACCACAGGGTTATCTGGAGGTTATATGGGCAAAGGGTATGTGAAGGTGTCTGACATCAGACAGCATGCTTCAGTATGCCAATGGGGATTATAGTGAGTATGAATGTGGTGAAAAGCATCATACAGCACACACACACAGACACAGGGTGCCAGTACTGACATGCATACATGCATTGCTTCATGGGTGTGTAGTGGTTGACAGTTCCAGAAGGCTATACAAGACTAGGTGAAGGGTATACCTTGGCATCAGGCCACATGACAATGGCCTGCAGTGTGGCTTAGGGGTGTAGTGTCTGGATTGGCCCACACAGGTGCGTATTGTATTCACCATCCAGTCACCAGGGTAACTATTGTGTGTGGCCATTGCTGTTCAATGATTGCCATGTATGTGTTCTTTAGTCCGTGACATGGACACTGTCTGGAATATGCATACGTCCCACATGCATGTACAGTAACATGTGGAACTGTACCTGGGGTGTCTGGCCCGTGTTGTGTGCATAGATTGTTATAATCAGATGTGCCTGTCCTGGCCTCATGTGCTGGGAACAGGTAATGGACAGCAGGTTGACCCTGCACCTACATTGATAGCATGATACAGGTATTCCTTGGTGTCAGTGGCATCTGTCCATACACGGCATGTATATAAGGCATGGAATGTCCTTTGTGGGTCACATTTGATGGCAACACAGGTGTTGCAGGTGTCCAGTGGGGAGCATAGTGAAGGCACACTGTCTGCATGTATGTGCATACTGTACTGATGGACAGGGTGCCATACCCTCTGTAGTCCACTGCAATCACAGCATGGTTACTATCTATGGGCAATATGCAGGGTACTACCAACATAGCAGTTGTTGCCTAGGCAAGTGTGTTTCTGTATGAGACATGGGTTGTGAGTGTTCTCTGTGTAATACAAGGGTTGCTAACTTTTTTTGCCAGGCCTTGATGTCACATGTAGGGGTATGGATTGCCACCCCAGCCTCTCGTTCATTTCACATCTGTTATCCTTGTAAGGTGGACATTGTGACATATAATAGGGCCACCATATAAGAAATTTGCAAAACCCACTCCACAATGAGTCCAGTGGTTACACACTCACAGCCATCTCCACAAAGGATATGAATGACAAACACAAACACACACACACACACACACACACACACACACACACACACACACACACACACACACACACACACACACACACACACAAACACACACACACACAATGTCTGGGATTAGAATTCCTACCTAACTAGTTTATTACACTACAGCATTATGCAGTTACAGGACACGCCACTGAGATTACTGTGCTACACGTTTCCCAAAGGTGTATTTCACAGTGAATGACATCAGCAGGCTTGCCAAAGTAGGGCATTTGATTTGTAGTGTGTGTGACTAGCCTAAAAGGCATTGCTCTCTACACAGACAAGGTAACACACACACAAACATCCATCCTTGCCATGTGTGGGAATAGAGCCCCTACCAAAGTACTATATCACACTACAGCATTATGCTGTTATAGGATGCACCACAGAGATTACTGGTTTACATTTTTCCCAAAGGTGTACTTCACAGTGACTGACAGCAGGCTTGCCAAAGTAGGCCATTTGTATTGTAGTGGGTGTGACTAGCCTAAAAGGCATTGCTCCCTACACAGACAGAGACACACACAGTTGTCATTTCTGGGATTAGAACTCCCACCTAACTAGTTTATCACACTTTATAATTACGCAGTTATAGGACGTGCCACAGAGATTACTTGTCTACACTGTTCCCAAAGGTGTATTTCACAGAGAATGACATCAGCAGCCTTGCCAAAGTATGGCATTTGAATTATAGTGAGTGTGACTAGCCTAAAAGGTATTACTTCCTACACAGACATAGATACACAAACACACACAGGCACACACACACAAGCACACACACACACAGTTGCCATGTCAGGGATTAGAGCACCTGCCTAACTAGTTTATCACACTACAGCATTACTCAGTTATAGGATGTGCCACAGAGGTTACTGGGCCACACTTTTCCCAAAGGTGTATTTCACAGTGACATCAGCAGCCTTGCCAAAGTAGGGCATTTGATTTGTAGGGAGTGTGACTAGCCTAAAAAGCATTGGTCCCTACAGAGGCAAAGGAACACACATACAAACATCCACACCTGCCATAGGTGGGATTAGAACCCCTACAAAAGTACAATATCACTCTACAGCATTACACTGTTATAGGATGCACCACAAAGATTACTGGGCTACATTTTTCCCAAAGGTGTATTTCACAGTGAATGACATCAGCAGCCTTGCCTAAGTGGGCTATTTGAATTGTAGTGTGTGTGACTAGCCTAAAAAGCATTGCTTCCTACACAGACAGAGACACACACCCACAAACACAGTTGCCACACCTGGGATTAGAACTCCTACCTAACTAGTTTATTACACTACAGCATTATGCAGTTATAGGATGCTCCGTGGAAATTACTGGGTTACACCTTTCCCAAAGGTGTATTTCACAGTGAATGACATCAGCAGCCTTGCCAAGGTAGGCCATTTGAATTGTAGTGAGGGTGGCTATCCTAAAAAGCATTGTTCCCTACACAGACAAAGTAACACACGCAAACATTCACACTTGCCATGTGTGGGAATGGAACCCCTACCAAAGTACTATACCACACTTCAGCATTACACTGTTGTAGGATGCACCACAGAGATTACTGGGCTACACTTTTCCCAAATGTATATTTCACAGTGAATGACATCAGCAGCCTTGCAAAAGTAGGGCATTTGAATTGTAGTGAGTGTGACTACTCTAAAAGGCATTGCCCCCAACTCACACACACACACACACACACACACACACACACACACACACACACACACACACACACACACACACACACACACACACACACACACAGAGTTGCCATGTCTGGGATTAAAACTCCTACCTAACTAGTTTATTACACTATAGCATTACACTGTTGTAGGGTGCATCACAGATATTACTGGGCTACACTTTTCCCAAAGGTATATTTCACAGTGAATGACATCAGCAGCCTTGCCAAAGTAGGGCATTTGAATTGTAGTGAGTGTGCCTAGCCTAAAAAGCATTACTCCCTACACAGACAGAGATACATAAACACACACACACTTGATATGTCTGAGATTAGAACTCCTACCTAAATAGTTTATCACACTACAGCATTACACAGTTATAGGATGCGCCACATAGATTACGGGGCTACACCTTTCCCAAAAGTATATTTCACAGTGAATGACATCAGCAGCCTTGCCAAAGTAGAGCATTTGAATTGTAGTGAGTGTGACTAGCCTAATAGGCATTGCTCCCAACACAGACAGAGACACACACACAGAGTTGCCAAGTCTGGGATTAGAACTCCTACCCAACTAGTTTATCACACTACAGCATTTTGCTGTTTTAGGACATGCCACAAAGATTACTGGGCTACTTCTTTCCCAAAGGTATATTTCAAGGTGGATGACATCAGCAGGCTTGTCATAGTAGGGCCACGGGGAGGGCAGCATGTGTGCATGGACCATAACCAATTCATCTAGAGGTTGACACACCACATGCAGGCACACGTGTATTCTGCAGGTACTTGCATACAGCTGCTAAATTACTACTTCCTTGTACAGTCATGTTGTACAGCTAGCACTTGCACCACATAGTCTTTAATGTTGATGGATACCAGTGGCTACTTTCTATAGTGAGTGACATTTACAAATCATGTAATTGTAGCCATTTGGCTGTGTGCTGGGTGGGGCAGACCTCATGATGGATGGCTCTTTGTCACAGTCCCTCTCTTCCACACATCTATGCATGTCTACTTTTGGCATATTATAGTGTGTTGTCCTTGGATATATGTCTGTATTCCTATCCAATGTGTGTGCAAGGCATGACTGGTGAATACTGAGGAGTGTATGCACTAACATCTGCAACTGTCGGATAGGTATGGTCCACTGTTGTTTGCAGACATGGGCTTCATTCGTTTAAGTGTGTGAGCATGCCCAGTATGCCCTTCTGTATTGAATGTGTGGATCCATTCCAGGTTGTTTGTACTCCAGTGCAGACCTTTGTGTTGTACAGGCAAACTGTTTCTGCAGGGTATCTGTAGATCATTTGGCAAAATGAGGTCAAACTGTGCAAGGGATAGTGTGTATTGTAGGTGATTGTGTCTGTGCTGCTTCTGCTACATGGTACTGGTGTTAGCAGAGATATTCAGACATGTGTACTGTTATACACTGTGATGTTTTATGTCCTCAAGTACTGTCAGGTGGACATTCTTGCTCACAGTGATGTCCTGGGGAACAAGGGTGAATGCAGCTATGTCCGGTATTGTGGGCAAACATCTACATATTCATGGAAAGTTATGCCATTCTGGAGGGGTAGCTGCAAACAGTTGCTGCAGGGTTTGTGTATCCAGTTCAGCACCTTGGTACAGTGCTGGCAGAGGATCCCATACTTGTACATCCATTGACATGACAGTATGGCCTTATCTTGCTTTGGCAATACCTCACAGCTGTACAGATTCACACAGGTTACCCAGAGGCAGGGGTCATAAGTCAGGACATTACCCCTATTGTGGTGTATGGGCAGGTTTGTAGCCACCCATTTATGTGTTTGCAGTCAGAGATAGTATGCACACACAGCTGTCAGACCTTGCACATTCCATGCTGCCCATACTCCCACCCCCTCTATTATTCTATCCTCTTCCATACATTATACATACATTCTCTGATACTTTCCCTAAGGTTATAACCTCATCACAGCTGTGTTTTGGTGTTGGTCCACAGTTCCTGCAGTGGGACATGGTGGACATGTTACTGTGGTTTGTCCACATGGCCTTGCATATGGCTTATTTGTAGTGTATTATGTTGTTATTTGGGTTTCCATGACATAACATGCATTGGCAGTACGTGTGAGACACAGGCCTTTGGCAGAGGTCTGTAGGCCATTTGGTAGTAATGCAGGCCAGCTGTGGCAGGCCATTGCATTCTGTAAGTCCTACAATCCCAGACCACCATACTGTATATTCCCCTGGGGTGACAGGATGGGTGTGCTAGGTGTTCATGCCAATACTTTCTATCAGTATTAATCAGGGGGTGTGGATGCTGGCAGGGTGCTACCTACAGCTAAGGACACACCTGCATGGGGCACTTGCACTGCATGCTGCATCTTTCACTATTGCCATGCACAGGTGGGGGGTCATATTGTACCCATTCCCAACAGCAGGAATACAACCAGAGTGGTACCTGTAGGTGGTGTTTGGGTGGGCTGGGTGCATGTGTGCTATGCACACTACTTGCATCTGACTCACAGATATGCATGGGGTATTCCAGTTATGCTAGCATGTGCAGGTACATCAGCTGTTTCCCAATACATCAGTCCTATCATCTTTGTGATCTGCAAGTGTTTGGCCAGTTGACACAGGTATTCCGTACTACAGACCCAGATAATGTGATGCATACCCGTATGTACAATTCCAAGGGTGTGTCCATTTCACAGTTACACATTATATACTGTATGTCTTGGGTCCTTTTCCCTGTGTACCGCTTGTATATCTAGGCCAACAGCCATGCCATGTCCATCTTTCAGATGTTGACACATATTACCACCATACATTTACAATGGCTTACTGCTAGCATGTGTTATACTGGTGGGAATTGCCTTTGGCACTGCAGTTGTGAGGACTTGGCCCTCTCAACGGTAGTAGTGGGCAATGGCCACCAGGTCAAACCTGAACATGCATACATACTGACCACTCTCGCACAATATGAAACACACACCAACCTAACACACACATACCTGCATATTGTACAAATGCTACAATCTATCCTGCTACCTTGGCCACCTCTGGGCATCTGTGCTCCACTGGTATTATACCTACAGATACATGTTACTGCATTTCTACATAGGATTGGGGGGCACACCTGCCTGTTACTACATGTCTACATAGGATTGGGGGGGCAGACCTACCTGTTACTACTACATGTGTACATCGGATTGGGGGGGCACACCAGACCATTTCTAATTTTCTACATAGGATTGGGGGGTACACCTGACTGTTACTGCATGTCTACATAGGTTTTGGGGGGCACACCCAACTGTTTCTATATTGCTACACAGGATTGGGGTAGCACACCTGTCTGTTACTACATTTCTACATAGGATGGGGGGCACAACTGACTGTTACTACATGTCTACATAGGATTGGGGGGGCACACCTGACTGTTTCTACATGTCTACATAGGATTTGGGGGGGCACACCTGATTGTTTCTACATTGCTACACAAGATTGGGGGGGCACACCTGACACGTACACATTTGCTATGTCTGTACTGGTATGTCAGTTACTCCATTTCATTCTGTTTTCTAACCAATCATGCTGACTAGAGGCATATAAGTGTACTATAGGTCTTAGCTTTGATTGACCTACATATTAGTTTCTGACTTCCTACCCTTCAGAACTAATATCCCACTGCCTGACCTGATGTAGTCTGTCTGTGTATGCCTGGGGGGAGGTTACCCATAGGCATCATTCAGAGGCTTTAGCACAGCCTTTGTTTGTGTTTTTCTACACCTGTCCTGCTGGCTAAGATTGTTGTTTGGTATGTGAACCTCCCTGACTGGCATGTGTGTGTCATATGGACACACATGTGGCCCAGCACATATCCTGCAGTGGGTTTTGTCACCATGTGTAGTATTGGCTACTATGGTGATACCAGTATTTGTTACAGATCTCATGCTGCCACTATAGGCGTCTACTATCTGCTGGTATCCCATTCAGCCACCCAATTCTCTTGCATGCTCACATCCATACCATAGATACAGGTAACAACACATACTATTCCATTCGGCGAATGGTAAGGAGAGTGACATACCTTGTGGGTGTGCCAGTATTGAGGATGGTGCTGGAGGGCTGCCTGTGTTGGATGCAAATAGTACACTCCCTACACATGGCTAAGCACAGGCAGTGTCATGTTTGGCATTCCTTTTACTGTATATGCGAGTTAGAGAGAGGTGTCATTCCATGGATCCCTCCTGTGTCAATGTATGTGCTATGCGTTGCCTCTTTGCCAAGGCCAGGGCATACTGGGCATGCCTCCTTCTGCCTACTGGGGCAGGCTCAGGTTGTTCCTCCTCCGAGTCACTCTGTCCCTGTGCAGGCCTTGGCAATGGTGGGGGGCTGTGTAGCCCTACCCCGTGCTGTTCCTGCTGCAGCTGTTTGCGCAGGATCATATTGTGTAGCATGGCACATACGATGACAATTTGAATACATGTAGCTAGTGAGTACTGCAAGGCTCCACTGGATGTGTCCAGGTGCCAGAACCATGATTTTGGCACCCCAAACACATGCTCTATTATAATTCTGGTCTGTGCGTGTGCCTCATTATGGAGTTTTTGTTCAGGTGTGTGTGCATTTCTGATGGGTATCATCAGCCATTACTCCAGTGCGTTATCAGCATCCCCCACTAGGTGATGGTGTGGGATGTACCCATTGGCAAATCTCTGGTACAGCTGCTTCAGATGCCAGATGTGAGAATCATGATAGCTTCCAGGGCAGCCAGCACACACATTCATTATTATGCCCTGAGCATCACACACAACCTGGCATTTGATGGAGGTGAAGCCCTTGTGGTTGATGTAGACCCTACCCCACTCACTGGGTGGTGCTTTGATGCATATGTGCATGCAGGCTATAGGACCCACTACCTCAAGGTATTCTGCTATTTGGTGGAAGAGATGCCTATTGCTGGCCAACGCCTCATGGGTGTTGGGGAAATATACGTGCTCACCGGCATGTGCTGACATTGCATCCAGGAACTGGTGGAGTACCCTGGATGCTGATGCCTGTGAGATCCCCATGATATCCCCAGTTGGCCTTTGGAAGGTACCTGTAGCTAGTATTCTTAGGTCTACACATACCTTGGTATCCACTGGGATGGGTTCCCCTCTGTTATTTCTGTGTGTGAGGCGTGGCCGGCACAGCTCAACAATTTGTTGTAGGAAGTCCCTGTCCACCCTATAGTGCTTCACTATCTCCAGCTCGTGTAGCCCCTGGTAGGTTACCCTGGGTCTGTACACTCTTCTCCATCTCCTCACTGTGGGTTGGTCGACAGCATTCTCATCCTCACCACCCAATATTCCACATGTTGTATGGTAGCTATTGCAGCCCCTATCATTTTGTTGTTTTGTTTGTTAAAATTCCCCCCCTTGTATACATCAGTGGTGTAGAGTATGTGGGAAAACCACAGGGAAAGGTGTTTGCATAGTTTATAGTAGTGTTCTGTGCTGGGCTGGGCTGCTGCCTGTGTAATTGGCTGATTCTGATACATTTCACCTGCCAGCTATGCTAGTTCTCCGTGATTACCTTCCTAGTGCTGTTTTCCCTCCCCATTACCTTCCTGTTTAAGCCTGGGGGCATACCATGTAAACACAGTGCTCAAATGTGCACAGGGCTTTTTTTTTCCCTTTAAACCCAGTGTGTGGCATGCACACCCGCTTAGGCAATGTAAAGAGTGCTAGGCAGCCTCAGACAGTGTGTTAGCTCTGCTAAGCTAAGGGCAAACCCGAGCCACAGGGCTCCAATCCTCTTACAGTATGTCTGACACACACCCCTATGATCCAATAAATACAACTCCAGACAAACGCCAGATACTTTAATAAAACAACAAAGCTTTCGGATTACAAATCCTTCTTCAGTGTTAGAATACACACCCCTATGATGTCAGCTAACTCCTAGGCTTGCACCAAGCTATTCCTGCTTTTACACTGTTGGGTGCTGACTAGCATGCTGACTAGCATGCAGGGGATATCTGGGATTCAGTATCATTCCCCTCATTTGCGTATGGGGTGATTTGCATACAGGGGTTGAGTCCATGCAGGACAAGTGCAGGAGCACTCGTGTACATCCCTACAGCTTATTCCTGGATTGCACGGCAGACATATTACCTGCTGGAGCTCCTGCACTAGTCCTGCACACCATGCAGGGCTTGCTGAATCTGTGGGAATATCATTTATAGGCTAATATTCTGTTAATCATGTTGATAAACAGTATATTTGTTTATAGGTCTTTTTGTAAAATATTTACTATATTCTTTAGCTATTACCTTTTGTACTTTTTTTGTCATTTTACTCTGACATTCAAAATGTCTTCAATAAAAAGGACAGGAGCATATGTGATTATTTCATTAACTAATTAAATAATTAATTAATTCATTCATTCATTCATTCAATCATTTTCTGATACTCAGCTTTATTCAGTTTAGTGTTCATGGAACTGCAGCCTGTTTTGTCTCTCAGTAGGTATTGGCAAGAGAAATTATGCCTGAAAGGTATGGTAACACACACACGCGTGCACGCGACACACACACACACACACACACACACACACACACACACACACACTTGCACATGTGCACACACACACACACACACACACACACACACACACACACACACACACACACACACACACACACACACACATGCACACTGTAGATCAGTGTGTGTGTATGTACCTGTCAGAAACTATCTGAGGGCTTGCACAGATGTATAAATACTGAGCATGTGTGAGCCTGACCGCCATTTTGTAGTAAGCTGTTGAGATGTAAGCATGTATGTATGTAAGGTCTGTCTGTTAATCAGTTTGTTTATATTTTTATGATGCTGCTATCCATCCTTATGTGTTTCTATATAATAAAGCATCTAAGTGAACTACCCCACCTGCTTGTCATCTGTGTTAGAGAGGGACAACTGACACACACCAAGCTGAAATTTAGAAAGGCTTAATGCAGGTGGGAAGTTTTAACACAACAGATTTTTTTCTCATAATAAATCTTTCTGATTCTTAGACCACCCTGATGGATGGAGGGTAGTCTCATTTTTTTTTAATTTTGCCAAGTGTTTTGGTTTTCTAATACCATGACAGGAATACTAAGTCAAAGTATGATTAAAGTTCATGAAATTAGTATTGTTTCAGTGTTTGATGTTAACCAAAACTGCTTCTTCTACATTGTTCTTGTTTCTGCCAGCAAAGCTTGGTATTTTATAACTTTGTGTCTCTCTCTATGTAAGACATTGTAATCACTGAGTATAACATTTTCAATGATAAATGCTACTTTTTTTTTTTCATGGACTACTACATCTGATTTTCTCACAATTGTTTGAACTGCTAGTAATGGGTGACCCCATGGAATATAAGCATCATATCTATAATACTTTGTGGTGCATGTGTCCAATGTTTCTCAGCTACTTCAATATTGTAATGTTTGCTCAATCCCCACTACAACAGTCTTGCCACATTATTTTGCCTTTCAGTATACAGGTCCTCTGCCATTAGTGTATCACACCCAGCAACAAGATGTGCAACCGTTTCCAGTTCTGATTTACAGAAACTGCATTTGTCTCCCACATGTTCAATGGACTTTGTAAATCAACATGTATGTAGTCTGCTATCCTGAGCCACCAATATTAACCTTTCATCTTTTGGTTTAAATTCACCTCTTCTTGACTATTCCCACACCAGATCCTGATCAACATGAGGTTTTTCCCGGATATGAAACTGTATTTATACCTTTTTCACATTTCTTGCCTTCTCACCTGATCCTTCTCCTTTTATTCTTTCTTTTTTTTTTGGCACATTCAATTGCTGCCTGATTTTTTTCTATTTCTGATTTGGTTCCATTCTTGATTGACAGTGGTATGCTTCTTTTAAACTTGTTCTCTTCATGTTTCAAAACTTTCACCATGTTTGGATCTGATTAGGTTGGCAGATATGTTTGCAGTCCTACAATTACATATCTATACATATAATCAATTTCGAGGAGGCCCATACATCCTTCAAAACGAGAAGTGCATAATCTTGGTATACACTAATTTTATATATATCATTTGATAAGCATGAAACATTTTTCTTGTTTTCTTGCCCAACTGATCCAATACCTTTTAGGGAAAGTCAGTCACCCCAAAACTGAAAGTTAGAACAGGAAGAACAAATTGGTTCATAGCCTGGACTTTGTTCCTAGATGTCAGAGCTGTTTTCAATATTAATTTTAGTCTTCTAAAATATTTCTTCCTGAGTTTTGTTTGCATTTGTTTATGTTTTGTTGTTGATCCTTCATTAATTCCCAAATATTTATACATTCCCTCCTGCTCAAGTTCCTTTATATCACATTCTTGTCCCAGCCTGATAGTTTCTTTATGCTGCAGCTTTCCTGCTTAATTTATATTTTTGCACATTTATCAAGACCAAATGACATTCTTCGTTGATGTTGAAAAATATGCACATATCAAATTCTGCATTGTTTACACAATGGTTGAGCAGTTCACAGAAGTAGCGTTTGCCCTTTTCCTCAAAGTAGTGTGATCTCAGAGTTGGTATATTTAATTTTTGGGGGTGCAGAGCCCTCCATGTGTGGGGCTGCAGAGGGACTTGCCCCCCTGAAAAACAAAGGAAAAATACTATTTATAGGGAAAGCAGTCACAATATATAAAAACATGCTGCCTTGACATCTTCGTACTTTGCCTATTTAATCCTGCATTTAAAGTTAATGCTTAAATTCTATACATTACTTCCTCAATGTAATGGCATAAAAACAGCTGTTTTGAAGAAGTTGGTATTTTACGAAAATGCTGAATGTCGAATCTTGGCTTTTAAACATTTGACATTTTGAGCAAACCACATTCCTGTTTTTGGCATTATTTTTTTGGTTATTTAATTAAACAAAAAATGAAAAAAAAAGCTTTTAACAATTTTGACAGTAAACCTTATACATCTGTAAGCACTCCTTTTATCTATAAATGTGGGATGATTTCAAATGTTTTTATGTAATCTATCCATTTCACACTTGGATTCTTCCCCTTTTTTCAATTCTCCATTTTGACTTTATTTAACAAGAAATGATCCTTTGTTCCATATGACTTTCTTTTTGTTACCCTTTTGTTGTATTGTCATTACTGAGTTTTCTTCTAAATGATTATAGACTCTGTCGGTACCAATTCCAGTATATAATTTATACGGTTTACTATCAAAGGTCGATTGCCACTCCATCGAACGTCGGATGGTCGACATTGGAAGGTCGGATATATCGAATGTCGAAGTCGAAATATCAATCTCGGAACGGTATTACCATGGGTTGAGGTAGGAGTACGTAGTTGTCGTACCTACGAACTTCTCTCCTACCTCGACCCATGGTGGAACCCATTTCGAGATTGGCTTCGATAAAATGGTTCGGCCTTCCGGTGTCGACCATCCGACGTTCGATGGAGTGGCAATCGACCATTTGATAGTAAACCAATTTATACATCATCAGAAGGCAAGTTATTGGTCTATAGTTTTTAGGATAGCTTGCAGGTTCAGTCTTAAGGAGGAGTATCATTTTTTCCTGTTGTTAATCAGGTTGGTGTTCATTCAGGGTCCCCATGTAAGAAGTTCTTACTCAGTGCTTAATCTTTGTGTGAAGATGTTAATACATTTAACCAGAAGGTAAGTACTGAATCTGGGCCTGACATTTTCCAATTGGGAGTTTTTCTTAATTTTGTTTCAATTTTTTTCTGACCATTACTTCGTTCCATTTCATATCCTGTATATTTGAACTTCATATTGTTTGTTTAACTTCCTCTATCATTTCAGGAATTTTCATTATGTTCCACAGGATCTTCATACATATTTCTCCCAAATGTGTCTATTTCTTCTTTTTTGGTGGTGATTCTATTCCTTTTGCTTTATTTCCCAAGTCTATATTAAAATATTCACCTTTTTTGGTCATCAATGAATTGCTTATGTTGTACTTTTCCTTTGTATTTATCTGCGTATCTCCTATGTTTTTCTGCCTGTGCTGATATCTTTAGTTTATTATTTGCAATAATGTATGATAGAGCCTAGTCTTTTCAAATACTGTGCATTGTTTTTATCACATTGATCTTTCTAAATATTTTTTTGATGTGCTCCCTCTTCTATACTCTTCTAACGGTGACACTTCTTGTTTAATTGCTTTATAGTTATCTCTGTTCAATACTTCAGTAATGCACTTGATTTCTTTCTTTTCTTTCCCTTATTGCTCTGCATTTTTGTGATAAGACTTTATCTGTTATTAAATTAGCTGCACAGTAATATATCCTATTTACTTCTGTTATGTCACATGCATTTCTATTAATAGTCTTTATTACTGTGTTCATTTGTTTTATCAGACTTCTAACATTTTGGGTTTTATTCACCTTCTTTAATCTATTTCTTTCATTGATCTTTATATATTTTTATATGTCTATCCATCTCTATTAAATCAAGTAGATCATTTTCTTCTAAACTGAAGGCACATTTTGTTTTCTGTTTCCTGTGGGGATTCTACAGAAAGTTCCAGAACATCTTCCTGTGACATATTCTCTTCAGCTGCATCCTGTGTCATTTATTGCTGTTTCATATGGAACTCATTGGCCTATCACTCCACAAGTTGCCAGTGTTTCCTGTTCTTTTCCTTGCTGTGGAGCTACAACTGAACTTTTGTACTGGTTTCCTACTAAAGGATCCAGAGTATCTTTGAGTGGCAACTGATCAGATGCTCCCCCTTTCCACCTGTTTTCCTTAATTTGGGGGCTCACTCTTATATCATGCTGCGTCGGTAGTCTCACTGTTAAAGCTGCATGATAATGCAGCATGTCAGGACAATGAATAATTAGCTATATGCTCTCCCCTGGCAATGCCATTAACTCCTGATATACACTGCTGAGCAATTCAGAGAATCATGTGGCTGCCTGCAATTTTATTGTTGGAGGAAAAAGTAAATGTCAATAAAAGACAGCATTCACCTCTTCACTTCAATAGAAGAAGTTGTGGTGCAGGTAACTTCAACAAAGATTTGGGGGTATGGGGAGTTAGTGTGCATGTGATGAACAAGTCTGTACATGTCTATAAGGGCATGAATTAAGCTACTTACATTTGTGTGTGTGTGTGTGTGTGTGTGTGTGTGTGTGTGTGTGTGTGTGTGTGAGTGCGTGCACGCTCGCATGTCTTCTGGTAAGGAAATAGCGAATTTGTGGGTGTGGGTGTGTATGTGTTGAAACGGGTCCCCTACAGAAGAATGACAGCTGAGAAGACCGAAACCCACATAACCAACACCACATGGTCGACAATCAAAATGCCAGCGATGGGAAAACGGTATGTCTCCGTAGTGTGGAATGGAAAAATTTCCATTCCTGCACTGTAGTGCGATCTCGGAGTTGGTATATTAAAGCTATGGTGAATGTGGGGGGGGGGGCGTAGTCCCCCTGCTAGCACAAAAAATAACATTATATTTTCCTTTTTTTGTGCAGTAATTACATTGTCAGTGTTTCAATTGTCGACCATGTGGTGTCGGCTATGTGGGTGTCGGTGTTTTGCGCTGTCGTTCTTGTGCAGGTAATCCATTGAAACACGCATGCGGGTGAATGGATGAATGTTGACATGACTGTGATTGACTGTGGGGTCTTGTTGCTAGTGGTTAGATGTGCGTATGTGTAGTGGTTGATGTCTAGTAGTGTGTGTGTGTGTGTGTGTGTGTGTGTGTGTGTGTGTGTGTGTGTGTGTGTGTGTGTGTGTGTGTATGTTAAAGTTTTGTTAACAAGCCAATAATGAGGTTGTTCTCATTGTAGCCATTGCTAACTCTGAATCATTTTCTCACCATTGCAGTAGTCATTTCCCATAAGTGATGAGGTTGTTTCTGGATCCTATGGCACATTTTCCTTAGTTACTTGTATTTATTGTGCATCTGCTTTATGGATTTGACCCTTACACACAAAATTTCCCAAAACAATTCCCTGTGAAATGTCATTTGCTTCTCCTGAGGTTGTAAAGTCCACAGTTTGTCCTTTTGAAGCCTCAAACAATAATTACTGAGAATGCAAAACAGTTAACACAATTTTCTGTCATTTCACAAGAGTAAAATCCTCTACCACTGCAGGCATTTTTTGCAGGGGGAACCCCCTTTGCCCCAGTGTGGATTGCAAGCCCCAAATTCTTACTAAACTTACGTATACCAACTCCATGGTCACACAAACATGAAGAAGGGTGAATCACTGCTAGAGAGCATTTAGAAATTGCACCAGCAGTGATCTTCTGTTGCTCAGCATGTTATGAACTGAGCTATTTATCCTTGGTCAATATGACACGAGCCTGTTGAAGATGTACCTCTTATAATACTCCTTGTACTTTTTAAATGACATCTTATGGGTAGCAGAATGTTTCCCATCACAAACACTTTCATATAGTTTTAATTCTGGGTACATTATTTAAACTTTTTATTACAACACTGCCTGCAGTCTTTTCACATGCTTTCATATGCTGTATTTCCTCACATTCATTGTGGTTGTACCCACATAATGTTACTGCACCTAAATCTCTGGTACAGATGATGTACTTCCAGTTCTGTCAATTGTGTCATCCTGTTGTCACAGATGATGCACCTGTGGTTCTGTCAAGCACATCACACTGTTGTTCCCATATTGTTGTTCCTGATTATCAAACATACACATCTCTTTACTAAGTCTGTCCACTGAAAATCTACTGTTATTATCCTTCACTTCTTCTTTGAATTACTGTATTTGAATAATGCCATGATGTTGCTTTTTTATCATGAGAGGTGTAAATTATTGCATTGTCATCAAAAGGACAATTTTTAATTGATGCCTAATTATTTCTAGGATCTTTCATTCCACAGGGATCAGTGCTTTCATAGTGCAGATGTGCACTTAATAATCCACATCTGTTAAATGTGAATGCCATAATGAACCTTCCACCTCGTATATTGCTCTTCAATAATTCCCCACAGTCATTTTATTACATTTTTGTATGCAGATAATATTCTCACATCTTTAATGATCATATACATATTGCATTTGAAGCATAAATTTAATGAAACAAGTCAGTGTCGGTCCTTCTATTACAAAAAGTATTGTTCCTTCCACTTGTACTGTTACTTTACTCTAATGTCTTCTAACCCAAAAAGTTAAGACTGTAAACTGCATTGGATTCCAAGATGATGGGCAGCCTGTGAACACTCTCTCCCTAGAGCTCCACAAACATCAATTTGAATCTTCATAATCAAGACTCATTAATCTCCTTTTCTTCCCCAGAGCAGACAAGAATATCTTCAGCTAAGCATCTGCATCAAATAGTTTGGATAATTTCTCTGTTCTACATCCTACCAACTTTGTATTTTGAATCCTGAATACTGCTGCATCAAACCACATCGCAGCTTGAGGCCTTGTATTAATTGCAACACAGCACAGCCAGTCAATTAAATACCTAAATATGCCTAACGACCAAGAACAAATGGACTCACAAACAACTAAATCTAAACTATCACAATTATTTTCACCTGAAAAAGAAACCTTAATTAAAATACAGCAAACTCAAAAATAACAGGAAACAACAAAATCCACTTCTAAAATAAAGCCTGAGGGGGCCTACTCTTTGGATGAACTGAAATCTGCTCTAATGCCCATACAATCTGCCATCCAAAACTTTTCAGAGCAAATTTCAAAATTTAGATGTACATTGGAGCAAATTGTCACTCGTTTAGACCATGCTGAGGCCAAATCGACACCTAACAAAATGAAAATAGAAGAACTCCAAAAACAACTAAAAATAATGAATCTATCCTAGAAGAAATGCAGCAAAACATCACAGATCTGGAGGCATGTAATAGAAGAAACAATATCCTTATACGAGGAATTCCAGAAACAGCTGACCAAGCACAACTTCATGACACCCTAAAAATTATATTTGCTTCACTGATGGAAAAACAGCCCACTACCAATGATATTGTGATAGAAAGAGCTTATAGAGCTCTCCAAAGATCTCAAGACCCAAATAATCCATGACAGGTGTATGCAAAAATTCTGAGCTATCAGCATGTACAAGCAATTGTCCATGCAGCAAAACAAAAAGGTACTCTACTGTGACAGGGTCACAAAATAACATCTGCACAGGATTTACCAATGCCTATCAAACAAGCAAGACAACAGCTGGCCCCTTACTGTGCTTTCCACATCGCAAAAAAAAAAAATAAATAAAATTCCAAATGAAATATCCCAGTACTCTTGCATTTAAACATAAGGATCAGAAATACTTAGTTAAAAACAAATCAGAAGTGAAAACTCCCTTCACCAAGGCATTTGGAGAACTTTCAAAGCTTTAAATAATTACTCTCCCTGCTACCAGTCTAAAACAAGTATGTTCTTACCTAAAAGATACATTAGCCTGTTTAATATGTGAAGCAATGTCTTAAAATGCCTCAAATGACTCGTTGTAATCCACGCTGCCTTCCTGCTCCATAAATCTTCATTTTCTTTTGAAATGAAACAGTAAAGATTCCAAAGAGCAGATTGAGGGCTCCTTTGCAACATTCTAAGCCATGGATGTCTACAATTATTATCGTCATGTCGGGAAACATGCTCCATACTTCTTTGCCCTGTTTTACACTCCCTGCTCCTAGACGGACACATTAAGCAGTGGCACTGCTCTACCCACTTCCTCCTCGCAAGGACTGACTGGGAACTAGATAATCCTTGCAGCAAGCTCACATTTTTGTTTATCTTATGAAGGACAGAAGGGAAAAAACATGAAAAAGCAATCCAACAATGCCAGAAGAGACATCTGAATTATCATTTTTGCAAAAAAATCCTGGATATGAAGTACAAGACCTGATCAATGCAAAGTTTGAAAAGCAGTATAGACAAATCTAAATGGCAAGTAATAGACTTAATTATATGCAAAGACTGTGCTAAAAGTTACAAAAACAATAATATACTATATGTTATAGGAAGTATTATTGTTTGGAGTGCTGATTAGTTTATTTGCAATAAGAGCAGTACTATTACAGCAAAACTCTAAGTTTGATAGAGCTCTAAATTATATAGCTGCTTTTCTTTTCTTTTTCTTTTTCTGTTTTCTTTCTCTCTGATGTTAAGAGAATGGACTGTAATGATGTTAAAATCAGATTGCAATGGTGTGTCCAGAACTGGGACATGATTTTTGTTTGAAAAGACTTTAAAGGGAAATTCTCTATGTCTGGACTTAAATGCTTACAACACAAACACATATAGCTGTATGAGTCCAAACATATGTAATTATAACTCCAATAATTTACAAAGGTTACTTCTCTATTAGCTCAAATCAGAGCATCAATGGGGAATGTTTTGAGTGAGTGGAGGTTGCACATCTTGTGCTCAGTGCTATTTGTATAAAATGTATATATAAAGTTGTTGTGTTTTTCTGTATTGGAATGATGATTATTAATGATGATTAATGATATTTAATTTTGACTCATATTGTAATAGTTTGGTATCTATTTGACTCAACACCTATCTTGTTAATTCCTCTCTTAGAGTTTGTCATTATGTGGTTAGGCACATTGGTAGATCCAAGAGATTTTAGTGCTACAATACAACCAAATATGTCACATCTCTATTTAAATCTTTCCAAATATATAAGGAGGATAGGATTTCTAAAGCCTGATGTAATAACAGTTAATGTCCTTTTTGAGGTTGGATGCTGTGGGAGATAGATTCATGGAATGTGAAGGGCTTGCTGGATGTTAAAAAAAGAAATTACTCTTATAGTTAATCTACCAATCACACGCTAACATTGTATTTCTCCAAGAAAAACATCTATTTAATGAGGACTGGAACAAGGATAGAGATAGACCTTGGTTAACCTCAATTATTGCTTCTGGTAGTAAAACTAATTCTAAGGGAGTAGCTATTTTGATTAAGAAATCATTTAAAGAAGGAATTATCAAATATGGTACAGATAATATTGGTAGATGGTGTTACTTTAGATGTATAAATTCCTTATCCTGCAAGCCCACACTCTTTCTAAGTATATACGGTGTGTGTTCCTAAATATATATGGTCCCTGTACAAATCAACAAGATTTCATAGTTCAGATATATAATCTACTGTCTAAATTTCCTAACCATGATTATGTAGTGAGGGGGGTCTGGAACATGATTATTGGTCCTTTAAACGATAGAGCCAACAAGAATAATAAGCAAAATAAACCAATACTTGCTTTAGAAGAACTAATATTGGAATTCTCTTTACTTGATCTGGCTCTGTCAAGTAATCAACTCAGTCAAGGGGATAAATTCACATTCTGCTCTCCATGCTATAAGTCATGGTCTAGGATTTATTTTTTTCTGATCTCAGAATCTCTCTTAAACGAAAAAACCCTATACTCAACCAGTCTGAGATTTCTGTCAGACCATTCCAAAATAACACTGAAACTTATACCTTTAAAAAACATTCCAAATCAAAACGCCCCACAGTCATGGTCCCTAAACCCAAATCTTCTTGATAAAGAGGAAGTAGTAAATTAAATTAACAATACACTAGATTAATTCAGTGCTAATCTTTCAACCACAGACATTGCTCTAGATATTCTATGGGCAGCAGCAAAAGCTAAAATTAGGAGGCTACTGATTCAAAAAGCCTCTCACTTTAAAAAAACTTAATAGAGAGAAAGAAACTAAAATAAAACAGAAAATCCAGGAAACTGAAAAAAATCAGTCCAGGAAAAATTCAGCCCTGAACTAGAAACCCAACTTATCAATCATCAGAAAGAGCTATACTCAATGCATGTACAAAATCTCCCATTCCGAGAAATTAAACTCCTGGCTAACTACTCTGAATGGGCTCAGCAACCCTCCAAGTTATTAGCCAGACTCATAAACCTTCATCAGGACCCCATTACGATTTCACAAATCAAATACAATAATGAAATACTTACAAATAACCAAGATATACTGCTTACTTTTGAAAACAAATATGCAATAAACTCTATGGCCCACAAGATGAAATACACCGAGAATCCTACAACTCTTTTTTTAATACTATTACATTCCCAAAAATTGAAAAAACACCAATTTGAAAGCCTAGAGACCCCTTTAAGAATACAAGAAGTTGTGGAGGCAATAAAAAGTCTTAAAAGTAACAAAACTCCAGGCCCTGATGGCTTCACTTCTAACTTCTATAAAAATGTGCTTCAAAACATTCTCCTATCCTTCTTAGAGTCTTTGAATATATGTATAAATTTGGATTTACTGCACTATATCTTAACAACTCTAAAACTATCTTATTCACAAACTTAATACTGACAAATCTACTCCAACAAGCTACAGACCTATTTCACTTATCAATGTAGACATTAAAATTATGTCCATGGTTCTAGCAAATAGACTTAAAATGTTCTCCAAACAATCATATCCCCACAGCAGTCAGGATTCATGAAGGGAAGACAAACCTGGAACAACACACTTACCCTAGATGCGGCCATACAACTTTCTGCAAAACATAAACTTCCCAAATATCTTATGGCACTGGATGCTATTAAGGCTTTTGTTAGAGTAAACCATGAATTCTTGTTGCTGACTGTACAACTTTCCAAACAACTTCATGAAGACAATCCAAATCTTATATAATTCTTCATATACTACTCTAGTCATCAACAAGCTACATTCTTCTAAAATAAAATTAAATAATGGTACAAGACAGGGTTGTCCCCTTTCACCATATCTTTTCAACATATATATCGAACCCTTATTTATATATTTAAAGCAAAAAAAAACCTTTCATCATATACCTAGCATTCTGGGCAATAATCTTGTTTTTTCAGCCTTTGCAGATGACCTCATTATATATTTCCAGCTACCTAATACTGACTTAACTAAAATTCAAAATACAATTGAAATCTTCTCGAAAACTTCTAATTATGAAATTAACCCTTATAAATCTCTTATTTTTCCAATCAACCCGAGCAGCTATAATGAGCCTCTCTTTCCTATAACTCAAATAAAGTTGAAATATACTTTTAAATACCTAGGGATAATATTTGACCATAATCACAAAAACTCTCTCCAAAATAATCGCCTTAAAACATGGACAAACATCGAAAATGATATAGACAGATGGAAAAACATGAAGTTCCCCTTTCTTTCTAAGATAGCAATTATAAAAATGAACATTCTACCCAGAATACTGTACCAATTTAATGCAACAAATAGTAACATCCCTTTAAACTTCTTTAAAAAAGATAAACAAAACCCTAACTAAATTCTTCTGGTTTCCTAAAACCCCAAGGATCTCCCTAGCAAAACTAATGCTTCCTAAAAACAAGGGAGGACTGGGTATTCCAGATTTCAGACTATATTATGACATAATATGTGCCAGCAGGAATCATGTTAATTGCAGATCATAATCCAATTGTTTCAACAAACTCCCCCCAATGGGTTGATCTTTAGCATGCGCATGTGAAACTGTGTAATATAAATCCCAAATCATTGCTCTTCATAAATACATCTGTATTAAAAGACATTAATCTATATAATCTAATCAAATATAAAATTAGTGGATTCCCTTCAGAATTTCGAAATTCTCAATGTAGATCTGCATACAGCACAGAATAGGAGATTCCCCTTTTCCTTGCTGTAGTGCGATTCTGGAGTTGGTATATTTATGTAGTGGGGGTGTGGGGGGTGCAGGGGGGGCTCCCTGCATAATCATTTAAGTATTTTTTTTTTGTTTTGGGATTTGCTTCAGAATTTCGATATTCTGAAACATCGGTCATATGCTCTTGATTATATGACATTCAGGGTTTCGGAATTTCAAGATTCTGAAGTGAATCCAAGATTACTACATTCCAAAAGCTTCTCTCTTCACTTTGCCTGACAAATGCTTTTATTCTCATGCAGCCCATTCATTTAAATCCAAACTTAAAACTGGGTAATACAATTATTAATCTTGACCAGTTCCCTCAAATTAAAGACTTGACTGTATGGGACTTCTATGTAGTTAAGAACAACTCTCTAAAAGATATCAAAGAAAAATTAAAACTTAGTAACAAATATACAATAATTCTGAGACAAATCAAAGAGATAGCCTCTACTCTGGGGAGTTTCCCAAATGAGATACAGGAAGAAATAAATTCTGCTATATCACTCTTGAAATGTCTAAAAATTAAAAAGAGGATGTTATCAATTACATACAATTTAATCTCTACCACTAAATACCAATCTTCTATTACATTTGCACAGTATTGGAGAAACAAAAACCCCGAACTAACTGATATCCATCTTTCCCAAGCGGTCAATAATACGAACAGATTTGACACCTTCAAGAAACTATTATATACCCAATTAATGATAAATAATAATGCATATTATACCCCTGAATGGCTAAACAGTTTCTTTCCTAACACCTTACCTCTCTGTCCCTTTTGCCCCACACTAACAGCCGACCTCTTACATATCCTATAGTACTGTAAATATGCATAAAACCCATGGAATTTACTAAGGATTAAACTTGCAAAAATGGGATACGGTAGGTTCATAGGTTCATAGGTTGGTACTAGGCTATCAGCCCTAGGGCCTATACATGCCTAGCCATAACAATTCCCTGGCTATTTCTTCCCACACTATTTACTTCCCTGGACCCCACTCTTTCCTGGGAATTTGCTATTTTGCATGAAGGCCAAACTGACATACCCATTACCGAACTGAGTATTCAGATTTCTCTCTTTATGCTAATTAAGTTCTATATTACGCAAAATTGGACAGAACATTCCAAAATAAACTGGGATAACTTTGTGAACATGGCATCCAAATATATTCTATCTCATAAACTAAGTACTGACAATACTAACAAATGCTTGAAATACCTTAGCTTTTGGAGTATTACACTAAACTGTAGCCTGAAATAATACAGAATGGCTTTTTGCACCTATCGTCCTATACTAGTACTATTAGCCACTCCTTCCTCCAAAGAGATTCAACTCGTGTTCTCTGATGTTTAAGAAATAGTAAACTTTACTAATGAAGTATAAATAATAATAATGTAATAATGCAGCACTATATGTAAATAGTTGTATATAGGGGATATTTATTCTATATTCTACTCTATTTTCTATTTAACTACTGAATTTAGATTCTGAGCCAGTAACAATATATTGTATTAATAGTTTTTACATGATTCTTCGATGAGTGTATAACTTCTTTTCATATTGAGAAAACAAACCTTAAATGTATTTGCAGGTTATTTGAATGATTAAACCGTTTGGTATGTACCTCACAAGACATCTGCAACAGCTGGAAAGGCCACAGAAATACCTCACTAAAAGAATCACAGGCCTAAAGCAGATGCCATATGCTGACCATGTAAAAAAAACTCCAGCTATACTCTGTGGCATATTGTCTACTCTGAGGCGATCTCTGCTTAACATACAAGGCCATGTCAAACCCTGAGCTGTTGGTCATGCTCCACTTAAAGAAATCCCAATCCCTCAGAGCCACACACTCCAGGGATCTAAACCTTGTCATCACAATGAACAAAACATGCTGGAGGGATAAGTTCCTAACCCAGAGACTCCCCATACTCTGGAATAGACTGCCCATACATGTCAAGCAGAGCGCCTCATTGGCCCTCTTCAAAAGGAACCTTGATGATTGGATGGGAGATAGGAAATTCAACCCGGGGATCATGTCAGTCACCCTGCTAGACAGGGGTCCAGAGAAGTAAATACTGTGGAAAGAAATATCCAGGGAATTGTTATGGCTAGGCTTGCATAGGCCCTAGGGCCGATAGCCTAATACCAACCTATGAACCTATGAACCTATAATGACCTTATCTGTCTATGAATGCTGACCATTTTCAGTAAAGCATGTTTTGTTATTGTACATCACAATATGTTTAATGAAAATAAAATAAAATAAAGATTTGGAAAAAAAAGACTGTAAACTGCATTAATTGCATTTGTTTTCCATTTGTCTGTTAACTCTTCACTGCCATAGGCCATCCTTACATGTGCAATAAATGTGTTGCATTACTAAAATAATGTAAAAAAAGTCAATCTTAATCTGTTCTATTAAACCATTCACTGAGGCCATATAATAAGGAAATATATATTTTAATCAGTATTTTGCTTTTTGGTATACCTTTGTATTTCATTTATAATGTCGATCGTTTGTATCATATTTGATTTCACTGATAGCAATGGTCAGAAGTGCCACTTCAGTAAATTTCATCTTTAACCTTTCATAATCCTAAAGCTATTACAGAAGCAAGTGATGCATTAACAGCAGGCTTTGCAGGGATAATGATACAGCACCACACTCAGATCTTTACTTACATTTCAACATGTTTAAATTTCCTCAACTGCAAGTTCAGAATAATGAAAGCTTATTAGTTTACAGATTCTGATATATATATATATATATATATATATATATATATATATATATATATATATATATATATATATATATATATGAGTCTATCTGATAAGAGCAAAAGTCCATATCATCGAATCCGACATGATCAAGATGAGACGAATGAAAATGCAGAAGAATGAAAACTGAAATGAATGAAATTTAGAAAACCGAAAGAAAGTTATTGACTGTTCACGAGTTGTTACACTTTACGAAGGAACAGTGATGCTGTATGCGTGTACTGCACTGGACAGTTCTCATGCAGATGTGGACATGCCTTGGGTGGTTACCCTTTTCTTCAATGAAGTGTGATTTTGGAGTTGGTATATTTAATTTTCAGGGAGTGTGGGGGGTGCAGGGTGGACGCAGCTCCCCCCTTCGAAACATAACAGAATGTCCTTTATGGTCCCAGACTGTTGGGTGGTGGGTGTGATCTGTGGGAAGTGTGTAATATGGTGGTAAAAATTCAGCATCTGTTTTTGGTTTTCTGAATTTTGCTCATTTCAGTTTTCATTGTTCTGCATTTTCGTTCATCTTACCTCAGTCATGTCGGATTCGATGATATTGGTTTTCGCTCTTATCAGGTAGACCCATACGTATGATTTGTAATAATATCGCAGTAAATTATTCTATACATGGTTTCAGAAAAGGGAAAATCTGTAAAATATTAAGCTTGCTCTTTATTTTTCCTGTCAGGCCAGTTCTGGCATTGTTTCAGTTGCATTGCTGTAAAAATGGGTGCATTGCTAAAAGAGATAGAACTAAAAATTAGAAGTAAGGATTGCTGCAGAAAGACTTTGAGGCAGGCAATTTGCAGCTAAGAAAATAACACCAAACAGGAAATATTATAGAAGTGAACAGTTCACAATGGATAAAAGTTTAACAGACACAAAGAAACACTATGCAGTTTAGATCAATCTGTCTTCAACCAGTGCATAGTGCTATGAGCATGCTGTTGGCATGCAAACATACATTTTAGAAAGATGTTTTTCCATAGGACAGGACAAAGCCACTCAGATTGTGCCAGCAGTAGGAAATTCAAAACGAGAGATCAAAATTATATAAATCTAAGTATAGGATCAGTGATCCTTCACTTAAAACATTTCATTCTCAAAGGTATGCTCAGATACTTACAATAAATGCTGCTAATCAGTAGTCCCCACAGTTATGGTGGGCATTTGACTTCTTAGGCACTGCAGGAAAGTCAGTTTCCCTGCTCTAGCAAATGCGACACATGCAGAGGAAATGGTGATGTTAAGAAGGGATTTTTTATTTTCTTGACATATTCACAGGGCAAGTTCAATAGACATGGTTCCTCTGAACAGCAGTGATTCAGGAGTACTGCTTTGTTTAATTGATTTGTTCAGGGCCGCACAGCATAGAAGCACAGAAGCACTCAAAACCAGAAAAACAATTTGCTTAGCTTGGCCTGAGGGCATCTAATTTAGTATTTCAATGAAACATCTTTGGGTACCTGTCCCACAGAAAATTCCTTTGTCACAGGTTAAATTGTTCTGGAGCTTGTTGACTATTGTCCATAATGATATTACCACATATTAGAAACGTGTCACTGACCCTGATATTAGACTTTTGATGTAAGTTGAGTTAAAAATCTTATGTACTGCAGACAATGATTATTCTTGGACACCAGCTTTGTAATTGTCACACTTCTCTGTGGACAAAGTTAGAGATGTATACTGATAGGATGCCTGCAATTAATTCCTAAAAGTTGTGTTTTTCTGAAGTGAAACTGAGTGATTTTGATAGGACTGATTAAAATGTGTATAAAATTCTACCATATGTATATAGTAATATTATTGGAACATAGACTGATTTCTTGCATGTTTTCTTTGTCGAGATTACAGCCATAACTTCCTTGGTTTTATCACAGTTTTGTTTTATTTGTATTTATTTAGTTTGTTTACCAAGGTATTATCCAGATCACAATAGACCATGTAGAAGCACTGTTTGAGTAAAGAAATTCACAAAAAAATAAAACAGAAATAATTCACAAATATTGAATAATCATACTAAGTCCTGCAGGCAATTGAAACAATGAGCAAATATAATTAACAGAGTAGAAAAATTAATTCAAGAACGACTAGGCTTCCTTAACCCTTCTTTGTTTCCCATGTATTCTCTCCCTTCCCTTCTACTTATTTCTTTTTCGATTGCTTCTTTAAATAAATAAAGATTTAAGAAACAGAAATACTACATGAATTTTATTAATTGTAAACCATGTTCTTAATAATCTATCAGACTAGGTGCAATCAGTGTTATTATTCTGGACTTCTTAATGAAGTATTTTTATTTTTATTTTGGCCATGTCTGGTTAGAGTATCTATGTCAGGATCTATGGATTTATCTAGTTTAGGTTTTAATAACACTTGGTAGTTTGTTATCAGTAAGAATAGGCTGATGTCCACCATCAGATATATTTTGTGAGTCCAGCAAGTAATTTTGTTTCCACTAAATCATTGAAAAGGAGTAGTCATTTGTTTTATGTGCATTTATTATGCTATATGCATCATGCCCTGACATTTAATCTGTAGTATATTTACGTAGACATTCCTCTTCTTTTACTTGCTTACATTATAGTGTCTTTTAGTTATTAATCTTATTGCCTTTCTTAATTTGCTCTCTACTCATACTTATGCCAGTCAAATCATGATGTTCTCACTGTGGATGACCTTTTGGATGACCATTAGTCATCGTTTTTTTTTTACTTTGTTAGTGTGCATGACAAAGCACTTTCAGCCATTTTGCTTTTATACTTCAATCATATTCCTCCAAGTTTCTGCCTGCCCTTTTTCCTCTCTAAACATGCACAACAAAGCTTCTGAGATATGAAAGCCAAGCTCTGTGGGAGCTGTGTGCCTGAAATCTATGTGAATTACAATTCAGCATATCTAATTGTTGTTAATTAAGGCTTTCCTCCACTGAATCCCTTATCCCCCACCCTTTTCAAAGAGAAGTTTAAGAACTATTTTCTTACTTGTGGATGCCTTAAATAGCTAATTTTAATAACCTCAATTTATGATATCAGATTAATTCTAGATCTGCTGGAAACTTTCCTGGGATGCTACTGTCTTCTATAATTGGTAGACTGAAATGCTATAGTAGGAAATAATGTACGTCGCTGTTAATTTTTAGCATGTTCTTCATCTTAAGTTATATAATTCAAATTATTTTTTGACAGCAAGCTGCAAATCAGTGATGCACAATTAACTGCATAGTTTTCTTAATCATAACAGTAAGGGCTTGCATTGTCATTCACATATAAGTTTTTTTTTTTACTTTTTGTGTATATGTACTTTTTATTACACATTTAAGTATATGCAATTGGATTCCTGAGCTGCATTAATTCACAGTATATAGTAAGTGCAAATACTCAAACAAAAGTGTGTATATTACATTTTGTATTCTATACATTTATGCTTAAGTAAAGTGACCAACCAACTATTGAATCATTCAGAAGTTCCATACCCTAGTGGATAGGCAATGTAGAAATGAATATATTTACCTACCTCTGTGTGTGTGTGTGTGTGTGTGTGTGTGAGTGTGTGTGTGTGTGTGTGTATGTATATATATATACACCATGGCAGTAAAACTTGATAAAAAAATCAAAACTTTAATAAAAAAGAATATAACAAAAACAAGCAATCCTCAGTCTTCAGATAAGTGTTTTTGGCAAATATGCCTTCCTCAGATCGTAAAAAAGGACTGTTCAGCTTTTGTATTTATAAGGCATCACAGCCGTTCATCTGTGACACGCCCTTGTTGCAAACCAAAAGGAGGCCAGCTAGCAAAGAGGAATAATTTCCTTAATTATAATTAAAGGCGCAGTATTTCTTTTTACTATGATTGTATATGAGAAAACTAGTAGCTATGTATGTGAATACATTATATAAATAAAGCAACATTCAAGTAAGCTTGCTGATCATATTTCTTCCATTCCTAAGCGCAGGTTTTAATGGCACAATGATATTCAAGCCTGGTAATCTCTTCGCTCTTAAATTCATTATCCAGCATGTTTCCCTTAACTCTGTGCGATTATGAACATCGCCTCCTCTTGTGGTCTGACAGACTGCCTCTATAGCCTTAAATACAAAGTGATGTGAAGGAAACTGTACTATATGGGCTGCTAAGGCATTATTGGGATCTTTCTGTTAGATGTCCCTTAAATGTCTAAGGATATGTTCCTTAAGACGTTGATCTGTTTTGCCAACATAGAAAGCACTACATTGGCAGCAAGTTGCTAAGTATATAATGTGGGAACTAGTACAATCAGCATAAACATTAAAATTGTACTGTTGCCTGGAGTATGGATGTACAAATGTATTGGAGCTTTCAATGGAGTTGCAAGCTTTGAATCTCAGGCATCTGAAAGTGCCCTTTCTGTTAGAATTGGGCCTATTTCTTTCAAAACCATCTTTGTTGCAAATGAGATGTTTCAAATTCTTCTTATTCTTATATAGGAATCTAGGCTGTTCCCCTATGATGTCTTTTATTTTGTCATCAGTTGTCAATACTGGCCAAAACTTCCTAATAACTTCACATACTTGCATACTGTCAGCAGTGTATGTTAACAAACATTTAAGTTGCTGTGATTGAGTTTTAAAATCCAGACTCTCATGATGACTCGATGTAGGTTCAGAGAAGTAGGGACGTCCCTTTCCTCTCCTTAATTCCTGTAGGTCATGCTTCAGTCTTAAATTCTTTCTTTTATAAGATCTTTTGCTTAAATGTGTCTCAATATTTCTCTGTTCTGCTACAAAGTCTTCATTCTCAGTACATAATCTTGAAGTTCTTAAGATCTGATTCTCAAAGATGTTATCAAAGATATGTCCCGGGTGCATACTCCCCCAATGCAGATAATGATTTCTCCAGGTTTCTTTTTTATGAATTCCTGTACTGATACCTCTGTCAGGGTGTAGATGGATCTTTACTTCCAGAAATTCTATGGTCTCCGAAGAGTGTTTGACCACAAACTCTAGACAATCTGTGCTCTCGTTGATGAAGTTGACAAAAAGGTCCAATTGTGTACAGCTGCCTCTCCAAAGGATAAAGACATCATCCACAAAATGACCATAGCACACTAGATATTGTTTCCATGTACTAGGTAACAGTTCATTGTGTTCCCACTCAGCCAGAACCAAATTGGAATAACTATTTGCGCACGGGGTGCCCATAGCCACACCCCATGTCTGCAAATAGAAAGAGTCCCCATACATAAAAATGTTATTTTCTAATACGAGTTCCAACAAGGAACATATTGGTTCTGCTTCCATACTGTTCCTTGCTAAGAAAGACCTTATTGCCTGTAAGCCATAGTCATTCGGAATCACTGTAAACAAACTCTTGATGTCCATTGTCACTAGTAGCAAATCTTCATATTTTTTGAGACCCTTGGTAACTAAAAAAAGTTTTTCCAGAAAGTCTCCTGAGTCCTTCAATACAGTTCCTGCTAGTGACAGGGCCTTCTTTAATTCATTCTCCACATACATGGAAACAGGTTCAGTTACCCACCCCCTTCCAGAAACTATGGGATGTAGGGGTGGGTCAGCTGGAACCTTGTGAATTTTGGGGAGTCTGCTGATGTATGGAAACATAGGTTTGGGGCAATTAAAGAACTCATATAATTCTTGTGAGATGTTTGTCTCTATCAAAAGGTCATATAGGTGGCTGTGAAAATGATCTACCTTAGTCGTAGCTGCACTGTAACTTAGTCTATTATACGTTCTTTCATCATCCAACATAGAGAGCATTTTGTGCCTGTACCATATGGCTTCCATCACCACTATACATCCTCCCTTATCAGCAGGCTTGATGACCAAACTATCTGTTTCCTTTAGCTGCTTCAGCATATCATTCTCATTAGTGGTTAAGTTGAAGAAACGTCCTTGTCCATTGGTTGTGTTACCCCTTAGTTTGAAGATTTCATCTTCACATAATCTTAAGAACATCTCCACTGCTGGAGGATTAGGGGGAACAAAGCTACTCAATTTTGTATAAGGTAGCCGTCTACTGTCATTTGCTTGTCCAAAAGTACACTTTAATGCAAGGTTCCTGCAAAACATTCTGATATCCAGCAGAAATTCACTAATATCAGATGGTAAGGCTGGAATAAAACTCAAGCCCTTGTCTAACAAGGAAATCATATCAGGGCTTAAAGTCTTATTAGAAAGATTCACTACTAAACTTGATTCATATCCAATTAAAGTGTAAGCTTCTTTCTTTTCCGTTCTTGACTCTGTGTTCTTTGAGTCCTGTAGTGGTTGAATTTGGAAAAAAACGGCAAGGGCCAATTTATCGGTGCATGCATTGCCCCTTCTTTCGGCCTAGTTGCTAAATGGGAGGCTAGGGGAGCATTCTTGTTGCTGGTTTCTACATCCATAGTGGCTTTGCTGCTAGACGCTTCTCTTGAATCTGTTTCTGATATTGTAAAATTAGGGGTCGGTACTGACTCATTGTTGTCCTTCACAGTGTAAGAAAGTTTTTTACCTATTGACTGCTTTTGTTTCTTACACTGAACATGGCGAACCAGCAATTGAACTTGAACGATAAACTTAGAACATGCAACATTTCTAATATATCGGGAGACTTATTGAACCCGCTTCTAGATCTGAATTTGTGTAATGTAGCTGCTTCCACAGTTGTTGCATCGGTTCCTGACAATAACTTTAATTGTATATTTCGGGAAGTGGAGAATGCAGCTTACTGGCTTAAAAGACTGCAGTGGCAACGCTTCCATATGGAAGTGTGCCTGCATCATCAAATTGTACCTCGAGGTATGCGAGTGAAGTGTTTACCCTCATATGGGAACACTTATCTGGATCTGCTTGCAAAATGGCAAATTATAAATCTTGAAACAAGTCGACAATACATGAACTTGCTGATAGAATTCTTCAAGCTGGAAGAGGAAAGGATGGCAGTAATCATATCAACTAAGCAGACTGAATTGGAAAGCTTAGAGCTGCATGACTCACATCTGAATAGCCTAGAGCAGTTATGAATCAACTTGAATGCTTATGAAGCAAAGCTAAGACAGCAGAAGGTTAAAAAAGCTAGCCTGTGACCATCAGGAGTTTGTAAGAGGCCAAATCTTTGAATGGCCGAGAGAGGAATCCAATAGTAAGGGGCAGGGAGCTTTACCATCATACAAGGAGAAGGTACCTTTTTCTAGATCTAGTGGAGAAGATGTGATTACTCATGTCAGTTTAACTGATCTGGAACCCTCCGTTCACAACTCTGCCATTCTTAACTCATCAGTACCGACCCCTAATTTTACAATATCATAAACAGATTCAAGAGAAGCGTCTAGCAGCACAGCCACTATGGGTGCAGAAACCGGCAACAAGAACGCTCCCCTAGTCTCCCATTTAGCAACTAGGCCAAAAGAAGGGGCAATGCATGCACCGATAAATTGGCCCTTGCCGTTTTTTTCCAAATTCAACCACTACAGGACTCAAAGAACACAGAGTCAAGAACGGAAAAGAAAGAAGCTTACACTTTAATTGGATCTGAATCAAGTTTAGTAGTGAATCTTTCTAATAAGACTTTAAGCCCTGATATGATTTCCTTGTTAGACAAGGGCCTGAGTTTTATTCCAGCCTTACCATCTGATATTAGTGAATTTGTGCTGGATATCAGAATGTTTTGCAGGAACCTTGCATTAAAGTGTACTTTTGGACAAGCAAATGACAGTAGACGGCTACCTTATACAAAATTGAGTAGCTTTCTTCCCCCTAATCCTCCACCAGTGGAGATGTTCTTAAGATTATGTGAAGATGAAATCTTCAAACTAAGGGGTAACACAACTAAAGGACAAGGACGTTTCTTCAACTTAACCACTAATAAGAATGAGATGCTGAAGCAGCTAAAGGAAATAGATAGTTTGGTCATCAAGCCTGCTGATAAGGGAGGATGTATAGTGGTGATGGAAGCTATATGGAACAGGCACAAAATGCTCTCTATGTTGGATGATGAAAGAACGTATAAGAGACTAAGTTACAATGAAGCTATGACTCAGGTAGATCATTTTCACAGCCATCTATATGACCTTTTGATAGAGACAAACATCTCACAAGAACTATATGAGTTCTTTGATTGCCCCAAACCTATGTTTCCATACATCAGCAGACTCCCCAAAATTCACAAGGCTCCAGCTGACCCACCCCTACGTCCCATAGTTTCTGGAAGGGGGTGGGTAACTGAACCTGTTTCCATGTATGTGGAGAATGAATTAAAGAAGGCCTTGCCACTAGCAGGAACTGTATTGAAGGACTCAGTAGACTTTCTAGAAAAACTTTTTTTAGTTACCAAGGGTCTCAAAAAATATGAAGATTTGCTACTAATGACAATGGACATCAAAAGTTTGTTTACGGTGATTCTGAATGACTATGGTTTACAGGCAATAAGATCTTTCTTAGCAAGGAACAGTATGGAAGCAGAACCAATATGTTCCTTGTTGGAACTTGTATTGGAAAATAACATTTTTATGTATGGGGACTCTTTCTATTTGCAGACATGGGGTGTGGCTATGGGCACCCCATGCGCAAATAGTTATTCCAATTTGGTTCTGGCTGAGTGGGAACACAATGAACTGTTACCTAGTACCTGGAAACAATATCTAGTGTACTATGGTCATTTTGTGGATGATGTCTTTATCCTTTGGAGAGGCAGCTGTACGCAATTGGTCCTTTTTGTCAACTTCATCAACGAGAGCACAGATTTTCTAGAGTTTGTGGTCAAACACTCTTCGGAGACAATATAATTTCTGGATGTAAAGATCCATCTACACCCTCATAGAGGTACCAGTACAGGAATTCATAAAAAAGAAACCTGGAGAAATCATTATCTGCATTGGGGTAGTATGCACCCGGGACATATCTTTGATAACATCTTTGAGAATCAGATCTTAAGAACCTCAGGATTATGTACTGAGAATGAAGACATTGTAGCAGAACAGAGAAATATTGAGACGCATTTAAGTAAAAGATCTTATAAAAGAAAGAATTTAAGACTGAAGCATGACCTACAGGAATTAAGGAGAGGAAAGGGACGTCCCTACTTCTCTGAACCTACATCGAGTCATCATGAGAGTCTGGATATTAAAACTCAATCACAGCAACTTAAATGTTTGTTAACATACACTGCTGACAATAAGCAAGTATGTGAAGTTATTAGGAAGTTTTGGCCAGTATTGACAACTGATGACAAAATAAAAGACATCGTAGGGGAACAGCCTAGATTCCTATATAAGAATAAGAAGAATTTGAAATGTCTCATTTGCAACAAAGATGGTTTTGAAAGAAATAGGCCCAATTCTAACAGAAAGGGCCCTTTCAGATGCCTGAGATGCAAAGCTTGCAACTCCATTGACAGCTCCAATACTTTTGTACATCCATACTCCAGGCAACAGAACAATTTTAATGTTTATGCTGATTGTACTAGTTCGCACATTATATACTTAGCGACTTGCTGCCAATGTAGTGCTTTCTATGTTGGCAAAATAGATCAACGTCTTAAGGAACGTATCCTTAGACATTTAAGGGACATCAAACAGAAAGATCCTAATAATGCCTTAGCAGCCCATATAGTACAGTTTCCTTCACATCACTTTGTATTTAAGGCTATAGAGGCAGTCTGTCAGACCACAAGAGGAGGCGATGTTCATAATCACACAGAGTTAAGGGAAACATGCTGGATAATGAATTTAAGAGCTAACAGATTACCAGGCTTGAATACCATTGTGCCATTAAAACCTGCGCTTAGGAATAGAAGAAATACGATCAGTAAGCTTACTTAAATGTTGCTTCATTTATATAATGTATTCACATACATAGCTACTAGTTTTCTCATATACAATCTCATAGTAAAAAGAAATACTGCGCCTTTAATTATAATGAAGGAAATTATACCTCTTTGCTAGCTGGCCTCCTTTTGGTTTGCAACAAGGGCGTGTCACAAAAGCTGAACAGTCCTTTTTTACGATCTGAGGAAGGCATATTTGCCGAAAGCGCTTATCTGAAGACTGAGGACTGCTTGTTTTATGTTATATTCTTTTTTTATTAAAGTTTTGATTTTTTTATCAAGTTTTACTGCCGTGGTGGACAACAGGAGTTTTTAATAGTGTTTGCCTTTTCTTTTCCTGATTGTTGTCCTTCACAGTGTAAGAAAGTTTTTTCCAAATATTTATTTATTTGTTTGTTTACTATTTGGTAACTGGGTAGATGGACTCATCCAAAGATCCTTTTCAACCCTGACCCAGGTTCAGAGGCAAAAAAAAAAATGCACATAAATTTAAGTTATAAATTTCAAACATGACAGATTGTTAGGTTTAGTTGAATTAATAATTGAATAAGTGAATTTAGTTGAAAACTTTAAACAGTTTCTATACAGTTGTTATACATTTATACACAGCTGTTATACATTTTTTTGTAAATTAGAATGATACACAGTTTTTACGCATTTCTAATAAAGTAGCAGGTTTATATTGCGTTTTACCAATTTACATGGGTTGCAAAACAGTTTAGCTACAAGAAGCTGCTTCTTAAACTTTTAAAATGAAATTTCCTTGAAAATAAAAATTCATATGGAAGTAAGTTGAAAACAATGGTGATTACAGAGCTAGGCCTAGACACTAAGAAGAGAACATAAGAATAAGATGAGTTAAACAACAAAGGAAAACAGTTAAGAGAGTAAAAATATTTTATAATCTTTATATTTTTAAAGAGTGCTTAGAAAGGGATTTTTTCAGCATAGAGTATTTTGATGTCTAGTTGCAGAAAGTAGCTTGTTCCAGAGAGCAGGGCCTGTTCAAAAAAAGGTTTATTCTTATATTATTGTTTTGAATGGGGGATGACTGAGTGATATTATGTTATCCTGTGAATTCTTTAAGGAGTAGGTATCTTCCTTGATTAGGAACTTTCTTTTCAGAGGGGCACAGTAGCCATCATTTACAATTTTATGTAGTAAGCTTCATAGAAGATAAGTAGACCCTTTAGTAAAGGGTAGCCAGTTTAGGTCATTTAGAAGGTTGCAGCTAACATGGATGTCAGCAAGTTGGGCAAATGTGACATTTTTTATATCAGTTGGCCGTATTCACGAGCAGCCAAATCCTGTGCAGGAACAGTGTAGCAGCTCCTGCAAGCAATATGGCCACTGTGCGATCCAGGGTAGGGCCATTTTCACATGCATGAGCGGCCCTATACTGTTCCTACACGGAATTCCGTTCAGTATGCAAATCACCTCATTTGCTGGTAAAAACCATGCAAATGTGGTGATTTTGCAATCCAACAAGCTGAACAGATTCCATATAGGAACAGTGTCAGTGGAAAAATGTATTCGGCTAGTAGCCAAATACATTTTTGCATCTGACAAAACAAAGGCATAACAGCTTGTGAAAAGCATGTATTATGTAGAACAGAGAAGTCAATGGCCAAATATAAGACCATTGGCATTAAAAGGCACATACATTTTATAAAAATACATATTTTTTTTGGCCGATCTCGACTGTTTAAGCTAAGGACAGCGGCGCGGAAACATGGGGGTGCCTAACATACAAGGCCATGTCAAACCCAGATTTGATGAATATGCTTCACCTCAAAAAATCTAGATCCGTCAGAGCCACAAGGGCGGGAGACTTAAACCTCGACACGGCTATTAATAGGATGTGCTGGAGGGATAGATTCATCACCCAAAGACTCCCTATGCTGTGGAATAAAATCCCGGTATATGTGAGGCAGAGCACCTCGCTGGCCTTGTTCAAGAGAAATCTTGACCAATGGATGGGAGATCGCAGATATACCCCAGGGATTACCTCAGTGTCACTGCTCGACAGAGGCACAGCAAAATAATGGGTATAGTTCCCCATACTAAAGGGGTGGCGTAAGCCACAAAACTATGGGCTAGGCTTGTAAATGCCCTCGGGCAGATAGCCTAGTATGAACCTATGAACCTATGAACCTATGAAAATAAAAAAAAAAAAAGGAAAAACTGCCTTTTAACAGAAATCTGCATTTTGCCATTATAGTCAATGGCAGGCTTGGGAATTGTAACTATGGACCTGCACACTGGGGTATGCAAATGAAGGGACCTATTCCGAATCACAGATTTCTACCTACTGGAAGCCTGCACATGACCGTGCAGGTGAAGGAATAGGGAACCATGTAGGCAGGACAAGATGATGACTGCATTAGGGGGTGTGTCGTGCTTGGTGTAAAGTTATTGGAGCCCTTTGGCCCATGTTTGCTCTTAGCTAAGCAGAGCTAAGGAAGGGTGTGTGTCTCACATAGTTGCACACTGTTTTCCTTGCTTAAATGGGTGTGCGCACCATGCACCGGGTTTAAAAAAAAAAAAAACGGAAATAGCAGCTCAATCCACATCTGAGCACTAGGTATGTGTGGTGCACCACTGGGCTTAAACGGGAAGGCAATGGGAAGGGAAAACAGCAGTAGGAAGGCAATCAAGGAGAACTAGTATAGCTGTCAGGTGAAATGTATCAGAATCAGCCAATTGCACAGGCAGCAGCCCAGCACAGTACTATAAACTCTGCAAACCCCTTTCACTCTGGTTTTTCCCACAAACTCTACACCAACGGTGTACACAGATGGGGAAATTCTACCTGACAAAACTAACAAAATGATAGGGGCTGCTGTTGCTCTCATACATCAATATGTGCAAAAGGCTGAAGGTGGTGAGGATGTGACTGCTGATGACCATCCCACAGTGAGGAGGAGGAAAAGAGTGCACAGACCCAAGGTAACCTACCAGGGCCTACATGAGCTGGAGATAATGGAGCGCTATAGGGGGGACAGGGACATTCTACAGAAAATTGTTGAGCTGTGCTGGCCCTGCCTCACACACAGAACCAACAGAGGGGAACCCATCCCAGTGGATACCAAGGTATGTGTAGGCATACAAATACTAGCCACAGGTACCTTCCAAAGGGCAACTGGGGATATCACGGTGATTTCACAGGCTTCAGCATCCAGGGTACTCCACCAGTTCCTGGATGCCATATCAGCACAGGCCGGTGACCACATACATTTCCCCATCACCAGTGAGGGATTGACAAGCAGTATGCTTCTCTCCCACCAAATAGCAGAATACTCTGAGGTAGTGGGTGCTATAGACTGCATGCACATACACATCAAAGCACCACCTGGTCGAGTGGTGTAGGGTCTACATAAACTGCAAGGGCTTCCACTCCATCAACTGCCAGGTCATGTGCGATGCCCAGGGCATTATCTTGAATGTGTGTGCTGGCAGCCTTGGAAGCTATCATGACTCCCACATTTGGCATATGACACAGCTGTACCAGTTATTTGCCAGTGAGGACATCCCATATGGCCACCTAGTGAGGGATGCTGGCTACGCACTGGAGCTGTGGCTGATGACACCCCTCAGAAATGAATACACAGCTGAACAAGAACTCCATAATGAGGCACACTCACAAACCAGAATCATAATACAGAACGTGTTTGAGATGCTCAAGTCACAGGTTCCACTACCTGGACATATCCAGTGGACCCTTGCAGTTCTCTCTAGCTACAAGTACACAAATGTTCATAGTATGTGCCATGCTACACAATATGATCCTGCGGAAACAGCTGCAGCAGGAACAGCATGGGACAAGGCCACACAGCCCCCCACCATTGCCAAGGCCATCACAGGCACACAGTGACTCAGAGGAGGAGCTACCTGAGCCTGCCCATGTAGGCAGAAGGAGGCGTGCCCAGTATGCCCAGGCCTTGGCAAAGAGGCAACACATAGCACATACTCTGACATGGTAGAGACCCAGGGAATGACACCTCTCTCTGACTTGCACATACAGTAAAAGGGATGCCAAATATGACACTACCTGTGCTTTACCATGTATAGGGTGTGTGCTATGTGCATCTGAGATAGTCAGCCCTCCAGCACCATTCTCAGTACTGGCCAGCCACAAGGTAAGTCACTCTTCCTATCAATTACTGAATGGAGTAGTATGTTCTGATAGTTGTATTTATGGTATGGAAGTGAGCATGCAAGGGAATTGGGTGACTGAATGGGATGGCAGCAGATAGTGGACATCTATATGGGCAGCATGAAATCCATAACAAATACTGCTGTCAACAAAGTAGGCAGTACTAGACAAGGTGACAAATCCCACTGCAGTACATGTGGTGGCCCAAATGTGTGTCCATAGGACACACACATGCATGTCAGTGAGGCTCACATACCCACCACCAGCCTCAGCCAGCAGGACAGGTGTAGATGACCATAAAGAAAGGCTGTGCTGAGGCCTCCAATTGATGGCAATGGTGAACAGCCTCCCTCCAGACTTAGACAGACAGATTACAACAGGTCTGGCAGTTGTATGTTAGTTCTGAAGGGTAAGAAGTCTGAAACTGAAATGTAGGTCAATAAAACCTAAGATCTCTACATTACTGATATGCCTCCAGTCTGCATGATAGGTCAAAATACAAAATGATGTGGAAGCCAACAGAGTACCTGATATACCAGTACAGTCATAGCACAGTTTACAGTTGTCAGGTGTGCTCCCCCCCCCCCCACAATCCTATGTAGAAATGCAGTAACATGTAAGTGTGGGGAGTAGTATCAGTGGAGCACAGATTACCTGAGCTGGCCCAATCTACAGGATAGATTGTTGCATGTGTACAATATGCAGGGGTCTGGGTGTTAGGTTGTGTGTTCAATATTGGCTGGAAGTGGTCAGCATGTAGGCATGGAGGGTTGTGTCTTGGTGGCCTATGGGCAGTACTGTGGTTGTCAGGGCCATGTTCCAACAACTGCAGTGCCAAACGCAATGCTTCTCAGCAATACCCATGTCAGCAGTCATCCATATTCACTGTTCAGATGTTAATATCTGTCACCGTCTGAAAGATGGGCATGCCATGAATGTGGGCCCATACATACACACAGTACACAGGTGGAAGTACCCTAGACAGAGTGCATAAACTTTCACTGTCAGCTGCACACAACATTAGAATTGTATAGACAGGTTAGCAGCACATTAGTTGTCCGTGTAGTATGGAATAGTGATGTAGTCTGGCTATTCACTGGCAGACCACAAAAGGCACAGTTATGAAGTAATGAGAGACTGCCTATATCCCTACACAAGGCAGCATAAGGGGAATGTCCCAGGTGTATCTGTGAATCAGCTGCAAGTAGCTTCCATATCACACATGCATGCACTCAGCTCACCCCGCCATCAGCCACAGGTTTATCACAGGTCATATCCTTGCTGTTGGGAATGAGTACAGTATGACCCCACTTCTGTATGGGAATACCTAGAGAATGCAGCATGCTGAAGAGCTGTCCTATGCAGGTGTGTCTTAGCTATAAGCAGCATTCTGCGTGCATCCAGACCAATGGATCAATGTGTACAGGAACTATTGCCATTAACACCTTGCACACTTACCCTGTCACCCCAAGGGAATCCACTGGCTCACAGCCTGGGAATGTATGAGTGACAGAATGCAGTAGCCTGCTACAGATGGCTTGCATCACTACCAAATGGCCTACAGTCCTCTGTCAAAGGCTTGTGCCCCATCGTTAGTGTCAATGTATGGTATCTCATGAGATCACAACTAACAACCTAACACAGTCAGTAGAACACAAATGCAAGGCCATGTTGACAAATCCCAGTAGCATGCCCCTCATGTCTCACTGCATGAACTGTGGACCAATCCATAAATACCACTGGGATGAAGGGTCAACTATAGGAATACTTCTCAGATATGGCTCGCATAATATTAGGAAGAGGATAGAATAACAGAGTGGGGGCATGTAGATGCATGGACGTCATGGAGTGTGTGAAGTCTGAAACTCTGATGTGTGCCCATACTACCCCTACTTGCAAACCCAGTAATGGGTGGCTACAAACCTGCTCGTAAACCACAATGCGAAGAGGAACTGACCAGATATATGAGCCCTGCCTCTGGGTAACCTGGGTGAATTTGTACAGCTGAGAGGTATGGCCACAGCAGGATATGGCCATTCTGTTAAGTCGATATATGTACAAGAAGGGGATCCTCAGACACCATAGTACCAAGGTGCTGAACCATTTACACAGACCCATCAGCAAGTGTCTGTAGCTACCTCTCCAGAATGGCAGGAGTGTGTAAGAATGTGTAGGCTGTGCACCACAATACTGGACTCAGCTTCATACATCTTGTATTTCCCAGTAAATAACTGTGAGCAAATAATTATATCTGTCAGTAGCTGATGACATACATCACAGTGTAAAACAGTACATATGTCTGAATATCTCTGTTAACACCAACCATGTAACACAAGCAGCACATACAGCAATAGTTACAGTATCCCCCTATCTGTCGCCCATTGTGACTCCATATTGTCAACCTATCTACAAATCTCCTGCAGAAACAGGTTGCTAGCTGTATGTGTAGAACACCAAAACCTGGAGGGGAGTACAACCCTACCTGGAATGGATTCACACACGCAATACAGAAGGTCATACTGGGCATGCTCCTACACTTAGAAAAATGAAGCCCATGTCTGACAACACAGTGGACTATATATATCTGTCATTCGCAGACATCTGTGCACACATGCCAAACTGTACACCAGTCATGCTGCACACACACATTGAATAGGAATACTCACACATATCCAATGCCAACACACTATAATATGTCAAACATACACACACACACACAGATGTGGGGAAGACAGAGACAGACAGTGACAGAGAGAATTCCATTATGAGGCCTGTCCCACCATCTGCACATCCAATCAACCAATATCACATGATGTGTTGATGTGCTGATGTCAATCACTGTACACATTCCTTTTGGTAGCCCTCAGCCCTATAGTGTCTGTGGTGCTTGTGAAAACTGTGTAACATGATAGTACAAATCAGTATTCATTTTGCATATGTATACTCATTCCTGTGAAATGTAAAGTTGTGTGTGACTGTGTGTTTGTGTGTTTATGTGTGTGTGTGTGTGTGTGTGTGTGTGTGTGTGTGTGTGTGTGTGTGTGTGTGTGTGTGTGTTTCCAGAGGAAAGATTTATGTACCATTCATACACACTGCACTTCCCATTGCCCATGTTAGCACTCCTGCTGATGTCCGTCACCTTGAAATAACCCTTTGGCCAAGTCTTAGGCTTGTAAGCTCCGTGGTGCTCATGATAACTATGTAATACTGTAGTGTAGAATTGTAATCCCCTTATTGTTGTATGCTATTCAGTAATACTTGCTTTTTCGATATTACACCATCACAATGCAATAGTGACCAATGTTTAAGTCAGTAACTTTTCCAGTGACAGTATCACAGTATATACATGGGCAAAAAGGGTTGTCACACCTAAACAAATCATCTGTCTGGAGTGTAATTTGTGCTGCAGTTGGCAGAGGACATCCTTAGGCACAGAGGAATGATATTCCTATTGCAAATATAGAGGAAATCTTTCAAACATGCTTAGGACTCAGCTTCTGTTGAGCAGCTGAAGTGACCACCAATGAGTTACACCAACAATGGTGACATACAATGACATTAATAGTTGCACTGTCACAACTTCCAAGAATGCATGTGTATTTATAACTTGATGTCTACATTACCAATACATTAGAGGAAGATTGTGAGTTCATAAGTTTTACATGTTGTAAACAAGGTTCAATGTAATACTGTTTCCCAGTGTTTTCACATTCTCAGGATATGTGTGCATAAGTTCAAAATCCGGATAACTTATGTGGGGTTTCTTACTAATGTAGTGTGGAATATCAGTTAGGCAGGCAGGGGTTCAAATCCATGATGACGTACCTTGTATAAGGCTGATAAATATAACTACCATGTGCTGATAAAGTGCCATAGAAATCTGAAATGTAGTTAACCTGATATGTGCATCTAAGTGATTTCATGCCTTAATCAACTCATGCAATGATGGGTACAGTTAATGATGAATTTAAAATCCCCATCCCCTGTTATGTCATTTTCACAGTTCATTTTTCAGTTATTCTACTCTCCAGGATATATGTGTTTCACACCTCTTCAGAATATCTTTGGTGTAAATTACTAATAGCCTTGCATATACAATTTCACTGGGAAAAGTCAGGGGTTTGACTCAAGGTGTGGACTTTCTGTTTGCCCTGCTATTAAGTGTTTTGTTCCCCTGAGATATATTTACCAATCAATGCTTTGATGTGTGCTCATGTGGCTAGGGTTGCCACCTCTCGTGATACAGAAAACTGGCCTGAAGCCACGCTCTCTGCACTACCAGTAATTCCTTCTAGGCCAAACCCATCTTCACAAACATCCATGACAATTTTTTGACATAAATACGTATGTCATTAAGGCAGAACTTCCCTTTTAGTACATTTTTATGCACCTAAACTATGTGGGTTACTCTTTTTTGTTGCTGTTGTAGGCTATCTTGGACTCCACTGCATCACGTTAACAATATTTTTTGTAAAAAGAAAAGACAGAGTTTGCTTTTTAACAAACTCTGGCATTCTGTCCAAGCTTCTAAACAGAATACTGCAGTTTGTATAGTGTTTTGTGGACTACCAATGAATCATTCTGATTTCCAGATAGTCTGGAAGAATACCAGATAGGTGACAAGCCTACCTATGGAATGCCTTACTAATACTATATTCTTCCCCATTTTCCCATACTGTGACTCTGACAGATATCCTAGTGCCATACGTCCTATGATGAGGTCTACTGGAACCCCAGTTTACCTCCTAGTCTAAGGTCTGAATTTAAGCTGGGCTGGAATCTAAGAGTGTCCTGGGGGTGCACTGTCCATCTTCTAGCAGGGTTGTTTATATTTAACCGACCCACTTTCTACCCCCCCCCTTGCAATCATTGACAGACATCCTGGGGCAATTCCCCTCTTTGGACTACACCTCCCCTTAGGGACCATAATCAATAAACACATCCACCCATTAGAATTGACACACCAATCTCTTCTTGCATTTCCTTAGTTCCCCGAGATGCTAACTGAACACAGGTCATAGTCAGTCCTTTTCCCCTCTATACCACTGGAGTGGCCTTCCTAATATGCTACTATGGAAAATATCTATTTGAAGAAAGACAGATGTTTGAACCTTTTGCTCTCACTGCTTCTGTGGCATGCCTGCTAATACAGAGGTCCAGACCATGATATAGGATAGGTTGGATTTCATTCATGAATGATTTTTAGTTCTATCATGTGTTACATTCCCTAAACATACATTATTTAGTAATGAGTGTGTATATTATGTAGAGGACATTAGCATTATCTTAACAAAATTATCATTCTGGATTCTTCTGCCACTGTTGAGATGGCCATTTGGGGGCCATGAGCTCCTGATGGCTATGCTGACATCTTTGATTGATGTTTGTAGTTACAAATGGATGTTTGATGTGTTGTAGGGCACTTTCACCATGACTGCTTCACTGGCTCCCCGTTGCTAATGTGGTTCTATGAAACATTGTAGTATGAGAGTTCTGGGTTTGGTTCCCTTTAAGAGTATCATTTTTACTTTTATTTTGCAATCAGCCTGCACATGTGATACTACATTTCAGAAGTATGTGATATTGTGATCCCTTGCACTCTGATGTCTGCATTGTTTCACCTTGACATTATGACATGAATATACTGACATGTGGACTGAATTGCTGCACTGTTCCACCTTGGATCAACAGTCTTTAGTTTTCAATGACCTTTACTGTAATAGTATGGGTCCACAGCTAACAGTCCCTATTGTTGATAGGTATGGTGCAGGTTGTGACATCACATTAATGCATTATTTTTATCCCACATTCTCCATGTCCAGGGAATCATCAAAACAAAGGAGTGCAGGAAAAGGTGGAAGATACAAAAGATGGACCAAGCTAAGAAAGAATACTGGTTGGCTAACAAAGAGGCTAACAGATGAGTTGAAATATCAAAGAGCAATGCAAGAGAGGTATTCTACCAGCTTCTAGAAAGTGACTCAATACATGGTAGAAAAGAAACTATCAGCTTTTAAGACAAAGACAGAAACAAATAGAAGCTAGTCATAAGGACACCTTTCATAGGGAATTTCAGCACCACCAACTCACCATCCCACAGGACAACAAAGGAAGAGGAAAAGAGTGCTTGCAACAGCTTCTGAATGAAGAAGACCCCACCAAAGCTGTATTGCTGCAGAATGAAGAAGACCCCACCAAAGCTGTATTGCTGCAGACACAGCCTACAATGAAAAAAGAGGAGGAACCCATCCTAGACGAAGTAAGAAAATGAAGATATGGAAAGCAGTAGGCTCAGATGAGGTTACAGCAGACATGCTCAAGATATTGAGTAAGATAGGGGAGTAATGGCACCTGAGGGTTCTCATAACAGTATGAAGAGAAAGGCATATCACAGATGACTGGAGAATAAGCATACTAGTACCAGTGTACAAGAAAAAGAAAACATCCACAACTGTGGGCATGACAGAAGTATCAAACTGCTGTCACACTGCATGAGAGCACTGGAGAGATGATTGATAAATGAATATGAAGAGTAGTAGAAAGTAGATGGGAGATGAGCAGTTCAGATTCAGATCAGGATGCAGTGCAATTGACCTGATGTTTATAGTGAGCTACATAGTTGGGAAGAAGCTAGAGATGACTAAACAGTCCAACTGGGCATTCCTAGACTTGGAGAAAACATTAGAAAAGGTCCCAAGAAAGCTGATTTGGGCAGTCCTCTGGTGGTTCAAAGTCCCAGAATCAATGGTAGAATTAGTGCAGGCTATGTGCAAGGACCCAGTGACTCAAGTAATCAAAGAGTCCGGTCTTACAGAGGGATTCCCAGAGGGCATGGGTGTGCACCAGAGTTCAGCTCTGAGCCCACTGCTATTCATACTACTGATGGACTAAGTTATCAAATAGGTTGTAGGGGACAGATAAACAAAGTTACTGTGTATGGTTAATGTGCCATTGCAGGCAGGCTCTGCGCAAACACTTCTGCAAAGGATATGAAATTCAAAACTGATGGCATGTGGGATGAAACTGAGTGCAGATAAGACAATTATAATGGCAACAAATGGGGAAAATCAGAATAAGTTGAGAACTGAGATAGAAGGGAAATAGTGGAACAAGTTAACAGCTTCAAGTATCTAGGAGATGTGGTTGAGGAGAAGGGAAGTCTGACTGAAGCCAAAGCTAAAACTGCAGGGGCTGCAGCCAACTGGCACAGAGTATCAGGGGTAGCATGTAATACAACAATGCCAAGGAAGCTGAAAAGTAAGATATACAAGACAGAGGTGCCCAATACAACTGCTTGGTACAGAAACCTGGACAGTAAAGGCACAGCAGATGAGGAAGGTAGACATGATGGAGATGACGTGCCTGAAACAGGTGGTAGGATGCACACTGTGGAACAGGTAAAGAAATGATGACATCAGAAAAGAAATCAAAGTAGCTCCAATTGCAGAGATGGTCAAATTGAACAAATTATGATGGTTTGGAGACAAGAGCAGGAAAAGCAGAAAACAATCTGGTGAAGAAGATTTGGGACAGACAGGAAGAAAGCAAGATGAAACAAAGGTGTCCAGCAAAGAGTGGATGGATTATGTGAGAGAACACCTGTGACAGTCGGGCATGACTGTCAAAGAATGCAGGGGTGTGGCACCGAATCAAGAGAGATAGCAACAATTGATATGACACACTGACCCCATGTAGAAAATGATGATTTCACTTTTCACTTTGGATTTGAAGGTTCACCCTCTCGATGAATTCTGTTAATGACCTGAACTGCAGTGTCAGTGTCTGTGTTGCTTGTTTATCCATTTTACATATATTTATGTTATGAGTTTGCTGCTGTTGATTATATCAACATTAAACAAATGTGCATGCTTACTCACATCAACTACTGGGGTTTCCCTGGAGCAGTCTCATTATTTACATCTTATATTCAGGTGTACAATGAGTTAGCATATAATGATCTAGCTGTGAGCTGTGCAGTGGTTGTGGGGTGAGGCTCCTCAATGTGCAAACTTGCATGGCTACATAAATATCTGATTAGCAATGCTGCTCATGTCACAAAGGTAAATAGGGTTGGCTTGGCCATGCTGCAGTCGTGCTGTTAATGAATCTCCAGGCTAGTGTTTATGCTACATAGTTGGAGAGGTTCTGAAATAGTGAGGTATCATTTACGTCTGTGACATATTGCACAGTGTGATCCAATATGATATCTGCAAATGCATACAAATCATGCATAAGGTACCCTTCTGGGGAGACAGGCAATTTGTTTTTATAAATCACCAAGTTTACTACAAACAAATCAAGCAAGCATCAAAATTTTAATAGGGAAATATACAGTTTCAGCAGAATCTATTTTAGGGAAAATATTTTAAAATATTGATTTACTTTCTGTGTTCTTTAGTAATTATATTGAATGTGTCTGCAATTAATGTGTACCAACCACTGAGGAAATGTCAAAAGCAGAACATTTTTTGAGTAGGCACACTACAGGAATATTGATTTTTTTATACAAACTTATATTCTGAGCAACTTGATATATAGTTGCAGCATAGTATAGAAGAATTATGCTGTGCTGATTTGTTACAGTATATGCAAAAGTTCATTGTTAGCAATAATTCTGCAAGTAGTTACTAGTCTTACAGTCCAGGGACTATTAAGGAGACTACCCCAAATTCCCAGGTGCCCCTAACTACTGTCTGCTTAAGAGACTTGTCCAACATCACACAGTAGATAAATGAGATCTAAAGGAATCAAACCCTCTACCCCAGGGACTACAACTCAAAGCCTTAATCCTCTGTACCAATAATCATACAGTATGTGGTTAATGCTATTATTAATTCAGTTGCTTGATTCATTTCATTGTTTAACTCTACTGTTTGTGAATTTGCTGCTTTTCACACTTTTGCTACAAATAAGCCTGAAGGAAAAAGGTATACAAGAAATAATTTACGGAACATGACTGCTAACACTTGGCCATAGACCACTAAATCTAGATGCTTGTGATTTATATGCTTTTCTTTTTAAAAAAGAATAATACCTATCCCACCTGGACAGCTCAGCCACTTGCCCCTCTGTCCTCTTGCACAGTGTGCACGCTGCTCAAATGGTCTTATTTGCAAGACCTTCTGTCAGGAACTCACCTAAACTGCTGCCCGGCACCGAAGATCTAATTGCTGTTCCTAAACCAAAACAATTACAACTGGAATTCTCCCAGCACAAGTGCATGTAAGCTCCAATGATCTATGTAAATGTATAGCATATAGCCTAGGTCACCTATGTTATAGCACTCCCCGTCAGCATGCACACTCACCACCCTATTTATTCATCTTGTATTTACTTCCCTTTGCTACTCTGACTGGACTGCATATTCTTCTCCAGCTGGTGGCAGCAGAGATCCATCTACTGCGCTCCAATAGCCAACCATCCCAACCAGTACAAACCTTTCTGCTCTACACCTTCTGCCCTATCCAAAGGGAACCAGACAGCTCCTCTCCCTATACTAACAGTCCAAAGCTAAAGCAATTAGGCAGTTCCTTTAAGCCACTGCTCAATCACTTTAACGGACTGCAGGCTACCCATTCCAGCCAAAGTAATCACTCTCTCAAACAACAGATACAACTGCTACCGTGTTACAGACTACTTACTGATAGTTTTTCGCTCACCTCTCTAAGTTAGAGCACATCCCCCTCCACCCTCGTGCCTTCCCTTCACCCTGCCACACTCACCTTACCTCCTATCACCACTCCAGCTTATCTGCCCCCACCCCTATGCCTTTACATAGGCCAACCAGTCTTCGCTGTGACATTTTTTAAAAAAGAATAATACCTATCCCACCCAGACAGGTCAGCCGCAAGCCCTTCTGGCCCCTCACACAGTGTGCATGCCGGTACAACGCTATTGTTACTGGTATTGTTACCACTGTACTGTTGTTTTACTTATACATATTCTCACTGTATCTAGTATTTTGAGCTGTATTTTTGGTACATTGCTACTACTTGCTGATACATTTTCTGCCATGCATTTAAATTACACATGCCTGCAAGGTGCTGTTATTGTATTTCAGTACTTTTGTTGCCCAGTAATCAAATATTCAATAGCTGTCACTAAATACTGTTTAGAGCACCAAGACCAACTATGTTCAAGTTGATTTAATAATGCCCATATCCAAATTATGCTATTCGCTGTCCATGGCTGTGCACTGATGATGCGCTAATATTAACTCAGTTATCTGCTTTAAATCAGCCCTTAACTGCTACTGCTGGCCATAACTGAGTAGTTTGGGCACCAAGCACACACACGTCAATAAAGCTTTGTAATTGTTAATTAACCCACGGTCAGCACACCATAGATCCAAATGCAGCCACCAGCTACAACTATCCTCCTATCCAGCGTTAGTTGTGCAAACACTTTACTTTTATCCTTTGAGACCCCTATTCAGCTCCACACTTGTAGCGACCTGTACTGGGGCAATATAAGCTGAGCATCAGTTTGCTGGGCAGGTCTACCTGAATTCCTGACTGCAGATTTGTATATTGATGTTTTAACTGAAAAAAAAGAAAAAAAGGAAAACAAATGTGTACTTGACAAAACTCTGCAAAAGTTTTCCTTAAATGCAATATCATTAATTATTAACTTGTACATGTGTAGATCACTGTGTTGAGTACTGGTGATTGTACTCCCACATCTTATGGATGTGATATATTCTTGCTTTGCATTTTGTAAATGGTTTAGCTACATGTCTTAACTCTAACTATGATAAAATGTGTTCTACTGCTACCAGAGACATAGCACAGTACATATGTCCCTCATGCACAGTGTATTGCCCTGCTAACCTTCACTGCTGTATTTCCTCTCCTGACCTACATTGCTCATAGTACATAATGTTTTGGCTACATCCCCACTTGCACTCACCCTCTGATCCACCACCACCTCTATTCACTCACCACACTCACCCCCCCACACACACACCACTCTCCCATCCCTACTAATCACTTTCCAACTATTCTCTGCTTTGACCTATAGAATCTCACCCCAAAAGTAGATCGTAATTAACTTTCTTCTCTGCTTCTATTCCAGCTCACACAGTCTTATTTGCAAGCCACTCTGTCAGGAACTCACATAAACTGCTGCCCAGGACCAAAAATCTAATTGCTGTTCCTAAACTAAAACAATTACAACTGTAATTCTCCCAGCACAAGTCCATGTAAGCTCCAATAATCTCTGTAAATGTATAGCATATAGCCTAAGTCACCTATGTTATAGTGCTTCCCGTCAGTGTGCACACTCGCAGAGAACCCTATTTATTCATTTTGTATTTACTTCCCTTTGCTACTCTGCCTGTACAACCTGCTTTTCTCCAGTAGGTGGACACAGAGATCCATTAACTCCCCTTCAATAGCCAGCCATCCCAACCAGTACAAACCTTTCTGCTCTACACTTACTGTCCTATCCAAAGGGAACCAGACAGTTCCTCTCCCTACACTAACAGTCCAAAGGTAGAGCAATTAGGCAGTTGCTTTAAATCACTTTAACAGACTGCAGGCTACTCATTCCAGCCAAAGTAATCACTCTCTCAAACAGCAGATACAACTGCTACCTTAAGTGTTACAAACTACTTACTGATAGTTTTTCGCTCACCTCTCTGAGGTAGAGCACATCCCCCTCCACCCTCCCCTACCCTGCCCCCAAATTCCACCCCCCACTACCTATACATTTATCTATTCCCAACTCCTCCCACAGTCACCGATCTCCCTATAAACACTAGACTCCACCGTCAACATACACTTCCACTCTTAATATCCCCACCCTCTCCTAACAATGACCCTATTCCATCACATCTGCTACTCCTAACATCCCTATTAACCTCTCTCACTTGTATTACTTTTCTTACACAACTACCTAACTCCTACCATACCTCACCCTCACATCTCACTAGCACATACCAACTCACTTTCACACCACCCTTCACTGCCATAGCTCAAAAACTCTACTCTTCTAACACAACCCTACTATTCAAACCCAAAATTCTACCTATCCCATCCTCTAACCACACACACCTCTCACCAAAAAACCCACCACCACTCATCACTCAAACTCTCCTTCCATGCTAACCTACCTTACACTCATCCTCCGCCAAATCTCCCTTTCAATCTCTGGAGACATTCACCCCAACCCAGATCCCACTTCCAGAACACAACCCAATAACTCCCATCCCACACAAACCCAAATGCCCAAAGCCATACACCTCACTACATTTAACACCCAAAGCCTTCGAAATAAAATCCCTATCCTCCATGCCTGGCTTTCCCACAACCACCCTGACATAACTGCCATCTCAGAGACCTGGCTTAAACCCTCTAAAAAAGACAACAAAATTATTCCGCCAGGCTACCAAATGATTCACAATGACAGACTATGTAAGAAAGGAGGAGGGGTTGCTATTATCTACCCTCCTCCCATACCATTACCCCATACACCAATCATATCCCCACCTTTGCCAATACTGGAATAACAATAGGTCTACTAAAAATCAACAATTACAAGTCCATATGCATAGAAGCCATTTATATTCCCCCAGGCAATAATATCCAAACACTAGAAGATATCCTCTCCTGGTTTTCCACTACCATCAAAAATTAAACCTATATCCTCGGTGATATGAACATTAACTGGGCTTCTATTTATTCTCAAGCCCCATCTCACACAATCAACCTGTTCAACTTCTCCCAACTAATAAACTTTCCAACCAGACCAAACAAAAATGGAGCCTCTGGCACCATCATTAACTGGATATTAACATCCCATCCCAACCTCATCTTAGACACTGGAATCCTTTCAGACCCTCTCATTGACCACCTGCCAGTTTTCGCCGACCACCTCCCATCTCCTCTTTAAAAACAATACCACTACATTCAAACCCACAACCTCTCCTCTTTCAACCCTCAAACCTTCTCCAAATGCCTAAAGCATACAGACTGGACCCCTCTAAGAACTCTACCCCATTGACAATCCCATAACCTACTTCAATAAGTCTTTCCTAAAACTACTAAACCACCACACTCCTCTCAGAACCAAATGTGTCAGGTCCAATCCCTCCCCCTGGCTCTCAAAAGAAACCAAAAATACAATGCAACAAAGAGACAAAAAACGGAAGCAATACCAGAGCAACCAAACTCCTAACCCCTTGCTAGAATTCAAACAACTCCAAAACTCCATAAAAAAATGAATAACTAAGAATCGCAAAGCATACTACTTCAAACGCCAATCCAAGCACTCAACAAATCCTAAACATTTTGGGACACCATCTCATCCTGTCTCCACCCAGGAAACAAAGATAACCCCTGTCCCAACCCCAACCTTACTGACCTTGAAACAGCCATCCAATTCAACTCCTTCTTCTTGGACTGTACTGCCAAACTGTCCTCGTCTTTCCCTCACCCCCCTCCAATCCCAACCCCACCTGCCCCCCGCATCCCCCAGATCACATAACTCCTTCCACCTCTTTCAGCCTAAAACCCATTCCACAAATACAATAAAAAGACTATTCCTCAAACTTAAACCTTGCCGCAATGCACCTGATAACTTTCCATCAACCTTCCTCAAACTATCTGCAGACAGCATAGCTCTTCCCATTTCTATCTTAATAAACAAATCCATCCAAGAATCTTATGTCCCATCAATCTGGCACCATGCTTACATCATACCTCTCCATAAGGAAGACAAAAACACAGACACCACCAGTTTCAGGCATATTGCCATCCTTTCCCCTCTTTCTCAAATACTTGAAAAAGCTATCCATTCACAACTGATGCCATATCTAACACAAAGCAATCTCCTCATCCCTACTTGACATAGCTTCCACCCTGGTCACAGTACCATGACTGCCCTCCTTTCCTTTCTCGAAACTATTAACCAAGCATGTGACTCTGGCAAGCTCGTATCCACCCTGTTCTTAGATCTATCAAAAGCTTTTGACACCATCTCCCAACCGCTACTCCTATCTCAACTCTCCTCTCTTCACCAATCTTCCTCTGCCATAGCCTGGTTATCTACCTATCTCTCTGACCATCACCAAGCTGTACAATGGAAATCCTCAACATCTCCCTTCCTAACTACCCCCACAGGTGTGCCACAAGGTTCTGTTCTAGGTCCTCTACTTTTTAATATATTTATCAAGAACTTCCACCATATCACCCCTGAGTCCTCAGTAATCCAGTATGCAGATGACTCAACAATCATTTGCTCAGCTTTCTCCCCCTCTGACCTACTCTTTAAAACCCAATCAGCCTTCTCTAAAACAGAAACCTGGATGCAAAGCAATCACTTAGCCCTAAACACTAATAAAAGTTAACTGATGATCTTTACTCTTTCTAGAAACTCCACTATCAGTAAGAAGTCATTCTTCATACTCAGCCAACATAACATCCACCTTGAAATTGTGTCCAATGCCAAACTACTCGGCATCACCATTGATGAAAATCTAAAATTTGACACCCGTATCTAATCCACCATAAAAAAAATCCACCAAAAACTAGGACTCCTGTACAAACAGGTCTACTATAAAACATTGAAATCTCAAAACATTGTAATTCATAACATTGAGACCATAACATCGAAAATTCAAAACACTGAAAACCCAAAACAATGAAACTTCAGAACATTGAAACTTAGTTTCATAACACTGAAAACTACATCACACATGTAAATAAGTTCCCCTCCACCTATAACAACACCTAACTAACAAACACACTTTCTACTACATTTCTGCAGGGGGGCAAGCCCCCCTGCACCCCCGACATCCCCAGTAAATTAAATATACCAACTGCAAGATTGCACTATGTATGGTGATAGTGATACACTGAGGTTAGAAAATTAACTTTTTTTCACTGTAGTGTGATCTTTGAGTTGGTATATTTAATTTAAGGGGTGAGTGGGGGGCAGAGCCTCCCACATGGGTGGTGCAGGGGGGCTTGCCCCCTGTAGAAACATAGTAGAAAGTATGTTTGTTAGTTAGGTGTTGTTATAGGTGAAGGGGATTTTATTTACATGTGCGTTGTAGTTTTCAATGTTATGAAGCATGCTTTCAATGTTCTGAGTTTTCATTGTTTTGGGTTTTCAGTGTTTTGGGATTTCTATGTTTTGGTCTCGATGTTTTGAATTTCAAAGTTATGAAATTTCAATGTTTCAAAGTAGACCCATACAGGCACAACCGCTACCTCAGCCCCTCCACCAGACAGACCTTAGCCTCCTTCTACCTTCTCCCCTCTCTTATATACGGAGCTCCTCTGTTAAGCAATCTCCAGGTCGGCCTACAATCCAAACTCAAATCCTGCTATCATAAAATAAGCAAATTCACAACAAATTCTAAAAACTCAACCCACCATTGCCACTCTCTCCATACCCTGCAATGGTTTGAACTACCCAATTACTTGAAATTCCTTCAGCTTACCACTGCCCACAAGCTCATCTTCAAATCTTCCAACTGCCCCTGTCCCGCTACTGCCTTAATCCGTTACATACCCAACCGCTCACTCAGATCAGAAAACCAAAACCTCCTACAACTCTACAAACCCTCCAGACCCCCTGGCCAACTCCTGTTAACTTGCTCCATAGCCAGACTCTGGAACTCCCCCCCCCTTCGCAATGTTTCTAACCATACCAACTTCAAATCTCTCTTGTTTTCCCACTTATCTTCAAAATGGGCATGCCCATGTCACGCTCCAACATAGCTCCCCCTCTATACTTTATCTTCCCCCTTTCCCACTTTTATTCTCATTCACATTCCATCCCTAGTTCTCACATCATAACTATTCCTACTAACATACCCCACTATACAGTCTCTGACCATCTACTGCTGCACCTTGGATAACCTCATTAGATTTCTCTTGTTTCAAATGAAACAAATTCTGTATATACTAAATTTCACAACACCATTCCACTACCTGTACATCCTCTCATGATTGTATTTTACCCCATCTGTATTGTGCTGGATTCTCAGCCTGTCCATAATATTGTACTGCTTTATGTATTAATAGGCTGAATTATGCTGTATTATGTATGTATGTATGTACAATGATGTATTCTTAGCCTGACGAGCATGTTTATAGTAAGTTGTGTATGTCTGTAATGTCTGTAATGTATCTTTGGAGCTTTTCTCCCCGGGCCTCCACTGAAAATGGGCTATTCTTGGCCCAGTGGACTTCCCCGGTCATCAAACTGAAATAAACAAAGAAAGAAATAAAGAAATAAATTGTGTCTTGCTATAATCACTATCCTAATGTAATAGTGTCATCTAGTTATGCATAGTTGCTTACACAGTATTATGAAAGTTTTTACCCTTCTCTAGCAACTCAGCTGCAGTGAATTTAGTATAGAAAGTCTTTTCAATGGAGTGGGAATGACTCTGGCTTAATGATGTTGGCAATGGCCTTTATCATGGTGTAAATTTGTTTAAAATGTGTTTGCCGATGAAAGATTTACTGTGGAAAATTGAAGGTCTATGTAATATACCATACAGGTAAACATTTATGTTTTATTTAGCTTATGGTTGCTTGAGGTAGGATGAGGCTTTTGTAGGTGTAGCCTTCAGAGCCTCTGACTCACTGATAGATATTAAACACTCATAGTGATGCAAACTAAAACCACTGTTGCAAGATAACTACTGAGTAGTGCTATAGGACAAATTGTTTACATAAAACTGTAAACACATTCAAGGCTTATGTGAGGATACATGAAGGCTACCAGCCTATTTAGATAGAATTGTGTAGACAATTCAATGTCATTGGAAATATGAATATAATCCACAGGCTTGTTCTCTTAAAATGTAAGAAAACTGTGTTAAATGTTGAACTTCAGAAATGTATCCACAGTGCATTCTGCTGGAAGAAAGCTGAAAAGTCAAGCATTGTATGACTGTTTGATCTCAAGGCTCAGACACATAATGTCTGGACTGAGGAATTCCTTCTCTTGTTTTGAGACCAGAGTTAATTGCTAGATTTTACATATATAATGTATTTTATTGCTCTGGCTTCCTGCAGGTGCAAGATTACAAAGATATGTTAAACTCAGAGTTTCTGTTAACTTGGGAACCAGAGAAGTATGATGTAATCTAAAATGAGTCAGCAGTGATGTATTACCAATTTAAGTGATCTCAGAGAGGAATAGAGAGCATTTTGCATTTGTCTTCAGAACTGACCACTCACCAGCACTTGCTTTGCTCTGTCTGTATGTAAGTAGGATCTTAGACTTTAGTGTTTCTCTTAAGAAATAGATATAAAATAGTAAGTTTAGACTAGCTGTTTTCTATATTTATGTCAGACTATTCTATAGTATTATTTTAAGCATTTTCCTGTGAGTTCTGAACTCTTGACTAGCACTGTGTTGAATTGAGAAGATTTGTCTTGTGTTTTTATTATTTATTAAATATTTGTATACCTTTCAACTGTGGCTGTTTTGTGTAGAGATAATTTAAGCTCTAGAGTACTTGTATGTATTTGGTGATACTGTACAAAGCCACTTCAATAAGCCTTGCTGTTCATTCACTTACTATTTGGATAAAAATATTGCACAGTAATAATTGGTCACCCTTTGGTATGGGCCTTATTAGTAGCTGATATTAGTGGTTGGTGACAGCTGGTACTACCTTATAGACTGGCAGAAAGGGGCATAGCTGGAGAACCTGTGCCAGCCTTCCCCAGGAGTGTCTGTTTGTTTGTATATAACTCATATCTTAAAGTGTGTGTGTGTGTGTGTGTGTGTGTGTGTGTGTGTGTGTGTGTGTGTGTGTGTGTGTGTGTGTGTGTGTGTCAGCTACTTGGGCAGAGCCACAAAGCACTGGTTGGACAGAGATGCTGCTGGAGGTTTTAGCTTGACCACTAGGCTGAGTTCTATACCCTATAGCTGTGCCACTGGGGAGTCTTATTGGGGATCTGGAGAGAAAGGAAGAAACCAACCCCAAACTAACTGTGATCTCTGTGTGCTCTTAAGGGAAATTGTACTTTACTGCATGTGTATTTGTTATTCTTCCTAATGTGGACGCCCCTCACTGGTGTTAGTGGTGAGGATTGAGGCTCCTTGATTACTGGGCCAGTGCACGGGTGTCATACCCTACACTGCCCTGATGTAGCCCCACCTCATTTTGGTAGCCCAACACATTAATTTACTACATGCAACCACCTTTGCTTTGCAGGCATCAGCCACACCTGCAGTTCCTGTGACTGTAGCACATGCCTTTATGCATATTCTGTTATTCCTGAACTGCCATTTCTACCTATAGATATGACATTGCTACAAAAGTATGTAAGTATACAGTATGGAAAAACTAATGGAAGAAGAAGCTATGAAATCCTAGAAGTGTTTCTTTATCTACTGTTCTGTAGTGTTTGTGTCTGTAAAAAAACAAATAAGCATCTGATTAGAGCTACAATTGGAGATTTTTTATCTTAAACAAATTGCCTGCAATGGAATAGAGTATTAAATGTTGTGTCTTTCGGCTTTTCCCGGTTAGGGGTCACCACAGTGGAACTCCGGTCCGCTAATGATTGGCAGTAGATTTTTACGTGCCGAGTTGCTGGCCCTGACGCACAACCTTCAACGAAGATACACCCATTCACGTATGTCTCCACACAGAAGATGCTCTAGCTGAGAATCGAACAGGACAGCGTCTTACTGTGAGGCGACAACGCTACCGCAGCACCACCACCGCAGTTGGAATAGAGTATTAAATAGTAGCTTTTATTCAAGGGGCACAATATGAAGTTAATAGCTTATGTAACAGGTAAAAAACAGATTTCCTATATGGTATGCTATAATGCGTCCCCTTTTGTTTCGGGCTTTCCAACTCCTCTTTCTTTTTCCTCCTTTTCCTCTAGGATTCCATATGGTTATTAATTAAAACCATTTTATCAGAACACAGAAATATGAGTATGGAACATTGCATATTTCTTTACTTAAAAGAGATGTCACAAAGTTAAATGTTGCATATGTTTTATATTCTACAATACTTTTCCCTTCAAAATGTATTCATGTCAAAACTATATTACATTAATATTACTACAATATCTCTATATATAAGAACATTGCAGTCTTGGGGCTGCCAATGCTTCTAGCCAAATGTGTTGATAATAGCATTTGTCCAAGAATCCAATAATACCTAACAAGGTTACTTAATCATGTGTCCCAAAGGGAAAAAGTCAATGATACAATCTGTGCTGTAGCATAATTATAACAATTACTAAAATACTTAAAATCCGTGGGCAAGACAGTCATTATTAATCTTGTTCTGTCTTTTAAAGGGAATCAGTGATACATTAACAAGGCAGTTTAACATTTCCTGAACAGGGCAGTTTAACAAAAATATAAATCAGAACTGGATATCACAAGAAGGGCTACAATTAAAGAAGCAAACCAGGGGAAGCCTGTGAGAGATCTTAAGGAGATGAATATAGTAAAAGAAGCTAGCCTTTAATTTAATGGCATCTGACAGGTTAAAGATTGTAAATGAAACTGATATATCTCTATATCTATATCTAATCTATATGTATATCTATGTCTATCTATATCTATATCTATCTATCTATATATATATATATATATATATATATATATAATAGACACTCAGACAATAAGGTGTAAGCATATTTTGCAGTTTTACCTTCTAATATAATTTTTTCAACAATTCCAAACAAGTAGGCATGATAAAGTTGACCTAATCACCCAATAAAGGCATGACTGTTACCTTTATACAGAAAGAAAAGACATTCATTGGGAACAATGCCTCAACGATGTTTAAATTACAACTGGAGAATTTATTTAAACAATATTCCTTGAAAGCCATATTATTCTTTACACACACACACACACACACACACACACACACACACACACACACACACATACAAATCATATACATCAGTAACATACAGGGCTTGTACTGCAGATTTTTTTTAAAAAGACAGTGATAAACAGTTTTACATGTTCACAAGTTCATAGCTGAGAACTAGGCTAACTGTCCTGAAGGGCCATTTTAAGCTCTGCCAATAACCTGAGGTTAAAAACAAAGGGTTTATATTATAAAATTGAAAACTAAAAACGTCGACTCACCTTTAGTCGACACGGAAATCTCGAACCTGCAGTTCATCCAATGGCCAAATCACCGATTTCTTTCCAAGAGAAAGAAATCGGTAGGTCAACAACGAACACCATAAAAAAAAAAAAAAAACACTTTTACTGTTCTTCTGAAATTTAAATGTCTGCCATTATTTTCTGAATTCATCAACAACATAAAAGCAGTTATTTTATCTTGCTTCTGCGGGACCTGTAGTTTCTTCAAATGCAGTGCAATGATTTAATACAAAGGCTGTGCAAAAAGTAGATATTTAATTATAACAGACTGGCAGACTGGAAGCAAAATAATTAAACTGCATACTATACTTATAGGAGGAGGCTTTGCCAATATAGTTACAGCATAACCTAGAATGGACTGCAGTGAAACTGAAGTATGTTACTACCAGGACAAAATGATCTAAGCTACATAGAAAAGACAAGGAAAACAGGAAAAGAGGCATCAGACTGTGTGTGTGTGTGTGTGTGTGTGTGTGTGTGTGTGTGTGTGTGTGTGTGTGTGTGTGTGTGTGTGTGTGTGTGTACACTTATACACTTATACATGAGTATTTTATTCTCACACAGTCATGACAGCTCCATTAAAGTAAGATGCTAGCTGGATACATCAGTGCTTCTATAATGTTTTTGCTTTTTAAGTGACATGATAAATGGTCAAACTTCTTTTCTCAGGAAATTGAATTTAGCAAGCACAGTGCATTGCAGCCGTGAGCTGCATCTTCCCCTTGACTGAACACTATAACAGGGTTAAGCTTGCATCCTATCAGCCTGTGTCACAGTTCAGTATTTTCCAACAGGTAGTGTTCAAAGAATGGTGAAAATGTAGTATGAAGCTCAAAGGCCTGTTGCAACATCCTACTCCTAATAACAAGTCTGCACTGCACAGAACACTATTACACTAGCTTACCCTACTAGTCATTTTTTTCTTAGAAGAACAGTATCCAAAGAGAAAACAATGGGTGGTATTCATAGTCATTACATGTAAATACAGTACGTATGTGCTTGAGCTATGAACAAGCAAAGCTTATGAGCAATTCGGTGATAATAGCTGCATCGAAGCAATGCCATTGGAACTAGAGAGAAAAAATGTATCCAAAGTAGGGAATAATGAGATGTAAATGAGGAACGTATGAAAAATCTCTGACTATCTTATGCAGATAAGGTGCTTTTCCTACCTTTATGGGATTTATAGTTGCTTTTTGATGCACAAGTGTACTAGACAGTGGGTGATAAAAGTGATTATGTACTTTTTCTATCAACTTTGCAATCCATGAAGATGCTTCCTTTGCTGCTGGTCTAGCAATATGCTGCTGTGAGTTACTCATGGTGGTTGTGCCAAAAGTCACTGACTGGAGCAGAGGCTTAAGAGAAGAAGATATTGGTAAAGGATCACTCACCTCAGCTTTGTTGAGTAGGATTAATTGAAGAGGTTTAGATATGACAGGCACCTAGAATGAGTTTTGGTGAGTTTGTATGGCCTATAAAGGGAGGAATTGATGGCCTTCATTTCTGTGTGGATATAAGGTATATATAGCCATCATTATACTTGCTATGGGGACCTTTCAGAGACAAACTAAGAATAATTGCATATCTGTCATTCTATCTTGAGAAAACTGCAGCAGTTTCTCAGCATACAGTTGGCAGGTGTGGATGAGCGTATCTCTTCCTTAGTGTCACCTCAAATGTGAGCCAGTACCCTGAGTGCCTTCTAAGGAATGGTATGTTTTCCTGAGGTGCTTGGTGGGATAGATTGCACCCATGTTGCTATAACTGCCCTATCTGAAACACAAAGAGGAGCAGCAATGTAAAAGAAAGGGCTACCATTCTATCAGCTGCCAGATAGTGTGTGATGAATGAGGATGCATCACCAAAGTGGTGTGGCCCAATATCCTATAAGTGGCCATAATTCTTGTATTTGGTACACAAACTTGATGTACCACCTCTTTCTGCATGGTAGGCCTCCTCATGGTCAACTAATTGATAATTGCAAACTATTCCAATGGTTGGCGACCATTTTTATCACTGTATCTATAGAGTGGCAGAGATAGTATTGACTAATTGTCCACTGTTTTGCAATATGTCCCCAACTATTTTGTTTTCAAGGTGATGTAGGCTATCCACTCAATCCGTGGATAATGCCATTGGTTGATAACCTCCAGGGAGCTGCTGAGGACAGTTTAACACCACCCTCCCAGACAGGTATATTGAGTGAGTGCTTAATCTGCTCAAAGCCCATTTACATTGCTTAGATGAGTTTGGGAGTGGCTTCAGCATGAGCCTGTTACTGCATGCAGGATATTTACCACCTACTGCATTCTGCAAAACATGATCATGCATTGGTCTGGTGCATAACTGCCACAGCCAGCCACTGACAGTAGCAGTTCAGCTCCGTCCCACTACATAATGCAGAGAAATTACAAAGGTAATACTGAATGCATCCAGTGTTACTTTTGGGCTACATTGAGTGGTTCATGGCCATCTTACAGTGTACATCAGTCACTTTATATCAAAAGCAAAAGTTTGCTTTCAGAAGGTAATAGTCATCAGCATTTCAATGGTAATGAGCAGTCAGTGGCTTATGTGCCATTTATACTGGCAGACTTTAAGTGAAGTGTAAAAGAGCAGGTGCTATGAAAAATGTTTAGGGCTACATTGTGAGTGTTTCATTGCAGTTACTTTCTGAATTTATATTTGTCTGCTGAAAGAAATTTAGATGGTTTTTAATAATAAAATATGTCATTTCTGCGGTTTTCTCTTTTTTTCTGTTCTTCTCCTTCTTCTTCTTCTTAGCTGTGGTTGTATGTTTCCCTTTTCTCAGTATAAGAAATGCCACATTTGCTCTGCCTGCAAAAATTGATTTCTAGATGAGGTACATTCTGTGCTACTGATGGTCAAAATGTAACTTAGATTTGGAAGGCGTCATACACAATTTCCTTAAAGTGAAGGCAATGGTCCAAAAATCATGAGCAAGTGGTGATGACTTTGATGCAAGTGAGGATTCTGCAGGATTCACCTAACATGGTGTTGACATCAGTACATTCAAATATCTACAACAGCAACAGTCAGGTAATGTAGGAGATTAGTGTTTGGCCGGCTTTCCTAATGTCCGGCTAGGAGTACTTAACATGGTACCTGAAAACAGCATTCACATCTAGGAACAAAATCCAAGCTATCAGCCAATTTGCCCTTCCTGTCCTAATTTACAGTTTTGAAGTGATTGACTGGCCCCAAAACATGCTGGATAGATTAGATAGGAAAACAAGAAGGATGCTTCATGCTCACCAAATGATTTATAAAAATCAGTGCATACCAAGATTGCATATTCCCCATTCCGAAGGATGGATTGACCTCCTTGAAATTGATTACATGTATAGATCTGCAATCGTAGGACTCACAAAACCTCACAAAACACAAATGTATTTGAAACATGAGGAGAATAAATCTAAGATGATTTTTCTCCTTAATCTAGCAGAAGTATATCGACATAAAGCAGGAATGGAAATCAAACCAGAAGTAGATAACAAATCAGGCAGCAACTGAATGTGCTAAAAACAAAAGAAAGAATATAAGGTGAAGGACCAAACGAGAAGGCAAGAAATGTGGAAAATGCGTAAATATAGTTCCAAGTATAGAAAACTTCTGGAAGAACCTCATGTTGATCAGGAATGATTGCAGGAATGGATAAGGAGATGCAAATTCAAACCAAGAGATGAAAGGTTAATATTGGTGGCCCATGATAGTGGGCTGCATACCCATTGGTTTACAAAGTCCATTGAATATGTGGGAGAAACAGACAAATGTAGGATTTGTAAAACCAAATTGAAAACAGTCGCATACCTCGTTGCCAGTTGTGACATACTAATGGCAGAGAGACTGTATACTGAAAGGCATAATAATGTGACAAGATTGTTGCACGGGGGATTGTCCAAACATTATGGTATCGAAGTGGCTGAAAAACACTGGAAACATGATCCACAACGCATCATAGAAAATGATGGTTTACTTCACATGGGATCATTCATTACCAACAGTTCAAAAGATAGATGCTAGAAAACCAGATATAGTGTTCCATGAAAAAAAGACAAAAGTAGCATTGCTCATTAAAATTGCCACACCCAGTGACTGCAGTGTCTTGTGTGAGAGACACAAAGTCATAAAATATCAGGACTCGCAGGTAGAAATGAGAGCAATGTGGAAGAAAGATACCCAGACCATCACAATAGTAGTAGGAGCAATAGGTCTTATAAAAGAGAATATATAACCATATTTAGATTAGTTACCAATACATGTAACTCCATATGAATTGCAGAATTGCATTACTGGGCACATTGCAGGTGCTGCAAAGAGTACTTCTGGCTGACATCAAAGATTGAAACAATACTAATGTCATGAACTTTAATTGTATTTTGACTTAGGAATGGCGTCCATTGCCGTCACAGTATTAGAAACCCAAAAGATTTGGAGAAATTGAAATAGGGAATAATACAGGCTCACACACTCACTTATCTGGCTAGATCATACACACTGTTTAAATACCTAACAGAAAGGCTCCATAATCTTAAGAAACATGTGCTGTGGCACTTGGATAGCTTGCCACTTCCACTAGTCTCTCAGAATGATTTTCCAGTTGTGTAATGCTTCTTTACTGTGTGGTTAGTTGCCATCTGTTCAAAGCATGGTGTCCACTTATTACTGAATATTTTATTTATGTTTTCTTGGTTCACTGTCTTATATCACATTTGTTGTTGAAAATGATATTTATCTCTGAGTTGCTGTAATGATGTTTTTTGTTTTGTATAGGTTCCCTCCTTAAACAATAGCAAATATATGCATTATAGTGTTTATTAGCTTTGGTTTAGCATCTATTCATTTCTACAACATTGAATAAATCCTGTACTACAGGGAATGAGATAATTGTGAGATTATTCTGCACCACTCATCTACTGAATGGAACAAAAGCCTGTACCCTATAAATTTGTAAATTGCTTGTACATTGATTTACTACTATATGGGATAAGAGCCTGTACAGAATACATTTTTTCAGAGTTGTAGCTATGCCATAGAGACCGTGGTAGCCACCTGGGGTGCAAGGTGTTAGGGGATATGATTGTCAGATACAGATCAGTCAGCAGTGTAATACCAGCATTCAGAAACGAATGCCAATACTGGAATTGCAATAATAACTGATATGTTTGAACACTTACTATGGTATAAGCTGTAGCAAGCTGCTTACTACAAATATAGCAAAAGGTTTCCTACAGTTTTCAACAGTTTTCAGAGGAAGCTTTTCTGTGGTCCTCAGGTATGAGATGACCTTTTCTTCTTTTTTCTTTTTTAGATCCTCAACTTAACATTGAGGGGGCACCAGATTGGGAAGTTGCACAGGCTTTTTAGATTCTCCTCTCCTTTTTTTCCATGTCCAAAGAACAAAGTATAGCATCCATATCAGAAGCCTGCTATTGTGTGTTCCTTCACCATAACTATACCTCTCAACTGTCCAGATTTTCACAGAATGTCCAGATTTTTGCCTTATATTTTTGGTTTGTTCCTCATAAAATTTGTGGGTTTTTTTCTGGATTTTTGTGGCAAATCAGTGAAGAATGAATTCACTAAATAATGAAAGGCATTTGAGTTTCAGATATCATATCCTTCATAAAATGCATGGTAACACAAGACCTTTTATTCTAACAACTTTATAAGTTTATAAGAGCAATATTTAAAATTAGTCCTTTTTTGGGGGCTTTATCCCCCCCATTATTTTTGGCTTTGTTCAATTTTTTTGTACTAAGAAGTTGAGTGCTATGACCCTAACAACTCACTGTTATGCCTTAATGAGTCATTGCTAGCTGGTGTATTTAGGAGGCTGTCACTTTTTTCCTCAATAGACTAGATCTCACTCTTGCTGTAGATTCTTCCTGTTACATTTGCTGTTGGGAAGATCTTAGGGATATTTTCTCCTTACTTCTCCTCCTTATAACAGCCATATGTTATGTTAGTACTTACCTAGTAACAATATTTGATTTAAATGCAGAGCTGCATTCCCCCTAGGTAGTTTTCTACTTTGCAGTACCCTTCCTTATCATAATTTACCACATAACAACGTTTATTGATATTATTTTATCAAGGAACCTCTTACCTTTCCATAATCATGGAGTCTGGGTGTTCACTTTACTGTGCATGTGGAGATTGAGTGCCCCCATTAGAACATATGCTGTGGCCTGCTACTTTTTCCTACCTCCACCATTCCCAGTTTCCACTCCCAGGTTGCTAACCTTACACCTGTATATCATCTCCACCAAACCAACTAAACAACACAAATTATAAGAAACAAACCAACCCAGACAAACATACTGCAAGGTTTAGTTTGTGTTGTACTCCATTCAAATAAAACTAGCTAACTATTTAAACATATTTCTATATACAGGCATTGTGATGATGATTCATAATAGACTGAGATAGACAAAATATAACTTATCCACCATAGATGAAGTTGGTCTTAACTAGTTAATTATAGACATCTCCTTTCCAAAGGAGTCACAAATAATAATATCTGCAGTTGACATTACTCTGCCTATCTTTGTATATAAAAAATTCTTTCAGATCACACCTACCAAAAGAAAACTATATTATTTTTAGGAATCAACACCAGTTTCCTTGGATGTAATACATACAATCTTAATAGCTACCTTTGACCATGGCATGTACTAGCTGATGAAAGAGCCATCAAGGCCAAACAATACTATTACTAATAACACCCTCCAGGACATCCCCAGTACTAAGTAGCCGCTCTCTGTGAGATACCTGCAGGAATGCATCCTCCAAACATAAGTGACCACACCACCATATCATTCACTTACTCCTTGCAGAAGCTAAAACCTCCACTGCTCTTGCAAGATATCAGGAGTGACATTAGTAGTATAAAACAACATCTAGCATATGATATACACCATCTCTAAAGTCAGTACTGCAGCTTCCTTTCTAACTGAAGCTCTACTTAGTATACAAAATCAGTTTTATTTCCTCAGTCCTAGACTAAATTAAACAATATATTTACTATCACTGACACCTGAACTCCAGCACCTTCTCATACAAAAAGACAGTGCTTGAAAAGTCTGCAACCAAATACAAGCTCTTCATGTCTATGACATTTGCACAGTTATGTGACTATGCCAGCAAATCAGATGCCTGAAAATCTTTTAATCTTCACTTTCTCTATCCTCAACACTTTTCAAAGAAGCTAATCACCTAACTGGTCATACCAAAACTCAACATACCTTACAACCTTTACTTCTTTACAGCTATGTCAATAAATTCATCAATACAGCCTCAGTAAGCATACTAATCAATTTTCCTAAACTTTCAAATCTATTACCCTATGTGCAACTCTTTTACCTCAATAACCTCTCTGAAGGTGAAATTGCCACTAGCACAATCACTGCCCAATAATGGTCCATTTCACTAAGGTGGGTTCTTCCCATTTCCTTTAGAAAATAGTGGCATGATATCCAATCACATCTGCTGTATACTCACCTGCTCACTTTCCTAACCAATCTTCAATGACAAATGGAAGAACTCTTACCTATCTCTCTTTTACCCCATCTAGCCAAATCTTTTAAAAAATCTGTGTACAAAAATATTACCTCTTTCTTCTATCAGCACAATATTGTTTCCTTGTTCATAGAATACAATAGACCTATGCACAATAACTCAAGAACACAAATTAGAGCCATCTTACAAGCATCTAATTGTTTATTTATCCAAAACTTTTAATACAGTCAATGATGCACTTCTTAACTCACTCACTCACTCACTCACTCACTCACTCACTCACTCACTCACTCACTCACTCACTCACTCACTCACTCACTCACTCTCATTCGTGTTTTGGGTCCTCTAGCTTAGGGTAGTTCGTCAGTTGCGTCTCACATAGAACCTTTTCAGGCAATGTAATAGTTTCTTATCATTATCACAACAAATCTCTGCAGGGATTTCCAATGATCTATACTTGCACCTGTCCTTTAAATCTTCACAAACTGACCTGAAAAGACGCAGTAGCATCCTTTTATGCAGATTTAAATTTATTCCACCCTTCCCCACCATCTCTGCTACTTTATTACAAGAACTCCAAAATAGTCACCAAAATTTGTAGGCATGGCTGTTTGGCAAACAACTATCTATGAAACTCTAAAAGAACACAAGGTAATGCTCCCCACTAAAGATAAGTAAATCGCCAACACTTTCTATCCCTTAAATGTATAACAAGCATCTTCTCTTTGAAATACTTAGATATCACTCTTGATGACAGCGTAAATATGACCTTACACATTGCATGACTAAGGGCTAAAATGAACTCTAGTTTCTTTGGATGGCATAAAATCTCTCAGTTACACACCCCTGAAGGGGAAAAATGCTATTGACAATAATATCTTTCAATCTTAGCTTGAATATGCAGTAACATAATTGCTTATGCTGCTAAAAAAAAAACAAAAAAAACTCTGAGACCTAAAAATTCTTCAGTACAAGTTTTGCAGATTCATACTCCAGTCTTATAAAAAAGATCACCTCTGCTTTACTTTACTAACTTGGTTTAATGGCAGTTTGACATTAGCAGTTCATGTGGCTTCTTTTCTGGAGTTGGTTTTCCACATTTTCTTGGTGGACTTTTAGTTTTAGAAGTTTTTTTTTTTTAAGTTTGATTTCCCCGCCCCAGCTCTTTTCTCTGTACTAGTTTGCTTGATTTGGTTTCAGATTTTGGTTGCGGCATGGAGGAGACAGCAGGGCCAATTACTGGAAGCCTCAGCTTGTTCACCCCAGAAGTGAGTGCTAACAGCAGTGAGAGTGACCTGGGCCTGAGTTTTTTGCCAGTCACAGGGAATTAATTAAACTTTTTGGCGTTCTTTCCAAATTCATGAAGAACACACAAATTGGAGATATTAATTCTGGTTTAAATAAATTTGTTTTAGTAGCAGTTTAACATTAGTGGTTTATGTAGCTTCCTTTCTGGAGTTGGTTTTCTGCATTTTCTTGGTGGACCTTTGGTTTTAGAAGATTTTTTTAGTTTGAGTTTCCCGCTCCACCTCTTTTCTGCTTAGTGATTTGCTTGCTTTGGTTTTTGCTTTTGTTTGTGGCAGGGAGGAGACAGCAGAGCCAATGACTGGAAGCCGCAGCCTGTTCATCCTGGAAGTGAATACTAATGGCAATGCAAGTGATCTCAGCCAGAGTTTTTCATGAGTCACAGGGGAATTAACTGGGTACTCAGGTTGACAGCAACCTGAACTTTGACTACCACGTATCCACAGTAGTAAGGAAATCCTTCTTTGTGGCACATCTTATAAGTAAAGGCATCACATCTACATCTAAGGATGTTATAATTCCATTATACTCAGCTTTCATTAGACCATAAATTGAGTACAATTGTCCCTTTTGCATGTACCTCACCAGACACCTGCAACAACTGGAGAGACCTTAGAGGTTTCTCACCAAGAAATTACATGGTACCCAAAACAAGTCTTATGTGGAAAGACTGAAAGCCCTGTCACTGTATTCTGTCTCCCTACAGGTTGCTAAGGGGTGACTTGTGCCTGGCTTATAGGGCAGTCTCTGGCCTGGCCCTGATGGAAATGCTACACATCTGTAAATCAAACTGCACAAAGGTCACTCACTCCAGGGATCTTAACCTAGCTTCTGACATGAACAGGTCATGCTGGAGAGACAGATATATTTCCCAGAGATTGCCACTTCTCCAGAACAAGCTTCCAATTCATATGAAACAGACCACCTTTCTGACCCTCTTCAAACACAACCTAGAACAATGGCTGGATGACCACAAATTCACTCCTGGGGTGGCACCCATGTTGGTCCTGGATAGAGGATGTCAGTTTTAAACTACAATAGACTCTTACCTCTGCCAACTTCACTCACCTAACCAGTGACAATTGGGGTAACTTGGGATAAATATGGCTGGGCTTGTAAGGGCTCTAGGACTGTTAGCCTAGTAACCTTCTTTGAACCTATTGGCATTCTTTCCAAATTCATGAAGAACACATAAATTGGAGATATTAATTCCCATGTAAATAAACTTGTTTTAATGGTGGTTTGGCATTAGTGGTTCGTGGGGCTTCCTTTATGGAGTTGCTTTTCTGAATTTTCTTGTTGGATCTTTGGTTTTAGAAGTTTTAGTTTGACATCCCGATATCTTGTGGTAAGTATATAAATTTTTAATTTCTACTGTCACTAAACAACATATATTGTTAAATTTAATCTGATGTACTCTATCTAAAAATGCCACGAGTCATGCAAAATTTGAGGAAACAACTCCAACACATCTTCTAAACATTTATCATCAAAAGTTGACAGAGGCTCAATTTTCCCTCCTGCTGCACCAATAGGGTATGGGAGGGGGGGTTACAGCTATATCCTTATGGTCCTTTGGAATACTACAAATAGATGTGACTGGAATTTTTATTTTATTTTATTTTATTTATTTATTGACATTTGATTACTGCGAAAGTCTAACTGTGTAGGTGCCCATTTTAAGTAGAGGCATGAGGAGAAAAGCCCCATAATATTACAATAACATTTTAAGAACAATAATTTTGCAATCTTCAAAAATAATACAAAAACATCTACACTTTAAATAATTATACCAATTTCAACATAATATGACAACATTGGCCAAGATAGATGTAACTTGTATGACAATGATTTAATATTGAGATAAATTGTATCTTATTTAGAGAAATTACAGGAGACTTAGTATAATACAGACAGGAATTACAATATAAAGTGAGAGAAAAAAACAGGGTTATGGCATATTTAGATAGCGAGTCAGGGAGAAAAACTGATTGAAGTTAGGAAGTGAGAGAAGAAGGGAAATTAAGGAGGCATAAGGTATGACTAGGCAGTTGTTCATATTTAGGGATACAGTTTATCCTGGGACTGGGCAAGAAAGAGCCATTTTTTGTCTAGGAAGTCTTTCAGAATAGCTTTAAAGGATGGAAAGGAGGGTATTGGGATGGATATCGGTACTGAGTTCCAGGCCTTAGCTACATGTTATGAGTATAGATCATGTCCAGCAGATTGGATAGATTTGTGGACAGCGAGAAGTTTTTGGTCTTTGGATTGTGCAAAATGGTATTTAGTACTAGAGAAACAGAGGGATGCTGGATAAAGTTATGGTTGGTAAGGAGCTGTGTATATGCTAGTTAATGGGCTAGTTCTAGTCAGTTTAGGGTTTTTAACGCCATACAGTGGTCAGTTCTAAAAGGGCTATTTGCTACAAATGTAGCCACTTTATTATAGCATTGTTCAAGGTTTGCTTTTTGTGAAGACTGGAGCTTATATTATGAATGGGAGCACCATAAAGTAGTGAGGGGAGCGGGTAAGTAATGGCTAGTGTAGCTTTAGTTACATTGATGGGAGCACCATAAAGTAGTGAGGGGAGAAGGTAAGTAATGGATAGTGTAGCTTTAGTTACATTGATGGGAGCACCATAAAGTAGTGAGGGGAGCGGGTAAGTAATGGCTAGTGTAGCTTTAGTTACATTGATGGGAGCACCATAAAGTAGTGAGGGGAGCGGGTAAGTAATGGCTAGTGTAGCTTTAGTTACATTGATGGGAGCACCATAAAGTAGTGAGGGGAGCGGGTAAGTAATGGCTAGTGTAGCTTTAGTTACATTGATGGGAGCACCATAAAGTAGTGAGGGGAGCGGGTAAGTAATGGCTAGTGTAGCTTTAGTTACATTGATGGGAGCACCATAAAGTAGTGAGGGGAGCGGGTAAGTAATGGCTAGTGTAGCTTTAGTTACATTGATGGGAATGCCATAAAGTAGTGAGGGGAGCGGGTAAGTAATGGCTAGTGTAGCTTTAGTTACATTGATGGGAGCACCATAAAGTAGTGAGGGGAGCGGGTAATTAATGGCTAGTGTAGCTTTAGTTACATTGATGAGAGCACCGTAAAGTAGTGAGGGAAGCGGGTAAGTAATGGCTAGTGTAGCTTTAGTTACATTGATGGGAGCACCATAAAGTAGTGAGGGAGCGGGTAAGTAATAGCTAGTGTAACTTTAGTTACATTGATGGGAGCACTATAAAGTAGTGAGGGGAGCGGGTAAGTAATGGCTAGTGTAGCTTTAGTTACATTGATGGGAGCACTATAAAGTAGTGAGGGGAGCGGGTAAGTAATGGCTAGTGTAGCTTTAGTTACATTGATGGGAGCACTATAAAGTAGTGAGGGGAGCGGGTAAGTAATGGCTAGTGTAGCTTTAGTTACATTGCTAAGAAAGATTTTGGCTCTAAAAAGCATCCATAGTTTTTATGATTTTTTTAATATATGCAGTTATGTATATCCCTAATTATTTGCTATGTAAAGTGACTTCAATGGTTATATTATGAGAAGTTATTTTCATTTTTTTGAGAGAAGGATTTATGGAAAAAGAAGTTTGTTTTTTTGGAGGGGTTGAGCATGAGTTGTGGATTACAAAGACATGTTTCAGTAGCTGTTAAAACTTCCTGGGTAACTTTTCTGAGTAACATAAACATAAGTTTGTAGGAGATTACTTGGCTAGCACCCCTAGAGCACTTACAAGCCTAGCCATGTTAATCCTGATTTACCTGAATTGTCTTTGGTTAGATTGACATAATTTGCAGAACATGTCTATGAGAAACACTTACTAGCCCTGTCCATGAGGGGCACTGGTGCCACTCCCAGGATGAATTTGCAGTCTCCCATCCATTTGTCCAGGTTGCACTTCAATAGGGTCAGTGAGGAAAAAATGTGTCAACTAAGCCAGGCAGGAGTTAAACCTACAGTCTTCTGAGCCATAGTTGGATACATTATCCTTGTGCCACTAGCCCTGGTCTAATGTGCATATGAGTGTGGACTCATCTGCATATTTTATTAGAGAGGCCTGTTGCGTGGATGTGTGGAGGGTGTTGATGAAAATGTTAAAGAGGAGGGGACTAAGGATACAGCCTTATGGTACACTGGTGATGACTAAGAGATATGGAGAGAGGATGGAGTGCCATTTTACTGACTCACACCTATTGGACAAAAAGCTTTTGATCCATAGACAGGTGGGCAGAGATAGACCTAGTGAGGACATATGAAATAGAAATTTGTATGACAAATTGTGTCAAAGGCTTTTGACAAGTCTGGAAATATGGAGGACACTAGTTTGTCCTTATCTCTGGCTTTATTGACAATATCAATAAAGGTTAGAAGTTCAGTGTTAGTACTATGGGTGAATGGAAGCCATGTTGCATTACAGGAGATAGTTTAGCAATTGTTTTTGAATACATTTTTCAAGTATTTTGGAGACGGAGATAAGATTGTTATAGATCTAAAGTTAGTTATGTCAGTAATGTTTGATTTTTTTTCCAGGGAAAGGGACTATGAGAATCCTGAATTGAATTTGTTATAAGGATTGAGACAGGATAGACAATGCTATTGGCTATTTTTAGGTACTGGCTTCAATGGTCATCTGCTGATGCAGAGCAGGATTTGTGTTTGTCTAAGAGTAGTTTTATATGCAATGGGCAAAGGTTTGAGGGTGAAAGTGAATGTGGTGATATGTGGCTGCTGGGTGGGGTTAGAACTGGATGTTGGGGAATCCTTAGTTAGGGATGCCATACTATCTATGTAATAAGAGTTGAATTTTATTGCAGTTTCAAGTAGTGAGTTATTGGGAAAGTGCTTATGGTTGAATTTTTGGCCACGATGTATGATTTCTTTGAATGCTGACCAGAGTTTTTTAGGGTTGTGTTTACTATTGTTCTGAATGTTGGTATATTTTTTATCTGCTTTTTAGTAGAGTTGCAGAACATTCTGAAGTTTTTGAGATATTGTGGTGTATTATATTTTTCTCATTCTTTACATGTTTTTTCTCTATCCTGAAACTCTCTTTGGATAGCCATATTGCATTATTTGTTTTCAGTCTGTCTTTCTTCTATGCAGTATAAGGCTGTGTAGAATATTTAGAAAAGTTGTAATGAATTCATTTACAGCATCATCTGTGGAAGGATTTTTAGGATGTTCCAGTTAATAGATGATAGGGTAGTAATGAATATTTCTGGGTTAAACTTGGACCGGTTGTGAGTTGTTTTATAAACATTCTGTTTAAGAGTATGTATGAGATGTCTGGACTGGGAAATGGTCACTGAGAGAGTATGACATTGAACCTGTGGTAACGAATTTATTAGGGTCTGATATTAGGAGCCATCCTAATAAGGAGTTTGATGTCTTGCTATAATGTGTGGGGCCATAAATTAGTTGTATGAAACTATATAATTGCATGCTGGATGTAAGGAAGTTAAAGGTTCTGTCCAACCAATTGCTACTGACATCACCTAGTAGCATTTTTTGTCTTTTGGAATTATTTCCACCTTCGAGTCCATTATTACAGAGAACAATCAGTTTATAGCCAGTCAACAATTCAAACATTGTGCCTGTGATTTTATAATCTAACAATAAATCTTGCAAAATGATATATATATGCTTGTAAGCAATCTACATCTCCTTAATGGATACTATGGAATGAAACGAATTACTCATCAAAAGTGAAAACACTATAAAACTGTACTGAGTACTGTTTGCCAGCATGTTTATACAAATGAAAAGCTCGGTCTTGACAATGCCCTGGTTAAACACAGCTTGAACTGTGTGAATTTTTAAAAGTTTTTATTATTGGTTATCAAAAAAAGCATGTTAAGACAATAGATGGAGATTGACACATATTAGTACTAAGGAACTATTTTGGCAGCTTAAACTTAATGCAGATAAATTACCAGGCTTGAACAAAACTTTATCTATTAAAAGTGTTTTCAAGATGAAATCTAATCAGATTTCTTAAAGTTTATACACAAATATATAATTTTATTTCTATTTTTTTTTACTATTTCATATTTTTTAACTTTATTTTTTCATGTGATTCCTTACATAATTATTGGGGGACATGTAAAGAGTCCTTAATGAATGCCTGTTGGCATGTATTTTCATTTTTATGACGTCTAATTAATATGAGGATGATAGTGCCTAATCATGTTAATAAACTCTTGGTGACACGCATCGGTTGTATTTATTTACTTACTGTTTACTTATTTGTTTATTGGTTAAGTGAGTAGGTCCATTCACCTTTAGAGCCATGACCCAGGCTCAGTACGCAGCAGTACATATAATATAAAATGCAGAACAAGCACAGAAGAAAATACATGATTTGGAAAAAAATGAGTCTAAGTGCTAGTACATTAGCAATAAGCAAGTGTAATCAACAATTACAAACATGTTGCCAGAGAACATGACTTATGTACACATATTCAGGAGGGAAGCACATCTGATAATATTCAACACATGAGGATTTATGTACAAAGACATTCATCTGTACAGTACTGATAATCTAAATTATTACCAGGTATTATCCATTGTCAGGATAGCAGATACACTGTTTAAGGCCTCGGTTATAACTTGGGTCTCTTGAATCTCTAAGAAGGTTTAAAGCTACTTTAGGAGGTCAAGCATGTGAAAAGGATTTGTTACTTGACTACATTCACTTTGGAGAAGGAGTTTGCTGACCCAGAACAGCAGTGCATTGCTGAATCTTTGTAAACCATCATTCATTTGAGAAATAAGAGATCCTATAATATTGGAGTCCTTGTTGTAGAATTCCTGACAATGTTTTAAAGAGGAAATAAGTTGTTTTTTACAAATGCTAAAAAATTACTTTTTACTTAAGTAGTTGGCTTACACTGCCATCAGCTGTAATTCAGTGAAGCAGAGAATTTTCATCTGTGTTTAATTCTAAGACTTATTCCTAGTAAGCAAGTATGGCATGGTGCTGCCCAATATTTATAATAATGTGCACCTGCAGAGGCAATGGAGGACTTGTTTACATTGTGCAAATGCAGTGACATAGGTTCACAGGTTCATAGGTAGGTACTAGGCTATTAGCCCTAGGGCCTATATAAGCCTAGCCAAAAAGGTACCCTAGCTTTCGCCACCCAAGAAATTTTTTTTCCTTTACCCCTATCGAGCAGAGCCACAGAAGTAATCCCTGGGGTAAATTTCCTATTTCCCATCCAATCATCAAGATTTTTCTTGAAGAGTGCTAATGAGGAGCTCTGTTTGACATAGACAGGTAGTCTGCTCCAGAGTATGGGAAGTCTCTGGGACAGGAATCTATCCCTCCAGCATGTTCTGTTTATTGTGGTGACAAGGTTTAGGTCCCTAGAGCATGTAGCTCAGAGGGATTAGGATTTATTAAGTGGAGCATGTCCAACTGCTCTGGGTTTGACATAGCTTTGTATGTTAGGCAGAGATCGCCTCTGAGTAGGAAATATGTGACGGAGTAAAGCTGGAGTTTTTTGAGACAGTCTGCATAGGGCATCTGTTTGAGGCCAATAATCTTCTTTGGGAGGTATTTCTGTGGCCTTTCCAGTTGTTGAAGATGTCTTGTGAGGTAGATACCAAAAGGGGCGTTGTACTCTATAATGGGTCTAATGAGTAATGAGTAGAGGGGAACAATGACCTCTTTTTTTCTGAATGAGAAACCTTTTGTGATGAGGTGAGCCACGTAGAAGGATTTCCTGACCACTGTGGCGATGTGATTATCAAAGATGAGACTAAGGTCCACCTATGTCCCAAGATCTCTTATCACACTTTCGGCATTAAGTAGACTACCACTTATGTGGTAGTTCATGGGTGCAGAGTTTTTACCAAAGGGGATGACAATACACTTTTTGGCATTGAGCTTGAGGCCATGGCTTTGACACCAGGCATCTGTCTCAGTGAGGCCCTTTTGTAGTATGTCCACATCGTTAGGAGTTTCGATTATGGCTCCTAGTTTGCAGTCATCTGCAGACTTTGTTAGTCAAAGACCTTCTGTGTTAGCCTGTACTTCAGAGAAGTAACTTAAAGTAACAAACAGGCAAAGGGCATTCACCGGACTAGAACTAATTCAATTTATTGTAAGCGCTTTCGAATGTAAAAATTCACAAACATCCTCAGACAAACACAGTTGTTAACTGACTTAGTTTAAATAACCCTCCACATCAATGACATTATATCCTGTAAAACATTTAAAAAGATAATGTCCATTAAATCACAATGTAATCACAAGAACATATTTCATTTTACATAAAGTTAATTTCACCTATAACAAAACTTAATTAATTACATTAATTAAAATATAAAAGCATATAAATATATACAAGTATATTAAAACATATAACAATATTAAAACTAGTACACATTTGGTCATTTAATGTCTATTTAAGGCCTTAAGCTTCAAAATGCATTTAATGGAACTGTATTCATTTAAACCGGGATAGATGTAAGTGTTAGTTGATACTTGCCACCATAATTCTCTAAGTTCTAACTCCACAGATACTGGCCCACCTCTAATATTAGCATGTATTTGTTCGATAACAAGAAACAAAAATGAATGCTCAGGACATTCAATAATATGTTTCGCTGAAGCATTGTTTACATCTTTCCTATTAATGCTATATAAATGTTCATATATTCTCTTTCTAAAGTGCCTATCAGTTTTACCAATATAGAACTGGGGGCAATTTTGACACTGGGCTAAATATACCACACCAGTGGCATTACAATTATATTTACCCTTAACTCTATATTTATTTCTACCTATGGAAAAACTATTAGTCACTTTAATATGTTTACACATTCTACAAGAACCACATTTGTACATGCCTCCATCCTTTTGTAAAGGGGGCAATACAGTCTCAACCAAATTTTTAAGGTTCTGTCCCCTTTTATAAACAAGTTGAGGCATATCTGGTATATTGTTTCTAATAAAGGTGTCCTCTTTCAACACCACCCAGTAATTGTATAGAATAACCACAAAAATAGGCACGGTAGTTCAGCAAAAGATGTTTAATGGCACTCCACAAGTAAAAACCGCACAAACAGAACACAATAACGCTACTAGTATTTCAACACATTTTCGTCAGTATACATTTCTTCAGAGATGGTTAGACAGTTCTCCGTGTATAAAATTTATATGTCAGCTGTTATTTGAATCAACCAATGCAATCTCTTGGTTAATTAACACGAAAGTAAAATCAGTTACACTCTTATTGTTGAAAATTTTTCTATAATCACGGCCTACAAGTTTCTTAACAAACATCAATATCAGAAGGTTAAATACATGGTTCTTTAGTGTTTGGTGCATTTTACAAACAATTTAAATAATTTTAATAACTATTAAATACTTAAAAAAGTTTAAAAACCTGAAAATTAACCTTATGTATATTTTTTTATTTATCATTTGTTGACCGGGAATGTCCGGCTAGGTTCCACAGAGCCTGTTTACCTCTTGCTGTGAGGTGACAATGTTAACCACTGCACCACTGTGCCGCCCACAGAATGTATATATGTTGCGTCTTTCAGCTTTTCCTGGTTAGGGGTCGCCACAGTGGTACTACGGTCCGCTAATGATTGGCAGTAGATTATTACGTGCCGAGTTGCCAGCTCTGACGCACAACCTTCAATGAAGGTATGCCCATTCACACATGTCTCCACACAGAAGACGCTTTAGCTGAGAATCGAACAGGACAAAGTCTTACCGTGAGGCGACAACGCTACCGCAGCACCACCACCGCAGCAAATACACTCCCCCGGATTCGCGAAACCTCCGTGTAAGACTTAACATATCTTACTCAGAGGCTGCAGTTGAATGGTATGACATCAGCGTGCCATGAATATTCATGAGGGCACGCTGACTCATCCGTAACTCTTACACGGACTGAGTAGGCAAGCAGGGGGCATCTCCGACTGCCGAGCAGTCTAAAAGTCCACGCCCCTGCAAGGTTCTAAAAAGCATAATCTCAACAGACAAGATCGAGTTTGCTCAAATGTACTTGCACCCAACACCACACTCCCTGACACTGTAAACCCCCATCACAGTTATAAAATGTAAAATATTAATTTTATTTTTTTTAAATCCACGATATAGCTGCCCGTATTTGCGCTTGTTTGCATGGGTATGCCCATTGCTTAACCACAGTTAGCAATTGTGACATTGAAGAGTATATAAAAACTACTTATGCAAATTAATTCAAATAGCAATAGCATAATGGTAGAGTGTATGCACAAAGAGAAGGCATTCACGGTTCGAGTCCCACCACTCCCCTTCTTATTTATGTTTTAAATCAGTATTTGAAATAATACCAGACATATATGATTAAAATTTTATTAAAAGCAGTGACATGCCCAATGTATCAGTGAACAAAATATATATTGTTAAAGGACCCAGATATATAATAGCCTGCTGTTAAGCAATGTTTTACACAGCTAAACACAGGTGCTCATAATTTAATAGCACTTTACCCATCTAAACAGAGGTGCCCATAGCTTAATAGCGCTTCACCCAGTCTAGACAGTATTAAAATAAAAGAATGACAAAGTTCAAACCCAGGACCCTTTGCATCATAATCAAAGTACAGAACCACTAAGCCATGACAACATAGAGGAAGCAGCCACTATTAACATTCATAAACTTACGAATGGTAGTTTAACCATTACTAAGCAGGTCTGCAGTCAGCCAAGAATTTTACAAAACGGCCAATCAAAAAAAAGTGTGGGAAATGCGGCATATTTAAGCCCCATAGGTGGGAATACTCGCCATAATTAATTGTAGCTCACATTTGCAGTCAGAATGGCAGGAGCAGGAGAGGGTTCACGCTTCCGAGCACAACATTGGGGCATCGAGGAGTCCAAATACATGGTTTGGCTCCTTGTCCACCATCACGAGACAAGACTCCTGCAGGGCCAGTTCCAAGGGACGGAGTACAAGGCAGTGGCTTGGAACCGGTTAGCTCGTGACCTCACCAGTGCCACAGGTGTTCCTCGGACTGGTGAACAGGTCCGTCACCACCATGCAGACCTGAAGAGATGAAAGCAGGACCGCCTGAACCAGTGGATACAGGAAGCCCGTGGGATGCAGAATGCCTCACAACTGAGTATGTAGCCATGGAATGCAGTATGTAAGAATTGATAATGGAGTATGTATAACGGATAGGTATGTCTCAATATCCCTTCATTTACTTTACAGCTGCAGGTGACCGTGCTGCGAATCAGCAAGCCTATGCTGATAGGCTGCTAAGGCTGCACCACCAGGCAGGTTAGTGATTATTCTGCATGTATTGTTATATAAAATATGGGAGGAAGCATGAAAGAAAGTGTTGTAGTCCAATAAAACAGCCATAGAATTGCCTGAATACGTCATCTGCATGTACTGTTAGATAACAACATCAGAGAAGCAGAAAAAGTGTGTAGTAACCCATTAAGAAAGGTAACATATGTCTGGAATAATATCCCTGCAGGCACTGTCATATAACATAAGTGAGTGAGCCTGAAAAAAGATTGTTATAACCTATTAATAAAGTTATAATATGTCTTGAACATGTCTGCCATAAACACCATTAAAACAAATAAAGGAGTGAGCCTGTGGAAAAGTGTGCAATGTCATTAATAAAGGTCTAAAACCCAGAGTGTGTCTGTGTCACAGATTCTGAAATGTTGTTTACCTTTGCATTATACAAACAGTACTGTTTGAAAATGTGCTGGCAACCCAGAGTTATGCAGTCCCATATAAAGTAGGTGATGTAAGTGCTAGTAGCTGTGAAACATATATACAGTCCACAATAGTCAGTTACTGGCTGGCATGAATAAATAAACCTGGCACACGTGTAGCATGTAATTATTCACCAGAAATGTGAGTGTGGGTCAAGAAATGCAGGGTTCTGTACAAATCAAAGTGAAAATGTCATGTGAAAACATCCCAAATATGTAGATAAAGACATATAAATGTAAACAAGAAATATGTAGCAGTAACATCTGCATCCTGGACAGTTAGTATGTCAGATATAGGTCAGGCATATATTGAACTAGCCAAACCCATGACACAACCTAATGTATGGTGGCAAGTGTAATAATACAGGTAGGGGATATACACTTGCAGTCACTGGGAATGTAGTCTAGACTAAAAGGTCATTATAAGATGTTAACCGAGGTTTTTTCTACACCCTACCGTATGTGCATAAACCATGCAATTCCACACCTCAATGGGTATGTGTAACCTTAAATATTTGTTGGGACATATGTCATATTGTTTTATAAATATTTGCATTGATGTTGATGCATGTGCCCTGTTCAAACACCACGTTCATGGTGGCCTGTTGCTACCAAACATCTCTGCATGCTGTTGGAATAGCCACTGTCATTCAATATATGCATGTGTTATGCTTGCTGTTCAACTGTTGGAAACTTGGTGTATTGGGTTAATGGGAATATTACTGCATGCTGTTACAACTAATCTGGAATGATGTTGTTTATGTTGTAATTAAACACACCTAATCACAGAATGTATGGGAAGGAAAGTCCCAGTGGACCCACCTGTCCCTCCTCAGTTGGCGAGTGGACCTGGCACCAGCAGCTCCGGTGCCCAGCCCGGGCTCCCCTCCCCCATTGGTCCTGTGCCACCTTTGGGTGGATGCATTGCAGGGGATGGGGCTTGTCCCCCCCATGCAAGCGTGGGCGGAGAAGGGCCACCTGTCACCCTTCAAAGGGTCCGGGCTGTGGTGGGTAGGGAGATCCAGCGTTCAGTCGCTGATCCCCTACGCCAGCTTGAGGTGAGAGTGGCAAGTCTCTCGGGTGAGCCTGCCCATCCTACTCAGCCCCCAGCACAGCCACCCTCGGGTCTGTGAAGGTGCAGTGGTGACTGCCCATGGGTGGGGATCTCAGGTCCACTGTTACCATCTGTGGGCTCATGGGTTTGCGATTTCCAAACAACCTTCCCCGTCAATTGTGTTCACCCACCCCATGTGTCAAACTCCGCCCCTGTATGCGTCTTGTTTGTCTTGTCTGTTTACCTCCCAAACCTACCTCCCCAAATATATCTACATCCTCTACCTCACATTCCACTCTCACTTGAAAAAAAAAATAAAAAAAAGGGCAATCTGTTCCCACAAAATAATTACGCCCCATACATAGCTGCCCAATTCGCACACATGTCCACTGGACATGTAAACTGATAATTCTAATTGGCAGTACAACATATTTTGTTGTCCTCACCCCTGTCTCAGGGGTGGAAGGTTTCAAATTTCACACCAAATTTCATACATATGCACAGCTGTTGCTGGTAAAGAAATGGGCAGCTATGGACCTTCCCTACACCCATCCTGCACATCCCGAGCTTGTTTCCCTACTGTCTTTCCCTCTTTGTGCCCCCTTTTTCACCACTTTCCTATCTTCCCATTTTCTTTTCTTTAAAAGAAATTAGCACGGGGGTTAACAGGAGTAAGCACTTTTAAGCAGTAGTTAGCGGGGGTGTGCGGGTGTGAGCTTGTGCCTGCTTAGCTAAGGATTGCTAAGTGTCACGCAAACCCACACAAACCCGCTTACAACTGCTTAAAAGTGCCTTAGTCACTCTGTATGACAAGGCCCTTGAACTGCTCAGCAGCAAAATAAAATACCCTTGTCAGTCTCAAGCCCCACACCTTGGACTCACCAGTCTGCACTATGTAACACTAAGCCACTGCAAATATACAATGACTTGGTGCTGAAAGAAATATAACATGCATTACAAAGAGTGAATGTAAAGGGAAAATAGGAAAGCCATAGGAATACATTGCAATAAAGAAATATAACATGCATTACAAGTAGTGAATGTAAAGGAAAAATAAGAAAGCCATAGGAATACATTGCAATAACTACTGTTGTATGCCAGTTAATTCCCTAATTCCAAAACAAAGTACATACTCCTATGTATCCAGGGTTAGCATTAAGAGGTATGAGTAAACTTACACACTGAAAAGAGTGTACTGGTAGAAGCAACAATCAGGTTTCAGTACAACATGCATTTCACTGGCTACAACCCAGCTTCAGATATGAGACATATACCAGCCTTCTGAGTGACACAACAGTATCCACAGCAAACAAGCATG